>NC_081849.1:23782524-24100336 GCF_963259705.1 Myotis daubentonii | reverse complement strand
CCATGGTGCTCTGTGTGCTCCTTACCTCATTCCTCACCTTCTGCACAACCCACTCCCGTCTCCTTGGCCCTCATATACTCTCCTGCATCTGCCCGCTTGCCTACGCCCTCTCCTCACAGCCTGGGAACCTGGACTCTGATTTCCTCCAGGGACACGCAAACCTCGGTACTGGTTACCTTTCCTGATTCCATTGGGACCCCTTTGTTGCACAGTCTTGGGGCACAGTCCTTGGGGAGCCTCTTCCTCTGATTCCCCTACCTCTTCCTTATCAGTCTGGGTCAGTGGTTCCCACCGTTCACAGTGGGGCAATTTGGATTTAACGGGGGCGATTTCAAACGAATTGATAAGAGTGAATTTCTTGCATTTCTGAAGCTTCTAGGAGCTTCATGTACTAGTACAGTAGAGAATGATCTTTTGTGACATATTCATCACGTAAGTTCTCTGTTATACGTTTCGTTTTTATTTTTTTTTGTTTTTTTCTCCTTTAAAGTATTCCAAATACTAGTACATCTGTGTCCTTCTCCCCCCAATTGACCTTCCCCCAGCCTCCCCTACCCCCCGGCATCTGTTATATGTTTAAAAGTTTATTTGCTATTTTTTGATATCACTTCAATTGTTATTTTGGGGCAATTTCTGGGTTATTTCTTCCTCAGTATGTCAACTGTCTGTTGTTCTTTTCTTTTTCTCTTTCATGGATGCCATCTTGTTTGGAAGGTTGTTTAGACCAAGTTAGTGGCCTTTTAGGTGTCCTCCACAGGAATCGGAGTTCACTTTTTGAATAATGGGAATTATATGCCACGGGCCGGGGGAAGCATCATGATTTTAATGATGCTTAGGTGGGGCATGGGCAAAAAAAAGGTTGGGAGCCACTGCTCTGGGTCTTTGGCCTTCAGCCCTCCCTCTTGCCCCTGTGCCTGCTCAGCCATGCCTGACACCTTGGCGCTCGGTCTCACTCTGCACAGAGCCCTGGGTCTTGCTGTCCACCCCTCTCTTCTCCTTCCTCTGCCAGCCATCGTCTCTCTGCCAGAACATCTCCAGTCCCAGGTGGGCCATGCTTCTGCTCTACAGCCCTTCAGGTGCTCTCTGATCACATCAGTCCACCCGAAATTTCCCCGTTGGTGGCTCCTGTCTCCCTCAGCCCTCCTCCTCAAGAGGCCTCAGTGCCAGGACCAAACCTTGGTGCTCTGCTCCCTACTCACTCCAGGTGAAGCCCAGGGGGCCACCCTCTATCCTTCCAGGTGATTTCTCGGCTACATCCCGGGGCTTGAGGTCTGCCTGGTCCAGGGTCCCTTAGCCCCATTCTGACATGCTTGAGTCTCATACCTCCACCTCCTCACCTGCTCATGCTTCTCCTCTCTGCCCAGCTCTCCTCTCTGCCCCTTCCACCAGTGATTCTCACCCGAGGGTGCATGACCCCCCAAGGAGGCCTATCAGCAACATCTTTGGGGTGTGTTTTTGTGTTTTCTTTTGAATTTTTTTTGGTTTTGTTGTTTCAAGCAGTGTACTGCTCCCCCTTCAGATGGTGTGATAGGCCTCCCTTGGGGGTCATGCCCACCCCACCCCCTCGGGTGAAACTCACCCCCCCACCCCCGGGAAGAATCACTGCTGTGGAAGCCCAACCTGACTCCTGGGCTGCACTCACCCTTGCGCCTCTAGCTATCTACTGGTTGCCCTTGACACATTTTCCTGAAAGATCCCAGCATTCGCACCATTCTCTCACTGTTCCGACACTGTCCTCTTGCAACTGCCCGACTCCCTTCCAACTCTAATCTGCAAAACACCATTATTTATCTGTAGCCACCACCACAATTCCAAAACACACACACACACACACACACACACACACACACTCACCCACGCTTAAGCTCCTCCTTCCGCCTTACCTTTACAACTCTGGTGCCTTGTGGAAGTACCTTTGTCCCAGGACCTGGACGTTCTCAGCTCTTGCTGTTCTCCCTTTTCTAGATGTTATCCCTCCTCTCACACCCCTGGCATGATCCTTCCACAGAGCCCC
This sequence comes from Myotis daubentonii, assembly GCF_963259705.1. Classification (NCBI taxonomy): domain Eukaryota; kingdom Metazoa; phylum Chordata; class Mammalia; order Chiroptera; family Vespertilionidae; genus Myotis; species Myotis daubentonii. The sequence goes on along the minus strand of NC_081849.1, from coordinate 24,098,322 downwards.
TGTGGTCCTCTCAAGTGCTGGTGTGTTTTCCGCCAACCAGACTTTTGCCTTCGCCTATCCTGCTAGGGCTACTCTCCAGTGGGCTCTCTGGGTGGATTCCCTGGTCTTGCCCTCCTGCTGCTTAGTTGTCCTCATCATGCCCACCACTTGACACGGAATCAGCCCACAATCTCCATTAAAGGAGTTGGGTATTCCCGTGCATGGAGCTTGGCTCCCTTCACCCAACCCCATCCCAATCCATGTCCTCCTCTCCAACCCTGGCACACCAGAAAGGCCTCCAGACTCGACCCCTTGATCCCACCTCTCCCTGCCTCCATGCTCCACCCTCTGCTGGACCCTCAATGTCCCATCCTACTTCCCCTATGACTTGCTAGTCAGATGAAGGATTGATTGGTCCTTCCATGACCTTTGCTGGCCTCTTCACTTACACTCCTCCTTCCCCCATTGCCTGCTCTCTCATCCCCAAGAGGGGTTTCCTGACTATATCTGCTGTCCCCTGTTCCTTGCCTTTGGGGGTCCACCATTATGAGATGGTGGTGGCTTACCTGGCCTTCTCTGTAACCTCACCTCCTATCGCCTAGCCCTGCGCTGACAGGGGTGTCCCCAGGCTTTTCCATGGGCCACTTCTCCACACCTCGTCGTCCTCTGACCTCATCCCACCAGGCCGGCATTGCTCTTTGGCCTTACCCACTCTGTGATCTTCACCCTGCGTGGGCTCCTGCCCGCCCTTGAGCCACCCATGGGAGGGAAGTACCTGCCTTCTCCTGGTTGCCACCCAGGTTTCGTTCTTTACCATTCTTTGGGTGCAGTTCATTCGTCCCCTGTCCTTTCTCACTCTTTTGTGCCCTTGGAATTTGGCCACTCTCCCACACGCCCAATGTGCTCACCTCAAGTCCTACCTCTTGGGCCTGGGTTCATCATCTTTCTTGCTTTGCTTCTCTACTGCATACGTAGCAAGAAAAGTGTCCTTCCTGAGCCAGGTGACATTTCTGCAGCCACAGACTGTGCATCTCCTGGCTGATGCCCATGGTGCTCTGTGTGCTCCTTACCTCATTCCTCACCTTCTGCACACCCCACTGCCGTCTCCTTGGCCCTCATATACTCTCCTGCATCTGCCCGCTTGCCTACGCCCTCTCCTCACAGCCTGGGAACCTGGACTCTGATTTCCTCCAGGGACACGCAAACCTCGGTACTGGTTACCTTTCCTGATTCCATTGGGACCCCTTTGTTGCACAGTCTTGGGGCACAGTCCTTGGGGAGCCTCTTCCTCTGATTCCCCTACCTCTTCCTTATCAGTCTGGGTCAGTGGTTCCCACCGTTCACAGTGGGGCAATTTGGATTTAACGGGGGCGATTTCAAACGAATTGATAAGAGTGAATTTCTTGCATTTCTGAAGCTTCTAGGAGCTTCATGTACTAGTACAGTAGAGAATGATCTTTTGTGACATATTCATCACGTAAGTTCTCTGTTATACGTTTCGTTTTTATTTTTTTTGTTTTTTTCTCCTTTAAAGTATTCCAAATACTAGTACATCTGTGTCCTTCTCCCCCCAATTGACCTTCCCCCAGCCTCCCCTACCCCCCGGCATCTGTTATATGTTTAAAAGTTTATTTGCTATTTTTTGATATCACTTCAATTGTTATTTTGGGGCAATTTCTGGGTTATTTCTTCCTCAGTATGTCAACTGTCTGTTGTTCTTTTCTTTTTCTCTTTCATGGATGCCATCTTGTTTGGAAGGTTGTTTAGACCAAGTTAGTGGCCTTTTAGGTGTCCTCCACAGGAATCGGAGTTCACTTTTTGAATAATGGGAATTATATGCCACGGGCCGGGGGAAGCATCAGGATTTTAGAGATGCTTAGGTGGGGCATGGGCAAAAAAAGGTTGGGAGCCACTGCTCTGGGTCTTTGGCCTTCAGCCCTCCCTCTTGCCCCTGTGCCTGCTCAGCCATGCCTGACACCTTGGCGCTCGGTCTCGCTCTGCACAGAGCCCTGGGTCTTGCTGTCCGCCCCTCTCTTCTCCTTCCTCTGCCAGCCATCGTCTCTCTGCCAGAACATCTCCAGTCCCAGGTGGGCCATGCTTCTGCTCTACAGCCCTTCAGGTGCTCTCTGATCACATCAGTCCACCCGAAATTTCCCCGTTGGTGGCTCCTGTCTCCCTCAGCCCTCCTCCTCAAGAGGCCTCAGTGCCAGGACCAAACCTTGGTGCTCTGCTCCCTACTCACTCCAGGTGAAGCCCAGGGGGCCACCCTCTATCCTTCCAGGTGATTTCTCGGCTACATCCCTGGGCTTGAGGTCTGCCTGGTCCAGGGTCCCTTAGCCAAATTCTGACATGCTTGAGTCTCATACCTCCACCTCCTCACCTGCTCATGCTTCTCCTCACTGCCCAGCTCTCCTCTCTGCCCCTTCCACCAGTGATTCTCACCCGAGGGTGCATGACCCCCCAAGGAGGCCTATCAGCAACATCTTTGGGGTGTGTTTTTGTGTTTTCTTTTGAATTTTTTTTGGTTTTGTTGTTTCAAGCAGTGTACTGCTCCCCCTTCAGATGGTGTGATAGGCCTCCCTTGGGGGTCATGCCCACCCCACCCCCTCGGGTGAAACTCACCCCCCCACCCCCGGGAAGAATCACTGCTGTGGAAGCCCAACCTGACTCCTGGGCTGCACTCACCCTTGCGCCTCTAGCTATCTACTGGTTGCCCTTGACACATTTTCCTGAAAGATCCCAGCATTCGCACCATTCTCTCACTGTTCCGACACTGTCCTCTTGCAACTGCCCGACTCCCTTCCAACTCTAATCTGCAAAACACCATTATTTATCTGTAGCCACCACCACAATTCCAAAACACACACACACACACACACACACACACACACTCACCCACGCTTAAGCTCCTCCTTCCGCCTTACCTTTACAACTCTGGTGCCTTGTGGAAGTACCTTTGTCCCAGGACCTGGACGTTCTCAGCTCTTGCTGTTCTCCCTTTTCTAGATGTTATCCCTCCTCTCACACCCCTGGCATGATCCTTCCACAGAGCCCCTGTGGTCCTCTCAAGTGCTGGTGTGTTTTCCGCCAACCAGACTTTTGCCTTCGCCTATCCTGCTAGGGCTACTCTCCAGTGGGCTCTCTGGGTGGATTCCCTGGTCTTGCCCTCCTGCTGCTTAGTTGTCCTCATCATGCCCACCACTTGACACGGAATCAGCCCACAATCTCCATTAAAGGAGTTGGGTATTCCCGTGCATGGAGCTTGGCTCCCTTCACCCAACCCCATCCCAATCCATGTCCTCCTCTCCAACCCTGGCACACCAGAAAGGCCTCCAGACTCGACCCCTTGATCCCACCTCTCCCTGCCTCCATGCTCCACCCTCTGCTGGACCCTCAATGTCCCATCCTACTTCCCCTATGACTTGCTAGTCAGATGAAGGATTGATTGGTCCTTCCATGACCTTTGCTGGCCTCTTCACTTACACTCCTCCTTCCCCCATTGCCTGCTCTCTCATCCCCAAGAGGGGTTTCCTGACTATATCTGCTGTCCCCTGTTCCTTGCCTTTGGGGGTCCACCATTATGAGATGGTGGTGGCTTACCTGGCCTTCTCTGTAACCTCACCTCCTATCGCCTAGCCCTGCGCTGACAGGGGTGTCCCCAGGCTTTTCCATGGGCCACTTCTCCACACCTCGTCGTCCTCTGACCTCATCCCACCAGGCCGGCATTGCTCTTTGGCCTTACCCACTCTGTGATCTTCACCCTGCGTGGGCTCCTGCCCGCCCTTGAGCCACCCATGGGAGGGAAGTACCTGCCTTCTCCTGGTTGCCACCCAGGTTTCGTTCTTTACCATTCTTTGGGTGCAGTTCATTCGTCCCCTGTCCTTTCTCACTCTTTTGTGCCCTTGGAATTTGGCCACTCTCCCACACGCCCAATGTGCTCACCTCAAGTCCTACCTCTTGGGCCTGGGTTCATCATCTTTCTTGCTTTGCTTCTCTACTGCATACGTAGCAAGAAAAGTGTCCTTCCTGAGCCAGGTGACATTTCTGCAGCCACAGACTGTGCATCTCCTGGCTGATGCCCATGGTGCTCTGTGTGCTCCTTACCTCATTCCTCACCTTCTGCACACCCCACTGCCGTCTCCTTGGCCCTCATATACTCTCCTGCATCTGCCCGCTTGCCTACGCCCTCTCCTCACAGCCTGGGAACCTGGACTCTGATTTCCTCCAGGGACACGCAAACCTCGGTACTGGTTACCTTTCCTGATTCCATTGGGACCCCTTTGTTGCACAGTCTTGGGGCACAGTCCTTGGGGAGCCTCTTCCTCTGATTCCCCTACCTCTTCCTTATCAGTCTGGGTCAGTGGTTCCCACCGTTCACAGTGGGGCAATTTGGATTTAACGGGGGCGATTTCAAACGAATTGATAAGAGTGAATTTCTTGCATTTCTGAAGCTTCTAGGAGCTTCATGTACTAGTACAGTAGAGAATGATCTTTTGTGACATATTCATCACGTAAGTTCTCTGTTATACGTTTCGTTTTTATTTTTTTTTGTTTTTTTCTCCTTTAAAGTATTCCAAATACTAGTACATCTGTGTCCTTCTCCCCCCAATTGACCTTCCCCCAGCCTCCCCTACCCCCCGGCATCTGTTATATGTTTAAAAGTTTATTTGCTATTTTTTGATATCACTTCAATTGTTATTTTGGGGCAATTTCTGGGTTATTTCTTCCTCAGTATGTCAACTGTCTGTTGTTCTTTTCTTTTTCTCTTTCATGGATGCCATCTTGTTTGGAAGGTTGTTTAGACCAAGTTAGTGGCCTTTTAGGTGTCCTCCACAGGAATCGGAGTTCACTTTTTGAATAATGGGAATTATATGCCACGGGCCGGGGGAAGCATCAGGATTTTAGAGATGCTTAGGTGGGGCATGGGCAAAAAAAGGTTGGGAGCCACTGCTCTGGGTCTTTGGCCTTCAGCCCTCCCTCTTGCCCCTGTGCCTGCTCAGCCATGCCTGACACCTTGGCGCTCGGTCTCGCTCTGCACAGAGCCCTGGGTCTTGCTGTCCGCCCCTCTCTTCTCCTTCCTCTGCCAGCCATCGTCTCTCTGCCAGAACATCTCCAGTCCCAGGTGGGCCATGCTTCTGCTCTACAGCCCTTCAGGTGCTCTCTGATCACATCAGTCCACCCGAAATTTCCCCGTTGGTGGCTCCTGTCTCCCTCAGCCCTCCTCCTCAAGAGGCCTCAGTGCCAGGACCAAACCTTGGTGCTCTGCTCCCTACTCACTCCAGGTGAAGCCCAGGGGGCCACCCTCTATCCTTCCAGGTGATTTCTCGGCTACATCCCTGGGCTTGAGGTCTGCCTGGTCCAGGGTCCCTTAGCCAAATTCTGACATGCTTGAGTCTCATACCTCCACCTCCTCACCTGCTCATGCTTCTCCTCACTGCCCAGCTCTCCTCTCTGCCCCTTCCACCAGTGATTCTCACCCGAGGGTGCATGACCCCCCAAGGAGGCCTATCAGCAACATCTTTGGGGTGTGTTTTTGTGTTTTCTTTTGAATTTTTTTTGGTTTTGTTGTTTCAAGCAGTGTACTGCTCCCCCTTCAGATGGTGTGATAGGCCTCCCTTGGGGGTCATGCCCACCCCACCCCCTCGGGTGAAACTCACCCCCCCACCCCCGGGAAGAATCACTGCTGTGGAAGCCCAACCTGACTCCTGGGCTGCACTCACCCTTGCGCCTCTAGCTATCTACTGGTTGCCCTTGACACATTTTCCTGAAAGATCCCAGCATTCGCACCATTCTCTCACTGTTCCGACACTGTCCTCTTGCAACTGCCCGACTCCCTTCCAACTCTAATCTGCAAAACACCATTATTTATCTGTAGCCACCACCACAATTCCAAAACACACACACACACACACACACACACACACACACACTCACCCACGCTTAAGCTCCTCCTTCCGCCTTACCTTTACAACTCTGGTGCCTTGTGGAAGTACCTTTGTCCCAGGACCTGGACGTTCTCAGCTCTTGCTGTTCTCCCTTTTCTAGATGTTATCTCTCCTCTCACACCCCTGGCATGATCCTTCCACAGAGCCCCTGTGGTCCTCTCAAGTGCTGGTGTGTTTTCCGCCAACCAGACTTTTGCCTTCGCCTATCCTGCTAGGGCTACTCTCCAGTGGGCTCTCTGGGTGGATTCCCTGGTCTTGCCCTCCTGCTGCTTAGTTGTCCTCATCATGCCCACCACTTGACACGGAATCAGCCCACAATCTCCATTAAAGGAGTTGGGTATTCCCGTGCATGGAGCTTGGCTCCCTTCACCCAACCCCATCCCAATCCATGTCCTCCTCTCCAACCCTGGCACACCAGAAAGGCCTCCAGACTCGACCCCTTGATCCCACCTCTCCCTGCCTCCATGCTCCACCCTCTGCTGGACCCTCAATGTCCCATCCTACTTCCCCTATGACTTGCTAGTCAGATGAAGGATTGATTGGTCCTTCCATGACCTTTGCTGGCCTCTTCACTTACACTCCTCCTTCCCCCATTGCCTGCTCTCTCATCCCCAAGAGGGGTTTCCTGACTATATCTGCTGTCCCCTGTTCCTTGCCTTTGGGGGTCCACCATTATGAGATGGTGGTGGCTTACCTGGCCTTCTCTGTAACCTCACCTCCTATCGCCTAGCCCTGCGCTGACAGGGGTGTCCCCAGGCTTTTCCATGGGCCACTTCTCCACACCTCGTCGTCCTCTGACCTCATCCCACCAGGCCGGCATTGCTCTTTGGCCTTACCCACTCTGTGATCTTCACCCTGCGTGGGCTCCTGCCCGCCCTTGAGCCACCCATGGGAGGGAAGTACCTGCCTTCTCCTGGTTGCCACCCAGGTTTCGTTCTTTACCATTCTTTGGGTGCAGTTCATTCGTCCCCTGTCCTTTCTCACTCTTTTGTGCCCTTGGAATTTGGCCCCTCTCCTACACTCTCCCACACGCCCAATGTGCTCACCTGAAGTCCTACCTCTTGGGCCTGGGTTCATCATCTTTCTTGCTTTGCTTCTCTACTGCATACGTAGCAAGAAAAGTGTCCTTCCTGAGCCAGGTGACATTTCTGCAGCCACAGACTGTGCATCTCCTGGCTGATGCCCATGGTGCTCTGTGTGCTCCTTATCTCATTCCTCACCTTCTGCACACCCCACTGCCGTCTCCTTGGCCCTCATATACTCTCCTGCATCTGCCCGCTTGCCTACGCCCTCTCCTCACAGCCTGGGAACCTGGACTCTGATTTCCTCCAGGGACACGCAAACCTCGGTACTGGTTACCTTTCCTGATTCCATTGGGACCCCTTTGTTGCACAGTCTTGGGGCACAGTCCTTGGGGAGCCTCTTCCTCTGATTCCCCTACCTCTTCCTTATCAGTCTGGGTCAGTGGTTCCCACCGTTCACAGTGGGGCAATTTGGATTTAACGGGGGCGATTTCAAACGAATTGATAAGAGTGAATTTTTTGCATTTCTGAAGCTTCTAGGAGCTTCATGTACTAGTACAGTAGAGAATGATCTTTGGTGACATATTCATCACGTAAGTTCTCTGTTATACGTTTCGTTTTTATTTTTTTTTGTTTTTTTCTCCTTTAAAGTATTCCAAATACTAGTACATCTGTGTCCTTCTCCCCCCAATTGACCTTCCCCCAGCCTCCCCTACCCCCCGGCATCTGTTATATGTTTAAAAGTTTATTTGCTATTTTTTGATATCACTTCAATTGTTATTTTGGGGCAATTTCTGGGTTATTTCTTCCTCAGTATGTCAACTGTCTGTTGTTCTTTTCTTTTTCTCTTTCATGGATGCCATCTTGTTTGGAAGGTTGTTTAGACCAAGTTAGTGGCCTTTTAGGTGTCCTCCACAGGAATCGGAGTTCACTTTTTGAATAATGGGAATTATATGCCACGGGCCGGGGGAAGCATCAGGATTTTAGAGATGCTTAGGTGGGGCATGGGCAAAAAGAGGTTGGGAGCCACTGCTCTGGGTCTTTGGCCTTCAGCCCTCCCTCTTGCCGCTGTGCCTGCTCAGCCATGCCTGACACCTTGGCGCTCGGTCTCGCTCTGCACAGAGCCCTGGGTCTTGCTGTCCGCCCCTCTCTTCTCCTTCCTCTGCCAGCCATCGTCTCTCTGCCAGAACATCTCCAGTCCCAGGTGGGCCATGCTTCTGCTCTACAGCCCTTCAGGTGCTCTCTGATCACATCAGTCCACCCGAAATTTCCCCGTTGGTGGCTCCTGTCTCCCTCAGCCCTCCTCCTCAAGAGGCCTCAGTGCCAGGACCAAACCTTGGTGCTCTGCTCCCTACTCACTCCAGGTGAAGCCCAGGGGGCCACCCTCTATCCTTCCAGGTGATTTCTCGGCTACATCCCTGGGCTTGAGGTCTGCCTGGTCCAGGGTCCCTTAGCCCCATTCTGACATGCTTGAGTCTCATACCTCCACCTCCTCACCTGCTCATGCTTCTCCTCTCTGCCCAGCTCTCCTCTCTGCCCCTTCCACCAGTGATTCTCACCCGAGGGTGCATGACCCCCCAAGGAGGCCTATCAGCAACATCTTTGGGGTGTGTTTTTGTGTTTTCTTTTGAATTTTTTTTGGTTTTGTTGTTTCAAGCAGTGTACTGCTCCCCCTTCAGATGGTGTGATAGGCCTCCCTTGGGGGTCATGCCCACCCCCCCCCTCGGGTGAAACTCACCCCCCCACCCCCGGGAAGAATCACTGCTGTGGAAGCCCAACCTGACTCCTGGGCTGCACTCACCCTTGCGCCTCTAGCTATCTACTGGTTGCCCTTGACACATTTTCCTGAAAGATCCCAGCATTCGCACCATTCTCTCACTGTTCTGACACTGTCCTCTTGCAACTGCCCGACTCCCTTCCAACTCTAATCTGCAAAACACCATTATTTATCTGTAGCCACCACCACAATTCGAAAACACACACAGACACACACACACACACACACACACACACACACACACACACTCACCCACGCTAAAGCTCCTCCTTCCTCCTTATCTTTACAACTCTGGTGCCTTGTGGAAGTACCTTTGTCCCAGGACCTGGACGTTCTCAGCTCTTGCTGTTCTCCCTTTTCTAGATGTTATCCCTCCTCTCACACCCCTGGCATGATCCTTCCACAGAGCCCCTGTGGTCCTCTCAAGTGCTGGTGTGTTTTCCGCCAACCAGACTTTTGCCTTCGCCTATCCTGCTAGGGCTACTCTCCAGTGGGCTCTCTGGGTGGATTCCCTGGTCTTGCCCTCCTGGTGCTTAGTTGTCCTCATCATGCCCACCACTTGACACGGAATCAGCCCACAATCTCCATTAAAGGAGTTGGGTATTCCCGTGCATGGAGCTTGGCTCCCTTCACCCAACCCCATCCCAATCCATGTCCTCCTCTCCAACCCTGGCACACCAGAAAGGCCTCCAGACTCGACCCCTTGATCCCACCTCTCCCTGCCTCCATGCTCCACCCTCTGCTGGACCCTCAATGTCCCATCCTACTTCCCCTATGACTTGCTAGTCAGATGAAGGATTGATTGGTCCTTCCATGACCTTTGCTGGCCTCTTCACTTACACTCCTCCTTCCCCCATTGCCTGCTCTCTCATCCCCAAGAGGGGTTTCCTGACTATATCTGCTGTCCCCTGTTCCTTGCCTTTGGGGGTCCACCATTATGAGATGGTGGTGGCTTACCTGGCCTTCTCTGTAACCTCACCTCCTATCGCCTAGCCCTGCGCTGACAGGGGTGTCCCCAGGCTTTTCCATGGGCCACTTCTCCACACCTCGTCGTCCTCTGACCTCATCCCACCAGGCCGGCATTGCTCTTTGGCCTTACCCACTCTGTGATCTTCACCCTGCGTGGGCTCCTGCCCGTCCTTGAGCCACCCATGGGAGGGAAGTACCTGCCTTCTCCTGGTTGCCACCCAGGTTTCGTTCTTTACCATTCTTTGGGTGCAGTTCATTCGTCCCCTGTCCTTTCTCACTCTTTTGTGCCCTTGGAATTTGGCCACTCTCCCACACGCCCAATGTGCTCACCTGAAGTCCTACCTCTTGGGCCTGGGTTCATCATCTTTCTTGCTTTGCTTCTCTACTGCATACGTAGCAAGAAAAGTGTCCTTCCTGAGCCAGGTGACATTTCTGCAGCCACAGACTGTGCATCTCCTGGCTGATGCCCATGGTGCTCTGTGTGCTCCTTACCTCATTCCTCACCTTCTGCACACCCCACTCCCGTCTCCTTGGCCCTCATATACTCTCCTGCATCTGCCCGCTTGCCTACGCCCTCTCCTCACAGCCTGGGAACCTGGACTCTGATTTCCTCCAGGGACACGCAAACCTCGGTACTGGTTACCTTTCCTGATTCCATTGGGACCCCTTTGTTGCACAGTCTTGGGGCACAGTCCTTGGGGAGCCTCTTCCTCTGATTCCCCTACCTCTTCCTTATCAGTCTGGGTCAGTGGTTCCCACCGTTCACAGTGGGGCAATTTGGATTTAACGGGGGCGATTTCAAACGAATTGATAAGAGTGAATTTCTTGCATTTCTGAAGCTTCTAGGAGCTTCATGTACTAGTACAGTAGAGAATGATCTTTTGTGACATATTCATCACGTAAGTTCTCTGTTATACGTTTCGTTTTTATTTTTTTTTGTTTTTTTCTCCTTTAAAGTATTCCAAATACTAGTACATCTGTGTCCTTCTCCCCCCAATTGACCTTCCCCCAGCCTCCCCTACCCCCCGGCATCTGTTATATGTTTAAAAGTTTATTTGCTATTTTTTGATATCACTTCAATTGTTATTTTGGGGCAATTTCTGGGTTATTTCTTCCTCAGTATGTCAACTGTCTGTTGTTCTTTTCTTTTTCTCTTTCATGGATGCCATCTTGTTTGGAAGGTTGTTTAGACCAAGTTAGTGGCCTTTTAGGTGTCCTCCACAGGAATCGGAGTTCACTTTTTGAATAATGGGAATTATATGCCACGGGCCGGGGGAAGCATCATGATTTTAATGATGCTTAGGTGGGGCATGGGCAAAAAAAAGGTTGGGAGCCACTGCTCTGGGTCTTTGGCCTTCAGCCCTCCCTCTTGCCCCTGTGCCTGCTCAGCCATGCCTGACACCTTGGCGCTCGGTCTCACTCTGCACAGAGCCCTGGGTCTTGCTGTCCGCCCCTCTCTTCTCCTTCCTCTGCCAGCCATCGTCTCTCTGCCAGAACATCTCCAGTCCCAGGTGGGCCATGCTTCTGCTCTACAGCCCTTCAGGTGCTCTCTGATCACATCAGTCCACCCGAAATTTCCCCGTTGGTGGCTCCTGTCTCCCTCAGCCCTCCTCCTCAAGAGGCCTCAGTGCCAGGACCAAACCTTGGTGCTCTGCTCCCTACTCACTCCAGGTGAAGCCCAGGGGGCCACCCTCTATCCTTCCAGGTGATTTCTCGGCTACATCCCGGGGCTTGAGGTCTGCCTGGTCCAGGGTCCCTTAGCCCCATTCTGACATGCTTGAGTCTCATACCTCCACCTCCTCACCTGCTCATGCTTCTCCTCTCTGCCCAGCTCTCCTCTCTGCCCCTTCCACCAGTGATTCTCACCCGAGGGTGCATGACCCCCCAAGGAGGCCTATCAGCAACATCTTTGGGGTGTGTTTTTGTGTTTTCTTTTGAATTTTTTTTGGTTTTGTTGTTTCAAGCAGTGTACTGCTCCCCCTTCAGATGGTGTGATAGGCCTCCCTTGGGGGTCATGCCCACCCCCCCCCTCGGGTGAAACTCACCCCCCCACCCCCGGAAGAATCACTGCTGTGGAAGCCCAACCTGACTCCTGGGCTGCACTCACCCTTGCGCCTCTAGCTATCTACTGGTTGCCCTTGACACATTTTCCTGAAAGATCCCAGCATTCGCACCATTCTCTCACTGTCCCGACACTGTCCTCTTGCAACTGCCTGACTCCCTTCCAACTCTAATCTGCAAAACACCATTATTTATCTGTAGCCACCACCACAATTCCAAAACACACACACACACACACACACACACACACACACACAAACACACACACACTCACCCACGCTTAAGCTCCTCCTTCCTCCTTATCATTACAACTCCGGTGCCTTTTGGAAGTACCTTTGTCCCAGGACCTGGACGTTCTCAGCTCTTGCTGTTCTCCCTTTTCTAGATGTTATCCCTCCTCTCACACCCCTGGCATGATCCTTCCACAGAGCCCCTGTGGTCCTCTCAAGTGCTGGTGTGTTTTCCGCCAACCAGACTTTTGCCTTCGCCTATCCTGCTAGGGCTCCTCTCCAGTGGGCTCTCTGGGTGGATTCCCTGGTCTTGCCCTCCTGCTGCTTAGTTGTCCTCATCATGCCCACCACTTGACACGGAATCAGCCCACAATCTCCATTAAAGGAGTTGGGTATTCCCGTGCATGGAGCTTGGCTCCCTTCACCCAACCCCATCCCAATCCATGTCCTCCTCTCCAACCCTGGCACACCAGAAAGGCCTCCAGACTCGACCCCTTGATCCCACCTCTCCCTGCCTCCATGCTCCACCCTCTGCTTGACCCTCAATGTCCCATCCTACTTCCCCTATGACTTGCTAGTCAGATGAAGGATTGATTGGTCCTTCCATGACCTTTGCTGGCCTCTTCACTTACACTCCTCCTTCCCCCATTGCCTGCTCTCTCATCCCCAAGAGGGGTTTCCTGACTATATCTGCTGTCCCCTGTTCCTTGCCTTTGGGGGTCCACCATTATGAGATGGTGGTGGCTTACCTGGCCTTCTCTGTAACCTCACCTCCTATCGCCTAGCCCTGCGCTGACAGGGGTGTCCCCAGGCTTTTCCATGGGCCACTTCTCCACACCTCGTCGTCCTCTGACCTCATCCCACCAGGCCGGCATTGCTCTTTGGCCTTACCCACTCTGTGATCTTCACCCTGCGTGGGCTCCTGCCCGCCCTTGAGCCACCCATGGGAGGGAAGTACCTGCCTTCTCCTGGTTGCCACCCAGGTTTCGTTCTTTACCATTCTTTGGGTGCAGTTCATTCGTCCCCTGTCCTTTCTCACTCTTTTGTGCCCTTGGAATTTGGCCCCTCTCCTACACTCTCCCACACGCCCAATGTGCTCACCTGAAGTCCTACCTCTTGGGCCTGGGTTCATCATCTTTCTTGCTTTGCTTCTCTACTGCATACGTAGCAAGAAAAGTGTCCTTCCTGAGCCAGGTGACATTTCTGCAGCCACAGACTGTGCATCTCCTGGCTGATGCCCATGGTGCTCTGTGTGCTCCTTACCTCATTCCTCACCTTCTGCACACCCCACTGCCGTCTCCTTGGCCCTCATATACTCTCCTGCATCTGCCCGCTTGCCTACGCCCTCTCCTCACAGCCTGGGAACCTGGACTCTGATTTCCTCCAGGGACACGCAAACCTCGGTACTGGTTACCTTTCCTGATTCCATTGGGACCCCTTTGTTGCACAGTCTTGGGGCACAGTCCTTGGGGAGCCTCTTCCTCTGATTCCCCTACCTCTTCCTTATCAGTCTGGGTCAGTGGTTCCCACCGTTCACAGTGGGGCAATTTGGATTTAACGGGGGCGATTTCAAACGAATTGATAAGAGTGAATTTCTTGCATTTCTGAAGCTTCTAGGAGCTTCATGTACTAGTACAGTAGAGAATGATCTTTTGTGACATATTCATCACGTAAGTTCTCTGTTATACGTTTCGTTTTTATTTTTTTTTTATTTTTTCTCCTTTAAAGTATTCCAAATACTAGTACATCTGTGTCCTTCTCCCCCCAATTGACCTTCCCCCAGCCTCCCCTACCCCCCGGCATCTGTTATATGTTTAAAAGTTTATTTGCTATTTTTTGATATCACTTCAATTGTTATTTTGGGGCAATTTCTGGGTTATTTCTTCCTCAGTATGTCAACTGTCTGTTGTTCTTTTCTTTTTCTCTTTCATGGATGCCATCTTGTTTGGAAGGTTGTTTAGACCAAGTTAGTGGCCTTTTAGGTGTCCTCCACAGGAATCGGAGTTCACTTTTTGAATAATGGGAATTATATGCCACGGGCCGGGGGAAGCATCAGGATTTTAGAGATGCTTAGGTGGGGCATGGGCAAAAAAAGGTTGGGAGCCACTGCTCTGGGTCTTTGGCCTTCAGCCCTCCCTCTTGCCCCTGTGCCTGCTCAGCCATGCCTGACACCTTGGCGCTCGGTCTCGCTCTGCACAGAGCCCTGGGTCTTGCTGTCCGCCCCTCTCTTCTCCTTCCTCTGCCAGCCATCGTCTCTCTGCCAGAACATCTCCAGTCCCAGGTGGGCCATGCTTCTGCTCTACAGCCCTTCAGGTGCTCTCTGATCACATCAGTCCACCCGAAATTTCCCCGTTGGTGGCTCCTGTCTCCCTCAGCCCTCCTCCTCAAGAGGCCTCAGTGCCAGGACCAAACCTTGGTGCTCTGCTCCCTACTCACTCCAGGTGAAGCCCAGGGGGCCACCCTCTATCCTTCCAGGTGATTTCTCGGCTACATCCCTGGGCTTGAGGTCTGCCTGGTCCAGGGTCCCTTAGCCAAATTCTGACATGCTTGAGTCTCATACCTCCACCTCCTCACCTGCTCATGCTTCTCCTCACTGCCCAGCTCTCCTCTCTGCCCCTTCCACCAGTGATTCTCACCCGAGGGTGCATGACCCCCCAAGGAGGCCTATCAGCAACATCTTTGGGGTGTGTTTTTGTGTTTTCTTTTGAATTTTTTTTGGTTTTGTTGTTTCAAGCAGTGTACTGCTCCCCCTTCAGATGGTGTGATAGGCCTCCCTTGGGGGTCATGCCCACCCCACCCCCCTCGGGTGAAACTCACCCCCCCACCCCCGGGAAGAATCACTGCTGTGGAAGCCCAACCTGACTCCTGGGCTGCACTCACCCTTGCGCCTCTAGCTATCTACTGGTTGCCCTTGACACATTTTCCTGAAAGATCCCAGCATTCGCACCATTCTCTCACTGTTCCGACACTGTCCTCTTGCAACTGCCCGACTCCCTTCCAACTCTAATCTGCAAAACACCATTATTTATCTGTAGCCACCACCACAATTCCAAAACACACACACACACACACACACACACACACACACACACACACACACTCACCCACGCTTAAGCTCCTCCTTCCTCCTTACCTTTACAACTCTGGTGCCTTGTGGAAGTACCTTTGTCCCAGGACCTGGACGTTCTCAGCTCTTGCTGTTCTCCCTTTTCTAGATGTTATCCCTCCTCTCACACCCCTGGCATGATCCTTCCACAGAGCCCCTGTGGTCCTCTCAAGTGCTGGTGTGTTTTCCGCCAACCAGACTTTTGCCTTCGCCTATCCTGCTAGGGCTACTCTCCAGTGGGCTCTCTGGGTGGATTCCCTGGTCTTGCCCTCCTGCTGCTTAGTTGTCCTCATCATGCCCACCACTTGACACGGAATCAGCCCACAATCTCCATTAAAGGAGTTGGGTATTCCCGTGCATGGAGCTTGGCTCCCTTCACCCAACCCCATCCCAATCCATGTCCTCCTCTCCAACCCTGGCACACCAGAAAGGCCTCCAGACTCGACCCCTTGATCCCACCTCTCCCTGCCTCCATGCTCCACCCTCTGCTGGACCCTCAATGTCCCATCCTACTTCCCCTATGACTTGCTAGTCAGATGAAGGATTGATTGGTCCTTCCATGACCTTTGCTGGCCTCTTCACTTACACTCCTCCTTCCCCCATTGCCTGCTCTCTCATCCCCAAGAGGGGTTTCCTGACTATATCTGCTGTCCCCTGTTCCTTGCCTTTGGGGGTCCACCATTATGAGATGGTGGTGGCTTACCTGGCCTTCTCTGTAACCTCACCTCCTATCGCCTAGCCCTGCGCTGACAGGGGTGTCCCCAGGCTTTTCCATGGGCCACTTCTCCACACCTCGTCGTCCTCTGACCTCATCCCACCAGGCCGGCATTGCTCTTTGGCCTTACCCACTCTGTGATCTTCACCCTGCGTGGGCTCCTGCCCGCCCTTGAGCCACCCATGGGAGGGAAGTACCTGCCTTCTCCTGGTTGCCACCCAGGTTTCGTTCTTTACCATTCTTTGGGTGCAGTTCATTCGTCCCCTGTCCTTTCTCACTCTTTTGTGCCCTTGGAATTTGGCCCCTCTCCTACACTCTCCCACACGCCCAATGTGCTCACCTGAAGTCCTACCTCTTGGGCCTGGGTTCATCATCTTTCTTGCTTTGCTTCTCTACTGCATACGTAGCAAGAAAAGTGTCCTTCCTGAGCCAGGTGACATTTCTGCAGCCACAGACTGTGCATCTCCTGGCTGATGCCCATGGTGCTCTGTGTGCTCCTTATCTCATTCCTCACCTTCTGCACACCCCACTGCCGTCTCCTTGGCCCTCATATACTCTCCTGCATCTGCCCGCTTGCCTACGCCCTCTCCTCACAGCCTGGGAACCTGGACTCTGATTTCCTCCAGGGACACGCAAACCTCGGTACTGGTTACCTTTCCTGATTCCATTGGGACCCCTTTGTTGCACAGTCTTGGGGCACAGTCCTTGGGGAGCCTCTTCCTCTGATTCCCCTACCTCTTCCTTATCAGTCTGGGTCAGTGGTTCCCACCGTTCACAGTGGGGCAATTTGGATTTAATGGGGGCGATTTCAAACGAATTGATAAGAGTGAATTTCTTGCATTTCTGAAGCTTCTAGGAGCTTCATGTACTAGTACAGTAGAGAATGATCTTTTGTGACATATTCATCACGTAAGTTCTCTGTTATACGTTTCGTTTTTATTTTTTTTTATTTTTTCTCCTTTAAAGTATTCCAAATACTAGTACATCTGTGTCCTTCTCCCCCCAATTGACCTTCCCCCAGCCTCCCCTACCCCCCGGCATCTGTTATATGTTTAAAAGTTTATTTGCTATTTTTTGATATCACTTCAATTGTTATTTTGGGGCAATTTCTGGGTTATTTCTTCCTCAGTATGTCAACTGTCTGTTGTTCTTTTCTTTTTCTCTTTCATGGATGCCATCTTGTTTGGAAGGTTGTTTAGACCAAGTTAGTGGCCTTTTAGGTGTCCTCCACAGGAATCGGAGTTCACTTTTTGAATAATGGGAATTATATGCCACGGGCCGGGGGAAGCATCAGGATTTTAGAGATGCTTAGGTGGGGCATGGGCAAAAAAAGGTTGGGAGCCACTGCTCTGGGTCTTTGGCCTTCAGCCCTCCCTCTTGCCCCTGTGCCTGCTCAGCCATGCCTGACACCTTGGCGCTCGGTCTCGCTCTGCACAGAGCCCTGGGTCTTGCTGTCCGCCCCTCTCTTCTCCTTCCTCTGCCAGCCATCGTCTCTCTGCCAGAACATCTCCAGTCCCAGGTGGGCCATGCTTCTGCTCTACAGCCCTTCAGGTGCTCTCTGATCACATCAGTCCACCCGAAATTTCCCCGTTGGTGGCTCCTGTCTCCCTCAGCCCTCCTCCTCAAGAGGCCTCAGTGCCAGGACCAAACCTTGGTGCTCTGCTCCCTACTCACTCCAGGTGAAGCCCAGGGGGCCACCCTCTATCCTTCCAGGTGATTTCTCGGCTACATCCCTGGGCTTGAGGTCTGCCTGGTCCAGGGTCCTTAGCCCCATTCTGACATGCTTGAGTCTCATACCTCCACCTCCTCACCTGCTCATGCTTCTCCTCACTGCCCAGCTCTCCTCTCTGCCCCTTCCACCAGTGATTCTCACCCGAGGGTGCATGACCCCCCAAGGAGGCCTATCAGCAACATCTTTGGGGTGTGTTTTTGTGTTTTCTTTTGAATTTTTTTTGGTTTTGTTGTTTCAAGCAGTGTACTGCTCCCCCTTCAGATGGTGTGATAGGCCTCCCTTGGGGGTCATGCCCACCCCCCCCCTCGGGTGAAACTCACCCCCCCACCGCCGGGAAGAATCACTGCTGTGGAAGCCCAACCTGACCCCTGGGCTGCACTCACCTTTGCGCCTCTAGCTATCTACTGGTTGCCCTTGACACATTTTCCTGAAAGATCCCAGCATTCGCACCATTCTCTCACTGTCCCGACACTGTCCTCCTGCAACTGCCTGACTCCCTTCCAACTCCAATCTGCAAAACACCATTATTTATCTGTAGCCACCACCACAATTCCAAAACACACACACACACACACACACACACACACACACACACAGACACACTCACCCTCGCTTAAGCTCCTCCTTCCTCCTTATCTTTACAACTCTGGTGCCTTGTGGAAGTACCTTTGTCCCAGGACCTGGACGTTCTCAGCTCTTGCTGTTCTCCCTTTTCTAGATGTTATCCCTCCTCTCACACCCCTGGCATGATCCTTCCACAGAGCCCCTGTGGTCCTCTCAAGTGCTGGTGTGTTTTCCGCCAACCAGACTTTTGCCTTCGCCTATCCTGCTACGGCTACTCTCCAGTGGGCTCTCTGGGTGGATTCCCTGGTCTTGCCCTCCTGCTCCTCCGTTGTCCTCATCATGCCCACCACTTGACACGGAATCAGCCCACAATCTCCATTAAAGGAGTTGGGTATTCCCATGCATGGAGCTTGGCTCCCTTCACCCAACCCCATCCCAATCCATGTCCTCCTTCCAACCCTGGCACACCAGAAACGCCTCCAGACTCGACCCCCGATCCCACCTCTCCCTGCCTCCATGCTCCACCCTCTGCTGGACCCTCAATGTCCCATCCTACTTCCCCTATGACTTGCTAGTCAGATGAAGGATTGATTGGTCCTTCCATGACCTTTGCTGGCCTCTTCACTTACACTCCTCCTTCCCCCATTGCCCGCTCTCTCATCCCCAACAGGGGTCTGCTGACTCCATCTGCTGCCCCCTGTTCCTTGCCTTTGGGGGTCCACCATTATGAGATGGTGGTGGCTTACCTGGCCTTCTCTGTAACCTCACCTCCTCTCGCCTAGCCCTGCGCTGACAGGGGTGTCCCCAGGCTTTTCCATGGGCCACTTCCCCACACCTCGTCGTCCTCTGACCTCATCCCACCAGGCCGGGATTGCTCTTTGGCCTTACCCGCTCTGTGATCTTCACCCTGTGTGGGCTCCTGCCCGCCCTTGAGCCACCCATGGGAGGGAAGTACCTGCCTTCTCCTGGTTGCCACCCAGGTTTCATTCTTTGCCATTCTTTGGGTGCAGTTCATTCGTCCCCTGTCCTTTCTCACTCTTTTGTGCGCTTGGAATTTGGCCCCTCTCCTACACTCTCCCACACGCCCAATGTGCTCACCTGAAGTCCTACCTCTTGGGCCTGGGTTCATCATCTTTCTTGCTTTGCTTCTCTACTGCATACGTAGCAAGAAAAGTGTCCTTCCTGAGCCAGGTGACATTTCTGCAGCCACAGACTGTGCATCTCCTGGCTGATGCCCATGGTGCTCTGTGTGCTCCTTACCTCATTCCTCACCTTCTGCACACCCCACTGCCGTCTCCTTGGCCCTCATATACTCTCCTGCATCTGCCCGCTTGCCTACGCCGTCTTCTCACAGCCTGGGAACCTGGACTCTGATTTCCTCCAGGGACACGCAAACCTCGGTACTGGTTACCTTTCCTGATTCCATTGGGACCCCTTTGTTGCACAGTCTTGGGGCACAGCCCTTGGGGAGCCTCTTCCTCTGATTCCCCTACCTCTTCCTTATCAGTCTGGGTCAGCGGTTCCCACCATTCACAGTGGGGCAATTTGGATTTAACGGGGGCGATTTCAAACGAATTGATAAGAGTGAATTTCTTGCATTTCTGAAGCTTCTAGGAGCTTCATGTACTAGTACAGTAGAGAATGATCTTTTGTGACATATGCATCACGTAAGTTCTCTGTTATACGTTTCGTTTTTATTTTTTTTTATTTTTTCTCCTTTAAAGTATTCCAAATACTAGTACATCTGTGTCCTTCTCCCCCCAATTGACCTTCCCCCAGCCTCCCCTACCCCCCGGCATCTCTTATATGTTTAAAAGTTTATTTGCTATTTTTTGATATCACTTCAATTGTTATTTTGGGGCAATTTCTGGGTTATATCTTCCTCAGTATGTCAACTGTCTGTTGTTCTTTTCTTTTTCTCTTTCATGGATGCCATCTTGTTTGGAAGGTTGTTTAGACCAAGTTAGTGGCCTTTTAGGTGTCCTCCACAGGAATCGGAGTTCACTTTTTGAATAATGGGAATTATATGCCACGGGCCGGGGGAAGCATCAGGATTTTAGAGATGCTTAGGTGGGGCATGGGCAAAAACAGGTTGGGAGCCACTGCTCTGGGTCTTTGGCCTTCAGCCCTCCCTCTTGCCCCTGTGCCTGCTCAGCCATGCCTGACACCTTGGCGCTCGGTCTCGCTCTGCACAGAGCCCTGGGTCCTGCTGTCCGCCCCTCTCTTCTCCTTCCTCTGCCAGCCTTCGTCTCTCTGCCAGAACATCTCCAGTCCCAGGTGGGCCATGCTTCTGCTCTACAGCCCTTCAGGTGCTCTCTGATCACATCAGTCCACCCGAAATTTCCCCGTTGGTGGCTCCTGTCTCCCTCAGCCCTCCTCCTCAAGAGGCCTCAGTGCCAGGACCAAACCTTGGTGCACTGCTCCCTACTCACTCCAGGTGAAGCCCAGGGTGCCACCCTCTATCCTTCCAGGTGATTTCTCGGCTACATCCCTGTGCTTGAGGTCTGCCTGGTCCAGGGTCCCTTAGCCCCATTCTGACATGCTTGAGTCTCATACCTCCACCTCCTCACCTGCTCATGCTTCTCCTCTCTGCCCAGCTCTCCTCTCTGCCCCTTCCACCCAGTGATTCTCACCCGAGGGTGCATGACCCCCCAAGGAGGCCTATCAGCAACATCTTTGGGGTGTGTTTTTGTGTTTTCTTTTGAATTTTTTTTGGTTTTGTTGTTTCAAGCAGTGTACTGCTCCCCCTTCAGATGGTGTGATAGGCCTCCCTTGGGGGTCATGCCCACCCCTCCCTCAGGTGAAACTCACCCCCCCACACCCGGGAAGAATCACTGCTGTGGAAGCCCAACCTGACTCCTGGGCTGCACTCACCCTTGGGCCTCTAGCCTTCTACTGGTTGCCCTTGACACATTTTCCTGAAAGATCCCAGCATTCGCACCATTCTCCCACTGTCCCGACACTGTCCTCCTGCAACTGCCCGACTCCCTTCCAACTCCAATCTGCAAAACACCATTATTTATCTGTAGCCACCACCACAATTCCAAAACACACACACACACACACACACACACACACACTCACCCACGTGTAAGCTATTCCTTCCTCACTATCTTTTTAACTCTGGTGCCTTGTGGAAGTACCTTTGTCCCAGGACCTGGACGTTCTCTGCTCTTTCTGTTCTCCCTTTTCTAGATGTAATCCCTCCTCTCACACCCCTGGCATGATCCTTCCACAGAGCCCCTGTGGTCCTCTCAAGTGCTGGTGTGTTTTCCGCCAACCAGACTTTTGCCTTCGCCTATCCTGCTAGGGCTACTCTCCAGTGGGCTCTCTGGGTGGATTCCCTGGTCTTGCCCTCCTGCTCCTCCGTTGTCCTCATCATGCCCACCACTTGACACGGAATCAGCCCACAATCTCCATTAAAGGAGTTGGGTATTCCCGTGCATGGAACTTGGCTCCCTTCACCCAACCCCATCCCAATCCATGTCCTCCTCTCCAACCCTGACACACCAGAAACGCCTCCAGACTCGACCCCGGATCCCACCTCTCCCTGCCTCCATGCTCCACCCTCTGCTTGACCCTCAATGTCCCATCCTACTTCCCCTATGACTTGCTAGTCAGATGAAGGATTGATTGGTCCTTCCATGACCTTTGCTGGCCTCTTCACGTACACTCCTCCTTCCCCCATTGCCCGCACTCATCCCCAACAGGGGTCTGCTGACTCCATCTGCTGTCCCCTGTTCCTTGCCTTTGGGGGTCCACCATTATGAGATGGTGGTGGCTTACCTGGCCTTCTCTGTAACCTCACCTCCCCTCGCCTAGCCCTGCGCTGACAGGGGTGTCCCCAGGCTTTTCCATGGGCCACTTCTCCACACCTCGTCGTCCTCTGACCTCATCCCACCAGGCCGGCATTGCTCTTTGGCCTTACCCACTCTGTGATCTTCACCCTGCGTGGGCTCCTGCCCGTCCTTGAGCCACCCATGGGAGGGAAGTACCTGCCTTCTCCTAGTCGCCACCCAGGTTTCGGTCTTTACCATTCTTTGGGTGCAGTTCATTCGTCCCCTGTCCTTTCTCACTCTTTTGTGCCCTTGGAATTTGGCCCCTCTCCTACACTCTCCCACACGCCCAATGTGCTCACCTGAAGTCCTACCTCTTGGGCCTGGGTTCATCATCTTTCTTGCTTTGCTTCTCTACTGCATACGTAGCAAGAAAAGTGTCCTTCCTGAGCCAGGTGACATTTTTGAGGCCAAAGACTGTGCCTCTCCTGGCTGATGCCCATGGTGCTCTGTGTGCTCCTTACCTCATTCCTCACCTTCTGCACACCCCACTGCCGTCTCCTTTTCCCTCATATACTCTCCTGCATCTGCCCGCTTGCCTACGCCCTCTCCTCACAGCCTGTGAACCTGGACTCTGATTTCCTCCAGGGACACGCAAACCTCTGTACTGGTTACCTTCCCTGATTCCATTGGGACCCCTTTGTTGCACAGTCTTGGAGCACAGCCCTTGGGGAGCCTCTTCCTCTGATTCCCCTACCTCTTCCTTATCAGTCTGGGTCAGTGGTTCCCACCGTTCACAGTGGGGCAATTTGAATTTAACGGGGGCGATTTCAAACGAATTGATAAGAGTGCATTTCCTGCATTTCTGAAGCTTCTAGGAGCTTCATGTACTAGTACAGTAGAGAAAGATCTTTTGTGACATATTCATCACGTAAGTTCTCTGTTATACGTTTCGTTTTTATTTTTATTTTTTGATTTTTTCTCCTTTAAAGTATTCCAAATACTAGTACATCTGTGTCCTTCTCCCCCCAATTGACCTTCCCCCAGCCTCCCCTACCCCCCGGCATCTGTTATATGTTTAAAAGTTTATTTGCTATTTTTTGATATCACTTCAATTGTTATTTTGGGGCAATTTCTGGTTATTTCTTCCTCAGTATGTCAACTGTCTGTTGTTCTTTTCTTTTTCTCTTTCATGGATGCCATCTTGTTTGGAAGGTTGTTTAGACCAAGTTAGTGGCCTTTTAGGTGTCCTCCACAGGAATCGGAGTTCACTTTTTGAATAATGGGAATTATATGCCACGGGCCGGGGGAAGCATCAGGATTTTAGAGATGCTTAGGTGGGGCATGGGCAAAAACAGGTTGGGAGCCACTGCTCTGGGTCTTTGGCCTTCAGCCCTCCCTCTTGCCCCTGTGCCTGCTCAGCCATGCCTGACACCTTGGCGCTCGGTCTCGCTCTGCACAGAGCCCTGGGTCCTGCTGTCCGCCCCTCTCTTCTCCTTCCTCTGCCAGCCTTCGTCTCTCTGCCAGAACATCTCCAGTCCCAGGTGGGCCATGCTTCTGCTCTACAGCCCTTCAGGTGCTCTCTGATCACATCAGTCCACCCGAAATTTCCCCGTTGGTGGCTCCTGTCTCCCTCAGCCCTCCTCCTCAAGAGGCCTCAGTGCCAGGACCAAACCTTGGTGCACTCCTCCCTACTCACTCCAGGTGAAGCCCAGGGTGCCACCCTCTATCCTTCCAGGTGATTTCTCGGCTACATCCCTGTGCTTGAGGTCTGCCTGGTCCAGGGTCCCTTAGCCCCATTCTGACATGCTTGAGTCTCATACCTCCACCTCCTCACCTGCTCATGCTTCTCCTGTCTGCCCAGCTCTCCTCTCTGCCCCTTCCACCCAGTGATTCTCACCCGAGGGTGCATGACCCCCCAAGGAGGCCTATCAGCAACATCTTTGGGGTGTGTTTTTGTGTTTTCTTTTGAATTTTTTTTGGTTTTGTTGTTTCAAGCAGTGTACTGCTCCCCCTTCAGATGGTGTGATAGGCCTCCCTTGGGGGTCATGCCCACCCCCCCCCCTCGGGTGAAACTCACCCCCCCACCCCCGGGAAGAATCACTGCTGTGGAAGCCCAACCTGACTCCTGGGCTGCACTCACCCTTGGGCCTCTAGCCTTCTACTGGTTGCCCTTGACACATTTTCCTGAAAGATCCCAGCATTCGCACCATTCTCCCACTGTCCCGACACTGTCCTCCTGCAACTGCCCGACTCCCTTCCAACTCCAATCTGCAAAACACCATTATTTATCTGTAGCCACCACCACAATTCCAAAACACACACACACACACACACACACACACACATTCACCCACGTGTAAGCTATTCCTTCCTCACTATCTTTACAACTCTGGTGCCTTGTGGAAGTACCTTTGTCCCAGGACCTGGACGTTCTCTGCTCTTTCTGTTCTCCCTTTTCTAGATGTAATCCCTCCTCTCACACCCCTGGCATGATCCTTCCACAGAGCCCCTGTGGTCCTCTCAAGTGCTGGTGTGTTTTCCGCCAACCAGACTTTTGCCTTCGCCTATCCTGCTAGGGCTACTCTCCAGTGGGCTCTCTGGGTGGATTCCCTGGTCTTGCCCTCCTGCTCCTCCGTTGTCCTCATCATGCCCACCACTTGACACGGAATCAGCCCACAATCTCCATTAAAGGAGTTGGGTATTCCCGTGCATGGAGCTTGGCTCCCTTCACCCAACCCCATCCCAATCCATGTCCTCCTCTCCAACCCTGGCACACCAGAAAGGCCTCCAGACTCGACCCCTTGATCCCACCTCTCCCTGCCTCCATGCTCCACCCTCTGCTTGACCCTCAATGTCCCATCCTACTTCCCCTATGACTTGCTAGTCAGATGAAGGATTGATTGGTCCTTCCATGACCTTTGCTGGCCTCTTCACTTACACTCCTCCTTCCCCCATTGCCGGCTCTCTCATCCCCAACAGGGGTCTGCTGACTCCATCTGCTGTCCCCCTGTTCCTTGCCTTTGGGGGTCCACCATTATGAGATGGTGGTGGCTTACCTGGCCTTCTCTGTAACCTCACCTCCTCTCGCCTAGCCCTGCGCTGACAGGGGTGTCCCCAGGCTTTTCCATGGGCAACTTCTCCACACCTCGTCGTACTCTGACCTCATCCCACCAGGCCGGCATTGCTCTTTGGCCTTACCCACTCTGTGATCTTCACCCTGCGTGGGCTCCTGCCCGTCCTTGAGCCACCCATGGGAGGGAAGTACCTGCCTTCTCCTAGTCGCCACCCAGGTTTCGGTCTTTCCATTCTTTGGGTGCAGTTCATTCGTCCCCTGTCCTTTCTCACTCTTTTGTGCCCTTGGAATTTGGCCCCTCTCCTACACTCTCCCACACGCCCAATGTGCTCACCTGAAGTCCTACCTCTTGGGCCTGGGTTCATCATCTTTCTTGCTTTGCTTCTCTACTGCATACGTAGCAAGAAAAGTGTCCTTCCTGAGCCAGGTGACATTTCTGCAGCCACAGACTGTGCATCTCCTGGCTGATGCCCATGGTGCTCTGTGTGCTCCTTACCTCATTCCTCACCTTCTGCACACCCCACTGCCGTCTCCTTGGCCCTCATATACTCTCCTGCATCTGCCCGCTTGCCTACGCCCTCTCCTCACAGCCTGTGAACCTGGACTGTGATTTCTTCCAGGGACACACCAACCTGCTTCCCCCTAACCTTTCCTGTTTAGATTGAGACCCATTTTTGCACATATTGGGACACAGCGCTTGGGAAGCCTCTTCCTCTCATTCCCCAACCTCTTCCTTATCAGTCTGGGTCAGTGGTTCCCACAGTTCTCAGTGGGGCAATTTGGTTCTTATCGGGGGCGATTTCAGAGAGTTATTAACAGTGAATTTCTTGTATTTTTTAAGGTTCTATGAACCTCATATACTAGTCCAGTAGAGAAAGATCTATTGTGACATATTTGTGCACTTCAATTATTTTTATTCATTTTGTTGGTTTTTATATTTTTTTATCTTTTAAAGGATTACAAATAGTAGTACATCTGTGTCATTTTTTCCTCCAGTTGACCTTCCCCCAGCCTCCTCTCCCCCCACGTCTCCCCTCTCTCCTGGCTTCTGTTGTTTGTTTTAAAATTTATTGGCTATTTTTTGATATCACTTCATACTGTTATTTTTGGACAATTTCTGGGTTATTTCTTCCTCAGTAGTTCAACTGTCTGTTGTTCTTTTCTTTTTCTCTTTCATGGATGCCATCTTGTTTGGAAGGTTGTTTAGAACAAGTTAGTGGCCTTTTAGGTGTCCTCCACAGGAATCGGAGTTCACTTTTTGAATAATGGGAATTATATGCCACGGGCCGGGGGAAGCATCAGGATTTTAGAGATGCTTAGGTGGGGCATGGGCAAAAAAAGGTTGGGAGCCACTGCTCTGGGTCTTTGGCCTTCAGCCCTCCCTCTTGCCCCTGTGCCTGCTCAGCCATGCCTGACACCTTGGCGCTAGGTCTCGCTCTGCACAGAGCCCTGGGTCTTGCTGTCCGCCCCTCTCTTCTCCTTCCTCTGCCAGCCATCGTCTCTCTGCCAGAACATCTCCAGTCCCAGGTGGGCCATGCTTCTGCTCTACAGCCCTTCAGGTGCTCTCTGATCACATCAGTCCACCCGAAATTTCCCCGTTGGTCGCTCCTGTCTCCCTCAGCCCTCCTCCTCAAGAGGCCTCAGTGCCAGGACCAAACCTTGGTGCTCTGCTCCCTACTCACTCCAGGTGAAGCCCAGGGGGCCACCCTCTATCCTTCCAGGTGATTTCTCCGCTACATCCACTTGCTCACTTTCTCCCTGGTTCTGGATCTTTTAACCCCATTCTGACATTCCTGACTCTCATGCAACCAACCCACTCTCTTCCAAACCCTGGTGTGCAAAACACCATCTTTAGCTCATGCCACCACCACAATCCCAACACACACACTGAAGTTACTCCTTCCTCCCTCCCATTATGGCTCTTATTTCTGTGGAAATATCCTTGGCCCAGAATCTGGTCTTTCTCAGCACTTGATATTGTCCCTTTCTCTATCCATCCTCCCACACCACTGGCATATTTCTCCCCAGAGCCCTTTGTATGATTTCTTCCAACCGGACCCTTCCCTTTCCTTCTTCTTGCAATTTCTCTCCTTGGTTTTCTCTGCTTGGGTTTCCTGGTCTTTCCCTCAACTGTTCCACTCTTGCAGTAACCCTGGCATGATCCTTCTGTGCATCTTCTGTGTTCTTTTTGAGTCCTCTCTTTTTTCCCTCTCAACCCTACCTTTCCCTTCCCTCTTTCCTACAGATCCTCTTCTTGCATCCCCTCTCTTTTTGCCTTCCCCCTCCTCAACCTGTTATCATCACTCCAAACACTTGATGTGGAATCAGTCCACAATCTCCATTAACAAAGATGGTTTTTCCCATGCATGGAGATTGGCTCCCGTTTCCCAATCTCTTCTGAAATCCCAAGGTCAATCTGCTGGCGTGCACTCAACCTTGCCCACCTCCTGTTTTCCAATGGTTTCCTCTGACAGTTGTTCCTTGAAGATTCCAGTCTTGCCCCCCCCACCACCACACACACACACACACACACACACACACACACACACACACACACACACTATCCCAGCACTGTTTTCTTGTAAGCACCACACTCCCTTCCATATATTCTGCCACCTGACATTTCAAAACTCCCAGTCTGATTTAGAGCATTGTTTTTTACTTTGGACACTCTCATATTCTTCCTGCCATCCCCTTTTTTTGACTCTCAGTTATTGTATCAATATCTTCATTCTGAGTTTTGTTTTTCTTGGCCATAATGGTCCTCACTTCCCTATTCTCCTATCAACCAGACCTTTCCCTTCTCCCCTTTTCTGGAGGTACTCTCCTGTGTCCTCTCTGGGTGCATTCACTGGTCTTTCCTACCCCCTCATCCTGTTGCCCTCACTCCCAGTAGTTGAGATGGAATCAGTCCACAAGCTCAGATAAAGAAGTTGGTTTCCTTGGTGCCCAAAGTTTGGCTCATATAGTCCCATCCCCACCCTAGTGCCCATTGATCCCTACCCCTCCCTCCTGTCCAACCCATCTTACCCAATGCCTACCCTATCCCAATCCCCACCCTAAAGCCCGGCTATTCCCCTCCCTATCTCCCTCCCCTTCCCCACCACCCACCCCATCCCGTGCTCCCACCCCATCCCCTGCTCCCACCCCATCCCCTGCTCCCACCCCATCCCCTCCTCCCACCCCAATCCCGCCGGATCCGGATTAAGTAGTATAGAGCCTGGCCAAAAAGTTTACCTTTGTCCCAACTTACAAGGCTTTATGAGCTTCCACTGTTCCCTGCCCCTGCTATCCTTGTTACTATGTCACTGTTCACAATGTTTGGCCCAGAAGTTTGATCTTTCCTCTGGTTCTCTCCTCTGAGATCTGCCAGGTGCCTACTCTGACACCTTTCTCTTCTCCTTGGTCCCCCACTATCTTCAGTCCACTGTGGTCCACTCTCCATCCTCCCTGAATGCCTCGCATCACCTCGTCTGTCTCTGAGCGGTGACCCTTCACTAGCAGGGCATCAAAGCCCCAGAGGGACATCATTCCCATGACCTTTCCTCAAGCTGTGCATATTTTCCTTTCATCCCAGGAAGTCACCCTGTCTCTTCTCTTTGGCTCATGCATCTCAAAGCTTCCTAATGTTTTTTATCATCAGTTCTCCTTAGGGATGTGCTTCCACCTGTGACCTGCTGTCACCATTTATACTCTTCCCACCCCTTAGCCATGCCACCTTCTCTCCTGCTGTCTCTCATCTAGTCCTTCCACTGCCTCCAACCACTGCCTTCCCTTTATGCTACCTTTAGCTTGACCTTGCCCTGTCTCACTTTTCTTCCTCTTTCTCTCCCTTTAATTAAGATATTGCCCACAGGACTAGACCCACACTTCCTCCTCTTCTTCCTTCCCTCACCTCCACTGCTTCCATCTTGCCTCCATCGGGCCTGATTGCACCTATGCCCGTCACCCTTGCTCACCCCCTACCCTTGGACAAGGTTTGGATCCTCCCTTGGCCCTCTTACCCTCTAGGTCACATTCTCCTTACAACACCCATGTGCAGATTTTAAACCTTACTCTCACTCTTCATCTCATACTGCACTTCCCCCTCTGTTGTCCCTCAACCTCTTTAACAAGAGCCCCCATCCCAAGCCCCTATCCCACCCCTTGCTCTCTCCTGCTATGCCTCATTGCTACCCATATTCTTGGATTAGACCTATGATACCCCACTGATTTGAAAGTCCCCCATCCCTCTCTACTTCCCATCTTCTGTCTCAATTCACCCCAAGCATCCTACCTTTTCCAGTCCACCATTTTGGATAAGGTCCTTACCTATCTAAACTCCTATCTTAGCTTCTACATTTCACCATCCCCTGACTTACAGGGTTGTCCCTAATGGTTTCAGTGGGCCACTACCTCTACACATAATCCACTCTCCTGTTTCTCATTAACCTCTATACACTGTCCTCTTTCTCCTGCATGGGCTTCTTCATACCCTTGGTCCACTCATGGGAGTAGAGTTTCTGGGTTCCCCACTTTCTCTCCCTCCTTCAGGCACTTTATAATCCCTCTTAGTACAGTGTGTTCCCTAATCTTCTCAAGCCTATTCTGCCCTAGCTGCAAGGTGCCATCTCCTGCCCTTTCTCACTGTTTTGTCTCCTTAGAACATGGCCCCTCTAATACACTCTCGCACAGTCCGAATGTGCTCACCTGATGTCCTACCTCTTGGGCCTGGGTTCATCATCTTTCCTGCTTTGCTTCTCTACTGCATACGTAGCAATAGAACTGTCCTTCCTAAGCCAGGTGACATTTCTGCAGCCACAGACTATACATCTCCTGGCTGATGCCCACGGTGTTCTGTGTGCTCCTTACCTCATTCCTCACCTTCTGCACACCCCACTGCCGTCTCCTTGGCCCTCATATACTCTCCTGCATCTGCCCGCTTGCCTACGCCCTCTCCTCACAGCCTGTGACCCTGGACTCTGATTTCCTCCAGGGACTCACAAACCTCTTTCCCCGTAACCTTTCCTGTTTCCACTGAGACCCCTTTGTTGTATCCTCTTGGGACACAGCCCTTGGGGAGCTTCTTCCTCTGATTCTCTTATCTCTTCCTTATCACTCTAGGACTTTTACCTTCACCCCTCCCTCTTGCCCCCACCCCCACCCCCGCCTGCTAACCCACACTGGATACCATGGCCCTCAGTATCGACCTGCGCAGAGGCCTAAGTACTGCTGTCTACCACTCCTTCTCTCCTTCCTCTGGCAGCCTTCGTCTCTCTCTTCCCCTAGATGATCTTCAGTGTGGGCTCCAGTCCCAGCTGGGCTTTCTTTGTGCTCTACAGCCTGTCAGGTGCTCTCTGCTCATTATCAGCCCAACTCAACTTTCCCTGTTCATCACTCCCTCTCCCTCAGCCCTCCTCCTCAAGAGGCCTCAGTTCCAAGACCAAACCTTGGTGGTCCACTCCGTACTCACTCAAGGTGAATACCAACACCGTCTCTGTATCCTTCCAGGTGATTTCTCGGCTACATCCATTTGCTCATTGTCTGCCTGGTCCAGGGTCCTTTAACCCCATTCTGACATTCTTTACTCTGATGCCTCCACCTCCCTCAGTCAGGCGCTCATCTGCTCATGCTTTGCCTCTCTGCCCAGCTCTCCTCTCTGCCTTTTCCACCCAGTGATTCTCACCCGAGGGTGCATGACCGCCAAGGCAGCCTATCAGCAACATCTTTGAGGTGTGTTTTTGTGTTTTCTGTTGGGAATTGTTTTGTTTTGTTTTTTTGTTGTTGTGAGCAGAGCATTGCTCCCCCTTCAGATAGTGTGATAGGCCTACCTTGGGGGTCATGCCCCCCCCCTCGAGTGAAATTCACCCCCTTTTCCCCGGGAAAAATCACTGCTGTGGAAACCCAACCTGACTCCTGGGCTGCACTCACCCTTGTGCCTCTCACGTTTCATACTTGACTGTTGATATTTGCTCCTAAAGGATCCCAGCATTCAATCCCACTCTTGAATTCTCCTGACACTATCCTATTGGTAACACCACATTCCCTTCCATATTTATTCTTTCATACCCTGCATACCCCAAACCCCAGACTGTATCACAGCTTTTTTTTCACCCCTCTTTTCTAATAGCCCTCATGCCCTACACTCTTGATGACTTTTACGAATTGTGACAATATCTTGGGTCCAAATCTTGTCATTCTTGGCCCCAGTGGTCCTCAAACCCCTCTCTGTTTCCTGCCAACCAGACCTTCCCTCCCCACTTTGGAGTAACTCTCCTGTGCCCCCCCCTCCCCCCGTGTGGATTCTCTGGTCTTCTCCACCCTTTCCTCAACCCATAGTAATCACCTCCACCACTTGACATGGAATCAGTCCACAAACTCATTAAAGACGGTTTCCTCAGAGCCTGTAGTTTGGCTTATATTTCCCACCTACCCCAATCCCCATTGATCCCTACTCTGCCCTCCCATTTAACCCCATTAAACCCAACCCAACCCTGTCCTGCTCCTCAATGTAGCTCCCACCCCACCTCTCCCACATACCCCCATCCCTGCCTCCCACCCTAACCCAGAGTCCAACCCCAACCCAGCCTCCCACCCCCACCCCACCCTACCCCTGCGGATCCGTATTATTAAAGAGCCTGGCGGAAAAGTTCTCCCCTTGCCACAACATCAAGGTCACAAGAGCAGCTGCTTTTGTGCACTCATTGCTAGCCACCCCTTTTCCACTCCTCCTCTTCCCCATACTGGTGTTCATGCTGGCTCACACCGAAATTCTGAACTTCCTTCTGGTTCGTTCATCTGAGATCTTCCAGGGTACCTACTCTGCCACTTCCCTTTTCTCCTTGATCCCCCTGTTGGTGTCCAAACTGTCTCCCTTCAACTCGGTTCCACCCTCCGTCTCTCCTGGATGCCTCCTATCACTTTGTCTGTATCTGGGAGGTGACCCTTCGCTAGTGCAGCATGAAGGCCCCATTGGACATCCCTTCCTGCTACTGTTCCTCACACAACATAGTTCCCTTTTCCTACTAGGTCTATGGAAAATGCCTTCTCTTCTCTAGGGCCTATGCATCTCAAAAGCCTGTAGTACTTATCATTTAGTCATATTGTGTCCTCCCTTCACAGGGGTGTACTCCCTCCTCTGACTAGTTCTCACCACTTACTCTCTCTATCCCCCACAGGCCACACTCTCTCCTGAAACCATCTGCTGTCACCCATTAGGTCCTTTCACTGGTCCAAGCACTGTCTTCCCTTCAGGCTCCCTTTTCTCTAGCCTTACCCTGTCTCACTTTTCTTCCTCTTCCCTCTTCCCTTGCCCAGAGGACTTTACAGTCAGTTCTGCCACACCCTCCTCCTCTTCCTTCCCTCGCCTCCATTGCTTCCATTTCTCCTCCCTTAGGCCCCTTATGCATCCCTTGCCATCACCCTTGACCTCCATATTCTGTGGACACTTACCAAAACCCCGCCCCCCACCCCTTGCCCTCTTTCCCTCTTGGCCACGATCCCCTCACAAGATCCATGTCACAGTTTAGACCCTTCCCTTGTTCTCCATCACATTCCTATTTGCCCCCTATGTTGTCCACTGGATTCAGCTTCCAACAAGAGCCTGTCCCCAACCCCTGCTGTCCCAGCCCTTGCTCTGTCCCTCTGTGCCTCTTTACTGTCCACATTATCTCCTCAGACTGGACCTGTAACATCCCACAGCTTTTAAAGTTCCCACATTCTTCCCTACCTCTATGTGGATTCTTTCAACTGCAAGTAGACCTCCACACA
Source organism: Myotis daubentonii (assembly GCF_963259705.1). Taxonomy (NCBI): domain Eukaryota; kingdom Metazoa; phylum Chordata; class Mammalia; order Chiroptera; family Vespertilionidae; genus Myotis; species Myotis daubentonii. Next base: position 24,065,621 of record NC_081849.1, on the reverse strand, counting down.
TTATTGCCCCTGGTACAGTAGATGCATGCATCAGGTGCTCATTGCGAAATGCCACCCCTGCCTTCATTTCCATTAGCTCCTCCACCATTTTTATGCATATCTGCTAAACAGCAGTATTGTCCATCCACAGGAGTCTCGCTCGAAGTCCCTGAGGCAAAGTATCTGCTTTCTCCACATCCACTCCCTCCTTCCTGTTCCTAGCCATCCCTTCCAGCACAGGATCCTCTCACCAAGCCTCTCCTTCACTGAGAGGCAGCACCATCTGCCCATTCTCACTATTCTGGCCCATTGGACCACATACCACTTAACACACTCTCCTAGTGTTCAAAGAGAACACCTGGGTTCAGAGCCTCTCCTACTTTGCTTCTGTGCTGCATACATGGCCAAGGCCCTGTCTTACCCGGGCCATGTGACATTCTTTCAGCTACTGTCTGTGAGTCTTCTGGCTGGATTCAGTAGTCTGCTCTGCTGTGTGCTCCCTTCTTGATCCCCCACTCACTACTCATTCCAACTCAGTCGTCATTGCTTCAGACATACTGTACTGAATCCCCACGCTCCATGCACCAACTCCAGCTCATACCCTGTGGAACAGTTGTGGTTTCCTCCTGAGACCCACAAATGTCACTCCCCATTAACATTTCATGTTTCCATTCAGACCACTTTGTTGCACACTCTTTGGACACAGCTCTTGGAAGCCTCCTCTGACTCTCCTACCTTTTTCTTGTCACCACAAGACTTTTGCCTTCAATCCTCCCTCTTGTTTCAGCACCTCCAACCCCACACCTGACACCAAGGCACTCGGTCTCGAATTGCATAGAGCCCTTTGTACTGCTCTTCTTTCTCTCCTTCCTTTCCCAGAAGTCATCTCTCTCCCAGATGCTCTCCTTCAGTATCTCCTGTCCTGCCTCACCTTGCCTTTAGGTGGACTCCCTGCTCTCTGCTCACATCCACACATCCCCAATTCCATTCACTAGCCACTACCAAGTGACTCAGCCCTGCTCCTCAAGTATCCTTGGAACATCATGTTGGTGCTCCAATCCCTAATCCCAACCCACCCCCCAGCTGCCTTCACGGCTACATCCATTTGGGCTACATCCATTTGTTCGCTGTCTGCTTGGTCCAGGGTCCTTTGTCCCCATTCTGACATTCTTAACTCTGATACCTCCCCGTCCCCCACTCAGGCGCTCATCTGCTCATGCTTCACCTCTCTGCCCAGCTCTCCTCTCTGCCCCTTCCACCCAGTGATTCTCACCAGAGGGTGCATGATCCCCCAAGGCGGCCTATCAGCAACATCTCTAGGGTGTGTTTTTGTGTTTTCTTTTTGAATTTTGTTGGTTTTGTATTATTGAGCAGAGCACTGCTCCCTCCTCAGATGGTGTGATAGGCCTCCCTTGGGGGCCATGCCCACTGCCCCCCTCAGGTGAAATTCACCCCCTTCCCCCCCAGGAAGAATCACTGCTGTGGAAGCCCAACCTGACCCCCTGAATGAGCATTCCCTCTTCGTGCCTCTTACCCTTCCATCAATTGCCACTGACATTTTTTCCTCAAATTCACTGCATTGGCCCCCACTCTCACATTGTCCTGGCACTGTCCTCATAGAACCATCACATTCCCTTTTGTATTTACTCTTTGATACCCAACATGCCCCAAACTACAGCATTCAGAGCTGCGGAATCATCCACTGTTCACTGCCCTTGCTAGCCACCCTTTTTCTGGGTCTGCATTAGAACATTGCTCTTTACACACACACACACACACACACACACACACACACACACACACACACACATCGTGATACTCCTCCTGCCCCACTCCTTTATGACTTAAATTGTGACAATATCTTTGATCCAAATCTGGTCCTTCTCCATACTTCCCCTAAGTTACCCCTCCTTTTTTTCAGGTCCATGACTCTGTCCTCCTGCAGAGTTTTCTCCCTGTGGTCCTCACATCCCTTTGTTCCCCTCCCCCGCTCCCTGCAACCACTTTCCTGTGTCCTTGCTGGTAGACTCCCACACACTCTCTGTAACCTTTAGTCATCACCCCCAACACAACTTGGAATCAGTCTACAAGCTCAGTAAAAGAAGATGGTTTCTCTGAGCCTGGAGTTTGGCTCATGTTTCCCATCCCCACCCCAAAACTTATCAATCCCAACCCTGCCCTCCCATCAAACCAGACCTATATCCAAATCTGGATGGACCCTTTCCTCACCCATCACCTCCTCCCACCCCATCCCCACAGTAAAGAGCCTGGCCAGAAGGTTCTATCCTTACTACAGCATTCAGAGCTGCGGAATCATCCACTGTTCACTGCCCTTGCTAGCCACCCTTTTTCTGCTCCTCCTTCCCTATGCCACTGCTTGCACTGGCTGGCCTCAAAAGTTCTGAACTTCCTTCTGGTTGGCACGTCTGAATCTCAGGATGCCTCCTCTGTCATATCCCTCTTCCCTTCGCTCCCCTTGTTGGTGTCCAGCCTGTCTCCCTTCCACTACACTCTACTCTCCATCTTTTCTTGGGTACCTCCCATCACCTTGTCTTTCTCTGGAATTGACCCTCCCATGTTGCTACATCAAAGCCATTTGGACATTCCTTCATGTGACTATTCCATCCATTTCTTCACTTTCCCACATTGGCCCAAGGAAGGCACCTGCCTCTTTTCTAGGGCTTACGGATCTCAAAGCTCCCTAATGCCTGTCATTTATCTACACAGGGTTGTACTCCCTCCTATGACTTGCTGTCACTGCTCACACTCTTTCCATCCCCTCATCATACTGTGTTCTTTCTGAAACCATCTGCTGCCACTCATCAGGTCCTTTCACTGCTCTAGCCATCACCCTCCTTTATTATCATTATTCCTTAGCCTTGTCCCATCCTACTTTTCTCTTACCTTTTAATCAAGCCTTTGCCCACAGAACAACACAGCCAATCCCATAACTTCCTACTCTTCTTTCTTCCCTCAGCTCCACTGCTCCCATTTCTCCTCCCTCGGGACCCAGAATGCACCCCTGCCATTTGCCCCTGACTTCCCACCCTCCATAGACACTGTCCAAATCCACTCTTTGCTCTCTTTCTCTCGGCTACACTCCCCTCATAAAACCCAGATTTTAAGACCCTCCTCTCGTTCTCCATCCCATTTTGCCTTGCCCCTTCTGCTTTTCACCTAGTCTAGCCTGAACATGAAACCCCACCATCCAACCCCTGGCATCCTCCCTTTGCTTTATCCCTCTGTGCCCCTTTGCTACCCATATTCTTTTCTCTGACTAAACCTATTACACTGCACTGCTTTTGAAAGTTCCCATCCTTCTGTACTTCCCTTGCAGAGTCTCTCCACCACATCCTAGACCACCATCCTGCCCAGCCTCCCTGGAATAGCGAATTGTGGATTTGGTGATCATTGTGAAATGTCACCTCCCCTCCTCCCTATCTTCTCCCCTCCCCTCCCATTTTCTTGTGTATTTGTTACCTACACACTGGAGTTCATCTCAATCCCTGAGGTTACCTGCCATGGTTTCTGTGCAAGGTCAATCTTAATGTGCAACGCAGCCTGTTTCTCCTCTTTCATATCAGTCATTGTGGCCCCTTTCCCCATGTGCTCTTGAAGGCCTCTAGTCTTCAAATGCCCAGGCTATTACTTCTCAGCTCTGCTCCTTAGTCTGGTCTCAATACCTCACATGCCACCACTGTTGCCCTGAGTTTCTCTGATGTCCCCAGATTGAGAGCTTTTAAGGCCACCTTCCCATTTTCCGTGGTGCCCTTTACTGACACCAAGACCCTCCCATGTTTGTGAAGTTCTCTCCCTTTGTCCCTGCTGTTTGTCCATTTCCTTCCCTTCCACTCTCCTGACCATCTCCCTCACCACCTGCCAATCATCCCATGAATTCACCTGTCTTTTCCTTAACATCTGCTTCCCTCTTCACTTGTGCTCATGCTGCCCTGGTTGACAGCTTCTTCGCCCCCAGCATACTGTACTGAATCCATCTGCCATCTGAAGTAACTCCTAAGCACTCTACCTTATCAAGTCTACCATTCTGGAGACAGTTGCTTCTCTGGGCTTCACTCTTACCTTTCATCTTCTCACCCTGCCATTCCCTGACAGAGTTATCCCCACGTTTTCCACAGGCCACTATCTCTACACCTCATCCTCTGGCTCCTCCCACCTTCCCCAAGTGCCTTGATTGCTTTACCAGCACTGTGTTCTTCCTCCTACATGGGCTTCCTCATGCCCTTATTACACTTTTGTGAGAAAAATACCTAGATTCTCCATGTCTATCCCCTCTTTTGGGCTCTTAGCTATCCCTCTCTTGACTCATTGGTCCCCTGAGCCTCTCAATAAACCTCCCCTGCCCTAGATGCAAGTCGCCATCACCTGCCCTTTCTCACTGCCTTGTCCTGTTGGAACATGGCCCTAGCACACTCTCCTAGAGTTCGAATCGGCTCACCTGATCTTGACCTCCTGGGCCTGGGTTCATCCTCTCTACTGCTTTGATGCTCTACTGCGTACAAAGCAAAGGAACTGTTCTACCTGAGCCATGTGACAATCTTTCAGCTACTACCCATGAATTCACAAGCTGGTCCCACTCCTCATCCCAATTCAGCAGCCATTGCCTCAGATATACTGAATCCCCATGCTCTACCCACCAACCCCTGCTCACACCCTGTGGTTTACTACTGGGACCTGCAGACTTCACTCCCTGTAACCATCCATGTTGCCATTCAGACCACTTTGTTGTATACTTTCTGACCCAGCTTCCGGGGAGCTTCTGGCTTTGACTCTCCTACCTTATTCCCCTTACCACAGAACTTTTGCCTTCAGCTCTCCCTCTTGCGCCTCTACCTGCCAACCCTACACCTGATACCAAGGCACTCAGTCTCAAATTGCTGTCCACTCCTTCTCTCCTCCTCCCTACACGCATTCATTCTCTTCCAAATGATTTCCTTCAGTATTGTCTTCCATCCCATCTGCCCCTTCTGTCTGTCCTGCATGGAGCTCTCTGCTCATATCCATGCAAACCAACTCCCTTCACCACTCCCATCTCTCCCAGCCTTATATCTCAGGCATACACTTTTTCAAGGCCACTGTGTTGGCTCTTCACTCCCTATGAATTAATGGTGAATCCCAGCCCACCCACCACATTTCTGCTCTGCTACATCCATTTGCTCACTACCTGCCTGGTCCAGGGTCTTTTGTCCCCATTCTGACATTCTTGACTCTCATGCCTCCACCTCCACCACTCAGGTGCTCATTTGCTCATGCTTCACCTCTCTGCCCAGCTCTCCTCTCTGTCCCTTCCACCCAGTGATTCTCACAAGAGGGTGCATGACCCCCAAGGAGGCCTATCAGCAACATCTTTGGGGTGTGCTTTTGTGTTTTCTTTTGAATTTTTTTGGTTTTGTTGTTTGGAGCAGTGTGCTGCTCCCCCTTCAGATGGTGTGATAGGCCTCCCTTGGGTGTCATGCCCACCCCCCCTCGGGCGAAACTCACCCCCCCCACCCCCGGGAAAAATCACTGCTGTGGAAGCCCAACCTGACTCCTGGGCTGCACTCACCCTTGGGCCGCTAGCCTTCTACTGGTTGCCATTGACACATTTTCCTGAAAGATCCCAGCATTCGCACCATTGTCTCACTGTCCCGACACTGTCCTCTTGGACCCACCACATTCCCTTCCCTTTTTACTCTTTCCTACCTGAAATGCCCCAAACCCCAGTCCAGATAAGGACATTCCATCTCATTCTTGTTTTTTCCCTCAGGGACTCCTTTAGTGCTATGTGTAACTCTAGTTTCACATATCCATTCTTTTTCTTCTCTGCCATATTTAACCCCCTGCTCATCTCACCCCATTCCATAACTGGTTCTGCACCATCTTTCTGAAAAAGTTAGAAGTCCTTTCTAGTTATGGGTGTACACTTTTCAGTTCCATCCCATGGTACCCTTTCCTCATGTCAAGCCTTCTTGATCTTTTCTTAAACGTTTTTGCCTCCTTTGTTTGGAATTGGATTAAATATACAGGTCAACCTACCTTTTCCACTTTGCCTTTTTCTCCACCCCAGGGCATATAGCTGCCTTCTATCTTATTTCCATCCTGCCTTCACTTTCCTCAATACCTTTGGCTCATCTTCAGTCCTCTGTCCATTTCCTTGCTTTATTCACTACTTGTATTGCCCTCAAATTCCTAGGTCTCCTTTTTGTGAAGCTGATTTACCCTGTGTTTACTCTCGTTACTCTGATAAGTAACTGGAACTACCTTACCATACAGTACTCTTTTTACTTAGTTTCTCTCATTTGTATTCTTTCTTGTTCCATTGGATACAATTATAGTGCCAAACCTTGTTTTTCAGTATGTTGTTCCTCACATGATCTTTCCTATCATTTTTTGTCCCCTCTCCTCTTTTTTATTAACCATTTAAATAGTATGCATCATTCTCATAAGCTAACTAATACCTTCTTCTTTGGATCCTCGTTTTGTTCTACATCCATTGCTCAATGTATTTCTTCTTTCCTACATATGTTAGTGAATTGCTTTCGTCTTCTATTTATTCCTTGGTAGGATCCCTGAAGCTTACCTTGTTTTACGTCCACTTTACTGACCCTGTCTAACCTTTCTTTCTATTGATTGCTCTCACCCATGCAAATGGACTTTTCAGGATACTGGCCCTCTTAAGTCTCATATTTAGTTATCATTTTATCTGCCCCTTTTCTTCCTTTAAGAACTGCCTTACCACACAGTTCTCTTATTGATTCAACTGTTGTATAACAATTTCCATTATCCTTTGTTTACAATATGCCAAATAACAATTTTTGTTAATAAACACTTATATGGCAATATCTTGAATTTTAAAAAGCCCTCAACCATCTCTCTTTAAAAAAAAAAAACCCAACGTATTTTCAACCATCACAAACATACTATTATAAAAACTTTTAAGTATTTCTTATAATAGAAACCATTTTAAAGGACTACATAATTTAACATATAATTCATTCGTGTTCATGTTTATATATGTTACAAAATGATACCATACTATAAGACTGTGATTTCATTCTCCTTTTACAATGCAAGAAATAATGATAGGTTTTTCAAGATAAATTAATGCATATACATTTTTAAAATGAAATCTAGAAATAAGAAAGGTTTGAGAAATATTTACTTACCGATTGGCGAATTGCTTGCGTTGTCCCATGCGTGTTGTGGGGAAGATGACAGATATAATGCACAATACATTTAAAAACCTTGAGTATATGAAGTAAGCCTACCAGTAGAAGAGCAATGACCGCAGCAAACATATACCATCCCAAACAGTCTTGTGTACAAACTTAAAGCTTTTGCTAGCCCAAGAATGCTAACTCACTATAAAAGTTTCCCAAGCACATGGTGATATATGGATACAAACTTTTCATGTTAATAAGCCTTTTAATAATGTGAGTAAGAGCTGGGGATACCTGCATTCCTCATTCTGGTCTCAGTAATATTTGCTATTTGACACCTTGCAGATTGCAAACCTGGCCTAATTCATACATCCCTCTCCAGCCATCATCTCCTCTCCCTTTCCCTTTCCTATGTGGTTTTTTAAAAAAATATATAAACCTTTTCAGTTGTTTCTCTCACTTTCAGCCAGTTCTAACATGATGCCTTAAACTCCCAGCAAGTTTAATGCCTTCCCTTGTTGAACATCTTGCACAACTGTACACCCTGCACCATACTCCCTCTCCTTCCTTAGATGTCAGTCTTAATGTTTTTCTCCTTTTCCTTCTCTTTTTAAAGTGCATGTCTCAATCGTTTCTCTCACATGATATTTTCATTTTGAGCAAACTTAACATCATTTTTCAAAAAGTTCTTGTTAATTTCCTCTGATTATCTGCTCTGTCATATATACTGGCATCTGTAATATTTTCAGCTTCCCTCTCTGATTATAGTGAGAAATACATTATTCTTCTCTTGGGTGTGCTCTGCAGCGGTTCTCAACCTTCCTAATGCCGCGACCCTTTAATACAGTTCCTCATGTTGTGGTGACCCCCAATTTCATTGTTACAAATTGAACATAATTAAAGCATAGTGATTAATCACATAAACAATATGTAATTATATATGTGTTTTCCGATGGTCTTAGGTGACCTCTGTGAAAGGGTCGTTCGACCCCCAAAGGAGTCGCGACCCACAGGTTGAGAACCACTGCTCTAGAGGTACACTCCCTTAATGGCACCCACCACTTCTTACCAAATACAGCTCTTCCTCTCACCAGATAAATTACCCACCCACACTCTCTAGATGTTCAAACCAATGTCCTTCAGGTTGCTATCAATGGCTTTTCATCAAGATTTATTCTTGCCCTGGCCGGGTGGCTCATTGGTTGGAGCATAGTCCTGTATACCAAAAGGTGTCAGGTTCAATTCCCAGTCAGGGCACATACCAAAGTTGTCAGTTTGATCCCTGGTTGGGATATGGACAGGAGGCAACTGATGGATCTCTCTCTCTCTCTCTCTCTCTCTCTCTCTCTCTCTCTCTCTCTCTCTTTCCATCTTTCCCTCTATCCCTTCATTTCTCTCTTAAAAAAAAAAAAATCAATAAAAACATCTTTAGGTGAGGAGTAAAAAAAAAAAAATGTATCCTCATCTTCCCCCTTTAACTGTTCTTATCAACCAAGCCCTTTAATTAAATTTTTCCATCCCACAAAATTCATAGTCACTACCCTACTTCTTTATATCTTAACTTTATGCTGTATTTGATTGCGGATTTTTTAAAGAAATAAAATACTGCACATATAATTGGACTTCCTCTGTACCATTTCAGAATCATTTACCTCTCTCCCTAAAGAAAATAACACTATATAATTTGATACTTATCCTCATACATATTTCTATATGCATAAATAATATGTATATAAATTCTTTAAAAAATGTTTCCTCATCCAGACTTCCAGAGCTCATCTACTTTCTAAATTCACTCGTACTGTTATATGCACCACCCACTGCAGTCTTTAACACCAAGCATGTAACCCTAACTCCTTCAGAGATCTTACAGATTTCTCCATTTCAGTTGTTTTTAACCCACATTTTAATTGCCTTTTTGCCACTCTGCCAACTGAGAACCCTGCTCTAATTCATGCAGTGCTCCATTACTTAGATCAGTTACTCTTCTTTCTTATTCTGTTATCTCTACCACATCTTACCTGTCTCAGCTCCTACCATTTTATCATTGCAGTGGTTACAGCATTTTTCTCCTTAGGTTTACTTCTCTGATGACTCCCAGCCGTTTCTCCAGAAACAGATGATCTTTTCTACAGACAGACTGCTTGCCCATGCTCCTGATGTACTTCAAGTTTGCTAGAAAAGTCTCTTTAGCAGAATTCATCTTGATAAAACTCCCTTAAACTTTCCTATTAACCAAGTTTTAATTAAAAATTGTTATCCATCGCAATGCCTATTCCTGTCTAGGTCTGTGAAGCTCCGTCAGATACACCACTCATTGCCACTGGGCTTCCCCATCCAATCTGACCCGTGTCAAGGTCACCATTCTGGGTTTCTTTATTATACACCCGAGCCGCATTTACTCTTAAGTCTTCTCTGATTCATACAGCGGTCCTCTGCTCAGCTAACAAACTCTCCTCCTTATTCCACTGTAACCTTGGTCTGTGTGATGCCATAACCCGCCAGTTAATATCTGCCATCCTTAAAATCATCCCTTCCTATCTGTAGGAATCTGCACTTGGCTTTTTGTCTCCTTTCCTCCTTGTCCTTCCTTTCCCCCTGGAGAAACTTACTACCTTCTCTTCGGTGTCCCTCCTGTCAGCCACCCCCCTACATATTATCATTATTACTGTTGCCTCTCCTGGTTAGATACTCCCCTCACGTTGGGCACTCATTGCTCAGCCCTCTGCCATCTCCCTTGCTCCCAACATCCTTTACTGCATTTGTGCGCACTCTCAGTTCAGCATAAACCTCCATAGGCTCCTGCCACTGGCCTCCCTCTTATGTCCATCCCACTCCGCCTGTTTCTGGCCTTCCACTATATTGACCACACCCATGGCTTCCAGTATTTTCCCAACAAGGTGTCCTGGACAGCAAAACCTCATACTCCCATTCTTACTTTGCTACATTTTTACCTCACTCACTCTCCTTGTTACTGCGTAACTCTGGCAAATCTCCAACTCCGTTTCCTAATGTTCCCATTTAGCCCTCCCGCAGGGCATGGTCTGCACCCACCCTAAGTCACACATCCCCTTCCCTTCAGTAGTTTCCATCTTTTGCTCCCTCTTTCTTTGCTAGTGCTATTTTTTATACAAGTTTCCTGAGTTGCTTCTCTCATTTTCCACCAACACTAATGTTACCTTAATTTTTTAGTGCATCTTTAATGTCCCTCTTATAGAACATTGTTCTTTCCGATTTTCCTTTGGAGATTTCCCCCATATGTCTTAACCTTTCATAGTGATGAAAACTTACTGTTTTTGAGGTTCCCTCTCCTTCTGATCCTCACTCTCTCCCTCATTCAAAACCAATTTTCTACTCTCAGTGGTTCTCAACCTTCCTAATGCCGCGACCCTTTAATACAGTTCCTCATGTTGTGGTAACCCCAAACCATAATTATTTTTGTTGCTACTTCATAACTGTAATTTTGCTGCTGTTACGAATCATAATGTAAATATCTGATATGCAGGATGTATTTTCATTGTTCGCGACCCACAGGTTGAGAACCACTGCTTAGACAAGCCTTTCCCTTAGCTAAGTCCTTTTCCATCATGATCTTTGGCCAAAGTATGGTGCCGTATATCTCCAGTTAGGCTCAGTGACATCTTCTGTGTCAGTATTAAATGATACCTCCTCAACTGGCAGCAGCTTTACTTTTGCTATTTTACTCCTCTTCCTTTGTTTTGCCTTATAAATACTGTGCCTTATTTTCAGCATCCCTCCTTCATTCAGAGACTATGTATGTGCATATCATTCCCATAAACTGAGTCGTCTCTACTGGACATTGCCACCTTGTGTTCAGCGCTGACTGTTCAGACTGTGTGGACTGGAGTACAGGGCCATCTCTGTAGCTTCTCTGTCCTCCCTCCTCCACAGCGTCCTGAAGTTCTCCTTCATAACCTCGGTTCTTAGGTACCCACAGTCCCTCCCTCCTCTCGATAATCTGAACTCATCCTCCTAAAGCTCCTATTCCCCTGTGTCCCAGTATTCCTCATTCTAGCACTCTTTAATGCCCTTCCCATTGGCCATGTTACTCTCCTGCAAGTTCCCCGCCCTAACTTACCTAAGCCTCCATTCTCTCCTTTTCTACTAGCCTTCCTTTTAAAATTTAGTTGAGCTGGTATACAGCATGATATTAATTATGTCCTTTCCTACATGTCTCCTTGGTGACTTCTCTAATTCTCAGCTAATCTTAATGTTAGCTGCAAAGCTAATATTAGTGCTCCTCTGAGCTTTAACCTCTCCTCTTCCATCTTTTGGCCCAAGTGTGGGCCTTCCCCTTCCAGGCAATACCTGCCCTTCTTCAAATGACCTTCTAATCTGGGGACAGCTGTCATGTTGCTCTCCCATTCCCTTCTCCTTGTTAACTCTCTTGCCCTAAAGAAATACGCTGCCTTATCCGAAGCCTCCTTTCTGTTAGCTGCCATGTACATTTCATTCCAGGGGACTCAGTTTCCTCCTGAACATATAATATTAGCTAGCAAAGATTTGTATCAGAACTACTCTTAGCCTGCCTTCCTCTAAAGCAGTGCTGCTCAAACTGCAGCTGATGAAAACAGACTGTTGTGCCCCACCCCAAGTTTCTGATTCATTAGGTCTGATGGGGCTGAAGTATTTCTACTTCTAACAAATTCCTAGGTGATGCTGATAGAACATGTTTCAAGAAGCTCTGCTCTAAACTTTCCCTTCAACCAAGACCTTGAATTAAAAATTGCCCACCAAGGCATCAAGAGTGAGACTACTGCTAACTCTCATTCCATTTCAGTCCTTTATTCTCTCCTGTGTACACACCAGTCACTACATTCTGGCCTTACCTATATATATAAAAGGCTAATATGCAAAATGTCCCCTCGGGAGTTCGACCGTGAGTTCTATCACTCGCTATGATGTGCACTGACCACCAGGGGGGCCGTGTGGAACATAGCTGGCAACTAGCAGCGGGAGCAGGGTGCTGAGGGAGCAAAGGAAGGAGGAGGCAGGGAGGCGGGGAACCTGATCAGCCCTGATCACTGCCCAGGCCTAGGGACCCTACCCATGCACGAATTTTGCACACCAGGCCTCTAGTACCTACCTATTTGACCAGTTAGGCCCATCCTCATATCTGACAGGATTCCCCATTCTGGGGACCTTTATGGGCATGTGGTTTTTCTTATTGCCATGCCACCTACTCAGAATTGTTCTCCAGTCCACACCGTGCCCCTCTGAGCTTTTAACCTCTCCTCTTCCATGTCTTCTGGCCCAAGAGTGGGGCCTTCCCCCACCAGTCAATACCTGCCCTTCTTCAAATGACCTCTAATCTGGTGGCAGCTCTCCATTCCCTTCCCCTTGTTACCTCTCTTGCCCTAAAGAAATACGCTGCCTTATCTGAAGCCTCCTTTCTGTTAGCTACCATGTACATTTCATTCCAGTGACTCAGTCTCCTCCTGGACAGCACTCCCTAGCCAGGTTCTCTGCCCAGTGACTGTCTCTCACTTCAGAAAATCTTCACAGGATAGAGTAAATTCTAAGGATACTTTTAATGTGGTCTTTGCATGATGAACATTGTATCGCCCTTTGGTGGTTTGCCCTCCATCTTAATTACATATAGTATAATTTCATCTGTCATCTGAACAAGAGATGAAGTTCTAACAGAAAGGAGGCAGCTAACTAAAAGGGGGCTTCAGTTGGCTCATCAGTGCTACAGACACATCACTCAGTTATCCTGGTGTCTTTAAAGTTACTACCCTAGCTTTATATCATGGTTCATTTTAATCCATCTCCTTCTAATCCTCCTAATTAAAACTTCCTTTTGCTTTTCAGGCTTTGATTTTTTCCCATTGTATATATATTGCTTTTCCAAGTGTGGCATTAAGACCCAACATTTGACCAAATAGACTCATTATAAGATCTTACAAGATTTCCCATTCTGGGAAACTCTATTCCTCATCTCATCTGCCCATGCCATTCCACCTACTCTCAACACTTTTCACGTAGTACTCACTTTACATAGTTCCCAGTCTCTCTCTCATTTAATCATGATCTTTGGTATAAGTATGGTGCCTTTTCCTTCCTGCCAATACTGCCAGTCTTCAAAATAAGCCATCTCTTCCTCAGGCTCTTCCACTCTTCTCCTTGACTGACCCTACAGAAACACCTGTTACCTACACAGCTGCTTATTTTTCAGCTACCCTCTTTGTCATTTCTCCTGGATTCAGTAGTCTTCCCTTTCATGTTTCCTCCACATGAAATACATTTGCTCTCCCAATTCAATCCAGGAAACCTGCCACTGGCCATCACCGAAACCCACCCCATTTAGACTCTTCAGCCTTTCGCTGTATTGGTCACACTTATTACTTGAAATAAGATTCCCACATGGCACTCCTTCAAACACTAGTTCTTCAGTCACTTCCTTTTCACATTCTCTCCCCTTTGGTTTTAATCTAGCTTATCTCACATCTCTCGAACAGCCAACTCTACCATTTTCCAGTGTTCCTCATTCTGGCCCTCTGTTACGCCCTTCCCTACTCACACCTGATATTCTGCACCCCAGCTTAAATCCTCTGTCTTCTCTCCATTCTTAGATTCTAGCCTCTGTCATCTTCTCTCTCCATGATATTTTCATACAAGTCTCTCTAGGAAGTGTCTTTGACTTTTAGCCAATCCTCACATGGCAGGACAACTTCTAAGAGCAACCAGCTTTAATGACACACTATGCAGTAAACTAGGATAACTTAACTACCCGTCATCCCTTCACTTACCAGCTCTCTACAGGAGGAATGGATGCACAGTACTTCAGCTGTCCCTCCCTCAGAGTCCTCACCCACCCCCCACCTAATACTGTCATCTACTTGGACATACTGTCACCCACACCCTCTAAGCAAGTCAAGCCTCCTCTCTAAAGCAGCGGTTCTCAACCTGTGGGTCGTGACACCTTTGGGGATCAAACCACCCTTTCACAGGGGTCACCTAAGACCATCGGAAAACACATATATCATTACATATTGTTTTTGTGATTAATCACTATGCTTTAATTATGTTCAATTTGTAACAATGAAAATACATCCTGCATATCAGATATTTATATTACAATTCATAACAGTAGCAAAATTACAGTTATGAAGTAGCAACAAAAATAATTTTATGGTTGGGGGTCACCACAACATGAGGAACTGTATTAAAGGGTCGCGGCATTAGGAAGGTTGAGAACCACTGCTCTAAAGCTTCCAGCAACCACTCTATCGGCATTCATCTTAGTCAGCTTCCTTATAAACTTTCCTGTCACCAAGTCCTTTAATTAACAATTTCCTTCCAGCTTGGTGCTTCAAGAGCTAGTCTATGACTGCCTCCTACTCCTGTTCTTGATCCTATCCTCACTCTTTCTGTATATTTCTCATTACAATATGATCTTTACACCCAAAAGGTGACCAATTAGACCTGTTTTGACTCTGACAGGGTTCCCCATTCTAGATCTCTACTCCACACCTGCCTTGTGGGCCCTCCACTATATAGTATTTCCTTTTCTCTGCTTCATCTCTTTTCTTTCTTATTGCCGCATGACTTGTGGCCCAGGAATGCTGTCTTCTTCCAGTTGATGTCTGTCATTCCTTAGTGACCATGTTTCGTCTGAGGTCAACTTTGATGTTGCTCTCCTACCCCTCTCCTTGTCCCCTATATTTGTGCTAGAGAAACACCTTATCTTCAGCATCTCTCCTGCCATGTGTGTAGCATCCCCTGGATTCAGCACTCCTTCCTAGTAGGTATAGACAGACTCCTCACTTTTGGCACAAATTGCTCCATCGCTTTCATCTCCCTTGATTCCCTACACGCTAGATGCATGCATGTCCTTCCTAGTTCAGCCCCGACCTGCATGGACTGGTCCAGATCTATCCTTTACACGCTTTCTGATTTTTGCCCCATGGACCACATCCTGTTCTTTAATTATTATTCCAACAAAGCTTTCTGGAACCTCCTTTTCTTATTTAGAAATAGTCTCCCTTCCAGTGGTTGAGACCTGGCAGCTCCCCGCCATTTGCCACATCACGGGTTCTGTACCCCAGCCTAATTCACACACCTCTCCCCTTACTTAGCTTCCAGCACCCATCTCTTCTACACTGCAGTGCTCTTTCCATATCAGTCTCCTCAGTAGTCCTCTCATTTCAGCCAGTTCTCACAAGAAAAGCCTCATCTCTGAGGACAGTTTTAATGTAGATCTTCAGGGCATCCTTCTCTCACTCCCATCATCTGCCTGGCTTTGTTTGTGTGGCAAAGGGTTCGAGTTGTTCTCTTGCCACGGAAAGGTCCCTTCCCACCCCCTTCTCCTCATCACCCAGTGTCAGTCATCCTTTCTAGCAATATTGACAGATTGCTACCAATGGTTTTTACTGGATTTCACCTTAGATTCCCTGTGACCTCTCATTGTATCAACAAAATCATTTCATTAAAAATTTGCCACTCGAGTTTCAGGAGCATCTCTACTGATAGCATTCCTATTTGCTTCCTTATTCAGTGCCTCCTCATCACTTACTTACACATAGCATCTTCTGTCTTTACTTGCACATAAAATTCAACTAGTTTGCCAAAGCTGTGATCTACCGTTGTTCCTGCTTATTTCCTTATTCCTCTTCCTCATTTGTCTGTATCCTCCCTGCTTAATTGAAACCAAACAGGGGTTCATATGATCTTGTATTACTGATGTCTATCCTGCTTCTCCATTCTTTTTTTTAACATATTTTTATTAATTTCAGAGAGAGAGGGAGAGATAGAAATAACACTGATGAGAGAGAATCATTGATCAGGGCATGTGCCCTAAGAATCGAACTGTGACCTCCTGGTTCATAGGTCGGTGCTCAACCACTGAGCCACAACAGGTTGGGCCTGCCTCTCCATTCTTATTGGATCTTTACCTTTGTCCCTACCATAATCCCCTCTCTCTCCTTTCATTGTTTTAAATACCTCAACTGACCCAATTTGTGTTAACTTCACCTTTTTCTTTCTTCTTCCTGCTTCCTTGGCAGTAAATTCTAGCTTAATATAACCACGATCATTCTTCCATCAACCTCCTATTGTATTAAAATAGATTCTGTAGCCCTAGCCAGTTTGGCTCAGTGGATAAGAGTGTCAACCTGTAGACCAAAGGGTCCTGGGTTCGACTCAGGTCAAGGGCATGTACCTTGGTTGCAGGCTCCTCCCTGGCCTGAGTTCTGGTCAGGGTTCGTGCAAGAGGCAACCAATCAATGTGTTTCTCTCACATTGGTGTTTCTCTCTGTCTTGCCCTGTCTCTTCCACTCTCCCTAAAAATCAATGGGGAAAAATATCCTCGGGTGAGGATTAACAACAACAAAAAATTGATTCTGTAGTCTTGAAAGGTAAACTCTTTCTATATGGGTCAACTCACTACCATCATTTTCAATGTATTCTACTAAATTCTTTTGTTCTCTGAATTCAGACCTATTCTTCATAGGTCTGCCTCAGCTCACCAGAGCCTATTGGAAAATATCTAGTCTCCTAGGTATTTCAAATATATTCCTAAACAGTCTCTCTTCTCAGCACCTGATCATTAGCATATCTCTTACTATTTCCATCTACCTTTGGCCTTTCTGGCCTCTTTCCTTTAGCTCATGTACCTTGCTCTGCTCACTGAAGCCCTTTCACATCTCTTGAGATCCAATTAATTCACCCATACTTAATCCCCTCCTTCAGGCAGTTCAGAAAGGCCACTTTTCATGAAGTTCACTTTCCAAAAATGTGCCCCTACCTCCATTTCTTATTACTTCCACCAGTTATCTCAAAACATATTAATTACCCACTTGCTTTTGCATTTAAGACACTGACTTTACCAATACTAGCACCTCCTTGCTGACCTATTCACTGCAGGGTGAAAGTTGACAATAAAGCAAGTTCATTCTGGTGATCTGTGGACCCACAATCTAAAAATAGTATTATCTGTTGATATTTAGACTATTGTGCTTTGTGTTAATGATCAGTGTGCTTTTTACTATCCATATTTTTTTGCTTTGTCAGCTGCTAAAGTCGTGGTTCTTATATTTGCCACGTGTAGTCCCCTTTGACAGGCATGGCAGAAACCTCCCAAAGTAGCTCCCCTGCTGCTTTCTTTATACGAATACAGAAGTAGAGTTTTGCCAATGTCGTACTATTTTTGTATGACAGCGGGGAATGGATTTTAAAATTATACTTTGTGAGGCTGCCTTTTAATCAGCACACAGGCTGCTTTCGAGAACTTCTACCCTGGAAACAGTGGTGTGTGCTTCCCTGGATGATACAGAACTCAGTGCCAAGTGCAGACGTGCTCCCTCCGCTACGAGGGGAATTTGTGCTTGCGCTGCCCACTGACACTGGCCCGCCTGCTCTTTCTCCTCCAGTTGCCGGCACGTTTAGCTGCACCATGAAGTTTACTGTCCGGGACTGTGACCCTGACACTGGGGTTCCAGCTGAGGAGGGGTATGACGACGAGTACGTGGTGAGTGTCCCCTGCCCAGAGAACCTGGACACCCTTGCACACTGACTTCTGCCTGAAGAGAACCTTTTTCTAGGAACATCTGACATGAACCTAAGGGGTTTTATTTTCTCACATTACAACTGTGTAGGCCAGGACTAACCCTCCTCGCGGTGGGAGTGTGTCGTGCCTAAGGGAAGCGAGACTGACCACTTCCTGATTAAAACAACTCACCCTTTTCTATGTCTTTATATTAGGGGTAATTGCAAGATGAAAATAAGTACATGATTTTCTTTGAGATCAATGAGCTTTATTTAAAGTGTTGGGGTTGTTTTGTTGAGCAGCTTTTAATTTGCTTATAATTTAGCTACATCATGGACTGAATAACTTCATAGAATGCAGGCAAAATGTGAAGAAATATCAACCTGTTAGTGAATGCTAAGTTCAGAAGGCCCTGGATGGCTTGAACTTGATGGTTAGGTGTGGTCACATGACTGCTTTGTACCTCAAGGGTGTAGATGTTGATCTGAATATAGCTTTAGCCATATTTTCTTGCTTTTCTTTGCTAAGGCCTACATCGTTAGACTTATCCAGACTACAGGACTGAACTAGTTGGTGATGGTTTTTCCTAGGCTCCTGCAAAGGATGTATCTCAGAATGATAAAACCCTTTCCCTTAGCCCCTCCCACTTTGTCCTGTACTGAAAGGACTGTCGCTTACTGACCCCTGCATGTGCCCACTAGCTGGAAGATCTTGAGGTGACTGTGTCTGACCACATTCAGAAAGTTCTGAAGCCCAACTTTGCTGCTGCCTGGGAAGAAGTAGGAGATACTTTTGAGAAACAGGAGACCTTTGCCCTCAGTTCTACCAAAACTCTTCAAGGTGAGAACAACTTTGCTATCAATGTATTGCCTGACAGCAGTGTAAAACCTAAAGGAATATGTGTCATTCCAGAACACTTTGGTTTAATGCTGCATAAACTAAGTCACTTGAAAGGCCAGGGCCCTGTCATCTAATCAAGTCAGCCAGTTCCTAGTCCAGTGGCCTCCACCCACACACCACCCTCTCGCCCCAGCGCCCAGTGCGTAGTGGTGCAGAGGCAGCCCCGTGCTGACCTTTCCTGATACTGTTGCATCAATCTTGTCAACACAGAAGCTGTCAACAACATCATTACGTTTCTGGGCATGCAGCCATGTGAAAGGTCAGAGAAAGTCCCCGAGAACAAGAATTCCCATTCCCTCTACCTGGCAGGTAAGGAATTTTATCAGATTTCCCCTTTATTTTGTTGCAGAGTTTAATAGGAAGGGCTATGCATGGGCATTTCATGCCCTGCCACTGTCCCATTGTATGCGTTACCATGTGGAGCCCTGTCACAGTGAGCGGTTTGTCTTAGCTGTTTAATTTGCATGCTGTGCTTCGTTTGTTCTTTAAAGATGTATATTTGGCCTAAAACACTCACTTAAATCTCTCCCGTGGATACTAGTGCCACTACCTCCCCCATTTGAGTACTCCAAACCAGTATTCTTGAATACCTTCTATGTACCTGGTATCATGGGAATATAAAAGGTTATTTCAAATTTGTATGTAGGAAGCAGCTCCTACCATAAACACAGATCTCTAGAAAAGCTAAACTAAAATAATAGAAAGGAAATGCAAGCAGAGCATGATAAATTTCACTAGTCAAAGTTTGAGTTCTCAATATGGTTTTCCTCACTTTGTTCTCTCAGGTGTATACAGAGGTGGCTATGATTTATTGGTGAGGGCCAAGCTGGCCTTAGCGGATGGAGTGACCATGCAGGTGACTGTCAGAAGCAAAGAGGAAACGCCTGTGGACGTTATCTTGGCTTCTGTTGGATAAGTTTTTACTGGGCAAGATGAAGCTGATGTACTTCGCTGTCAGTGGGCTTTTAGGCTAGTGGCATGATTTTCCCAGAATCCCGCTTTTAAAGATTAATGATTCTGGAGAAGCAAATTAAATGTTTGGCCCTGAGCCAGCAGATCAAGCAAACGTCTGTCTTTGTGCATGTCTTTTTTTTTTTTTGTCTTTTTTTCTTTTTGTTCCATTGGTCGACTTTGGTGTGATAGTACAGCTTCGGGTGAACATGTAAAGCAAATACTATCCTATACCCCAGCTGCTCAACTTCATTATATTCTTTAATGTAATGTGTCTGAAAGCTCCTGGCAATGTTGGAAAACTTTATCCCGGAGGGGTGGTGGGGAGGGGAAGGCAGAGTCCACTTTTGTCAAAATTCATTTTATTAATAGAAAATAAACACTTATTCCACTTTCAATTGTTATACTTGAGGTTGCTAATTTTTAAAAAAAGAATTTAAAATAATCACCTAATCCTACTTTGACTAAAACAATGAAACTGTGATTTTAAAAAAAGTATTCAGCACCTTTTGCTCACAGGCCTTTCAGAATTTGTTCTTAAAGTTTCTGGAACTTTCCTGTCTGTAAAGTACAGGAATGGCAGAGCTACATGAGGAAGCTTCTCTGGCACAACCAGTGAGAAGTAAGCACTCGTAACAAAAGGAATCCGTGTGCACTCAGCGTGGGCACTGGGACTGCACAACGCTCCCCTCCCCTCCCCGTTAGCTCAGGAGGGATGTGCTTCGAAGCAATGAGGTATGAAGAAGCAGACTGTTATTCGCTGTTAGAACTGGGTCTTTCCAGCCAATAACAGTAAATCTCTGGCACAGATGCGGTTGGTCTTTGATGTCCTATGACTTTTAGGAAATTTTTTAAAGTTTGGATTTAGTTCAATTTATACAGAAGTCAAATATGTTTAATAAGGTTCACTACTCTGCCAGAGTGAGTGTCTGCTGGTGTAGTACCCTAAAATAGATATAACACGTGTCAGTAAATCATAGTCTTAAAGTACACTTAGAATACTGCATTATGTAAAGCTGCATTATTTAAAGCAAAATCTATTTTAACAAAAAGTCTATAATTAGATGCAGCTGACGAAACTAAGCCAAAGTTATGACGGGGAGACTTACTCTCTCCTGAAGCTGCTTAGAAAACAAAAAAAGCACGTGCCCTTAAAGCCACTCAAGGAGAGGGAAGCAGCCATCCTCTCCTCATTCTTTACTACAAGATTCCAATTGGGGCTGAGCCAAAAATTACACTTCTAAGTATTTCAGAAAAGTCTTATGCAAAATAATGTGTGTATCTGCATCCGTGAGTAGCAGTGCTCATCAGACTTTCCTAATAACACAAAGGCAAGTCCATACACTTGATCAGATGTCAAAGGAATGGGAGGTGGACTATCAGGTCACCCTTAGAGCCTCTACTGGCTTTGTCCTATATGCTGTTCACCAATGTGAGTCAGGTGGACCTTTGTGAGAGAAGTGTTTGGTGGCCAGGACCTCTTTGGGGCATTGCTTTCTAAATGGAATACACAACAGATAAGGGAGTAGGGGGAATAATACAGGGAAGCTACTCTTTCCAGCTCAGAAGGAGTTGATGAAGCCCATATATGCATTCAAGAAGCCCATGGGATCCTCTAGCTGTGGGTAGTGGCTAATGTGGTCATCCAGAATCGACACTGTGGACCGCGGCAGCGTTTTCCTAGTGGAAGAGAACAGCATGTAGGTGAACTTGAGGCTGGAGGGAGGGGGAGGGAGGTTAGCCAGTGGGCAGCCCTAGTAAATGTCCTTGCGGACATACCACACTGGAAGGAACCAACAAAGAGCTTATTCAGCTTCTATTTTGGAATTGTGTCTTAGGCAGGTAAGCTTGCCAATTCCATTTATGACACATACAGACTAGGTTTTACATGTTCATAATCCAACAGACAACAACTTAAAAATAAAACACTTTTGCAATACATGTCAAAGCAGGGTGACTTCGAGCTCCTTAGAGAAGCGTAAGGCATCAAATAAGTGGACCACTGTCCAGGTAAGGATAACAAAAGACCTTTCTTAACCGCGAGAGGAGATGAGAGAGGGTATTTTGTTGAAAATTAAATGCAAGCTATTTACTACTGGATCATTTCTACTAGGCCATATGAAGGATGGAACATTCTTATGGAACAAAATCAGTCAAGATTTCATATTCCAACCTTCTGAGTAAGTACCCAGAGCAGTGATGGCGAACCTACGACACGCATGTCAGAGGTGACACGCGAACTCATTTTTTTGGTTGAGTTTTCTTTGTTAAATGGCATTTAAATATATAAAATAAATATCAAAAATATAAGTCTTTGTTTTACTATGGTTGCAAATATCAAAAAATTTCTACATGTGACACTGCATCAGAGTTAAGTTAGGGTTTTTCAAAATGCTGACACGCCGAGATCAAAAGGTTCGCCATCACTAACCTAGAGAAAATGACAACCAGTGACGAGGCACTTTTCCTGTGAGCTCCTCTCCATCTCTCCCTGCAGATGCCCAGCTAAAGCTTTGCAATGAGACTACAGCAAACATTTTTTATCAACTTTACGCACTTCCATTCCTTAGTTCACATGATAGCGTTTTCTTACCTGTCCACCTAGGAATATGTAGCATATGTATATACAGTAAAAACAGGTGTGTAGCTCAAGAGAATGTATAACAACTATACATACATATATATGTATAACTCAAGAGAATGATTAACCATTTCCTGACTTTACATTTATGTGAGAAAAGATTCCTCAGCTCATCCTTTATCATACGTTTCCTGGATGCACAGCCACTGAGGCCAGAGCACTGTCGGGAGGAGGAACTAACAATACGAAGCCCCTGAGGGAGGCTCACCTGTACAGCTCCAAAAACTCCGGATAGGGATGCACCGGGTCAAAAGGCCCGTAGATAAAATGAACTGGGGAAGAGAAAAGGAACTCATTACTAACAGTTTGCACATCTGTTCTCCCCCAGACCAAAATTACCCCTCCAGAACAAATTTTCGTTAAAAAAATTATGATAAAAATCTAGCTGCTTTCAATAAGTAGGTTATAAGAAACTTCTGGGGATAAGCTGACAACTGAGTCCATTTGGGACATTTTCTCTGTACACAGCCGGCCATTCAGCCCTGAGCAGCATTCTCTCTCCCTAACTCCAGGATATTGTCGTTCTTAAAGTCTCTCTCTTAGCAGTAAATGACCCTTGACATTTGAAATCCACCGGTTTTTGAACACTATTTTTATATGTGAGACACAGCACTGATTTTTTTTCTTTTTAAATGTGTAAGTATTAAGAGGTAAATGAGCAAAACCACCTATAGGCTCTTGATTAGTAATTCAAACAGGCTTCTGTCCCAGAATTCAGCATTTAATGTGGTAGTCACTGGCAATGCACAGCAGGAAACCAATCTAACTCCCACTCCAGGCCATGCTATGGTAGTTACCTTAGCAATAGTATCTCAGTGCTTTATATACTTCACTCTACAGCATGGCACTGATGTTCCAGATGTTGGAGAGGGTCACCAGATTAAATAAAGCATGACCAGCTGCATTTCAGATAATGATTTTTTTAAATATATTTTTATTGATTTCAGAGAGGAAGAGAGCAACATCAATGATGAGAATCACTGATTGGCTGCTTTCTGTACGCCCCCTACTGGGGACCGAGCCTGCAACCCAGGCATGTGCCCTGAAAGGTCAACACTCAACCACTGAGCCATACTGGCTGGGCTGATTTTTTTTTCCCCATATCAGTATGTCCCACGTATTGCACAGCACATACTTTTCCTTTAAAAAAAAAAAAAAGGACTTGTTTATCTGCAATTCAAATTTAGTTTTGTGTCTTTTTTATTTTTATTTGCTAAATCAGGCAATTAGTTTAACCCTAGTCCCTCAGTTTTCCTATCAAGATGTAATATAGAAATACTCACTGGGAATAGTTACAGAGGCAAGAGCTCCCACCCAGCGTCTTCTAAACTTCTTCCTCTGATTAATGTACTGTAAGAGACTATAGGACAGGTAAATCAGCGGGAGAACAAGAAACATTTATGGTTAGAGGGGTGCAAAGGCCTGACATGAGCCTCAAGGAACCCAGTGTGTGTTTTAATCCAGGAGCAACTTGGCACGCCTGGGATTAGCCAGCTGAATTTACTCATTTTTGTTAACCTCTACGGTTAACCTCCATGTAGCTGCAGCAAACAGTGTAAGAGTTAATGTTTCTTAGTGTTCGTCAAACAGGAAATGGGATGTAGGAAGGCTGGGAGTTAGCTTGGGTTATGTGTAATGAAAGCCCAGGTTCAGATTGTGCCTCTACCACTAATTAGTTCTGTAACTCAAAGGTCTAACACACATCTTTTGACCCATTTCCTCCTCTTTAAAAATAAGAGAACTGAACTACACAATCGCTAAATTGACATCTACTTCTAATGTTCTAAGTGTAGAAGTTCCTAAGCACAAAGTTTCATTCTCTGCATTTCATCTGACCACAGATAAAACTGAGAATTTCTCCTACAATGACAAGCTGCCATAGCCACATTTTAGAACTCAAACTCATATATTCTCATTATTCTGCCTAAAAACGCCAGGAATTATTTCTAACAGGTGATAGTTGAGTTTCGTAAGTGCTTTTTACATTTTGGAGAAGTATGTGGGAATTTTAAAAGAGGGGTTTTTTTTGCAATTTTTTATAATAAAACAAATCTTTGGGATCCCATTGGGGTGGGAGGGAAGAATGGCTCTCTCTCCTTCACAATTCCCAGCAAAGCCATCAGTTAAAGCCGTGGAAGCTACACTGACCTAGCTGGTCAAAGGACAGCCTTATCTCGAGTAGTTACAGACAGCACCACCTCTAGCCCCTCCGTGAAAGCAGTATCTGAACCAAGGCGTGGGAAGTCTTGGTACAAGACAACGAAATCTCCCTCCTGTTGCTACAGAAAAGATATGAAAAAGGAAGAGACTGGTACCCCGAGGAAGGCACTAAATGCCTTTCATAACTGTGATTAGACATGTTGAAGCATTTAATATTAACAAAAAGTCCGAAGAAGGATTTGCCAAAGCCAATCGGCAATTACAGCTGAACCAGTGTGCCACACTGCTTCGCCTCAGGGCTCACCCTATGATGGATTTCTTTCCTCAGAGAAAGTAGAGCATGACTGTTTTGGGTGCACCTCATAAGTCATAACCAACCTTCTTCTGAGACAGTACAGCCAGCCAAGAACAGAACAAGCAATCCCACATATTCCCCAAAAAAAGCCTCTTGGGAAGCCAAAGCAGAAGGGTTATTTCTTACCTGTCGACAATTAAGTTCCCATCATTGTGGCGTATCGTTGCCCACATGTCCCACAGCTCATTCTCTGAGGGTCGGGTGTATGGCCCAAAGACAGGGGGGACAAGACTGAAAGAGTCAAAAAAAAAAAAAAAACAGAAAGATAAGTGTAAGAAGAATTCAGAATGTCAAATATGATTGGAACCTCAAAACCATGTAGTCTGACCCTTAACTGATTTATGAATTCCTTCTATTCCTTCCCTGGCAAGTGACCAACACCTTTGCTTTAAAATATCAAACCCTAGGATTTGGCCCAGAATTTTAATGGCAGCAGCTTTGTTCCCAGGCTGCAAGAAATCAGTCTTTGACAATGACTTACCCTCGAGAGAACACAAAGAAGTTCAGCATTCGTGTGAGGATGGGTGACAGCAGGCCTCCATCTTTGAGAATCTATAGGTAAATAAGTAAAAATCAAGAATCCAGAGAGAGAGAACACAATCAGGACAGAGGGTTTTATACTAAGAACTTAAAAAAAAAAATAAAAAAGACTTTAGCCAAATCTCCTACTGAAAGGCTTGGCCATTGGCTTTTAGTTTTTTGTTTTGCCAACCCACATTCTCTCATGGAAAGCAAACTGTTTCTAATTCCCTTTAAGATTCCATTTCTGCACGTCACTAAATCCCTAAGACGTCTGATGTCTTCAACTTCAGACTGAGGTCCCAATTTGTCAACCATCATGCTGATGACACAAATCTTTGAGATACTGTATTTCTCCAAATACCATTGATCTCTAATTCTCATATTTTCATAAGAAGGGAAAAACTAACTCCTAATGTAAACTGATGAGAAGGATTTTATCTGCGGCCTTTTACAACAATCTAAAGAGCTACAATCTAGTCAGTGGAGGAGCCAACCTTATGGAGCAGGAGCGGGTGGTGAGTCTCGGGAAATATACCTGTAGGAAAAGAAGAGACTTCTTTAGTCATTTTCCAGCAACTTTAAGGCAAACATCGGTCCCTTATTGGAGACTATCTACCCTACTCACTGTCACCTTTGGGGCCTTCACTGCTAAAAAACTAATTATAAATAAATTAGTATTGCCATCCTAATTCCTTCCCCATAGAATTCTAGGTTTAACAGGTCAAAGAAAGTATATCCCACTGGGATTACTTTCAGATTGTAAAGGTACAGAAACGGGGAAAATGATGTACACGGTCGTCCATACTGCTGACGACAAGGCTCTGACTCCCCCCGTGTTTCTCCCCATGCCTCAGAACACAGTGTTGTTAATGACTGGGGCAGAAAAAGAAACCAGGGATTCTTCAGGAAGTGTGGGTCCTTAAAAAACACACACACACACATCTAGGCCCTGGCGGAGTAGCTCAGTTGGTTAGAACGTCATCTCCGTACGCCATCGGGTCACATACAAGAATCAACCAATGAATGCATAAATGAGTGAAAACAAATTGATGTTTCTGTCAAATCAATTTTTTTTAAAAGCACATATTACAACACAGCTTTTTATTAACTGAATATCACCATCATTAATTTCCTTTGTAATCCTAATATATATATATATATTTTTTTTTTAAAAAAAACATTATCTTGAGAAAGGGTCATTATATCTCATCAGACCACCAAAGTGATTTATGGCGTAAAAAAGGTGAAGACCCCCTCGTTAAACTGTCTGTTGGCAATGATACCATCCGAGTGCCGTTTAGTGTCACTGATATCAAAATGTGGCCCTCGCCCCCTTCCACCCACTGCCCAGGCAATTACCTCCATTGGACAGACAGAGACTCTTTATGGTCAGCCGACCAGAGCGATTCTGCTTGAACCTAGAAACGGGAGGCAGATGCATCTGAGTGAGTGGGCGAGCGCCAACGCAGCGGCTGAAGACAAACTTCCGAAGGCGAAAGGGCTAGAAAGACCCCAGGAACAATGGACTTTCCCCAGCATCTTAAATGAGTGACACGGCTTCACTGACCTGTAGAGAAGCTCCTGAGCCACGATGTCTCCGTAATCATGCGACAGAAGGTTGACCCTGCGGTTCTGAAGCCCCAGGTGCTGCAAGAGCGCCTCCACGATGCTGGCCTGCTCGAAGATGGAGTAGTGGTGCGGTCTCTAGGGGAAGGAAGCCCAGACACACGATGAAGTCATGAGTGCCGATCTGTCTGCCGGCCTGACCCCTCCATCGCACCCACCCGTCCCTGAACCCTGGTCCCATCCAGAAGCTGCTTACCGGTTTGTCGCTGAAGCCAAAGCCTAAGAAATCGAGGGCAATCACTCGATGGAACCGATGTGTGAGACCTTCCCAGATCTACGAGAAAGAAAGGGATGATTTGGTCTCTCTGATCCTGCCCGTCCCCTCCAACCTACAGCAGCGAAAGGGTTTCATCCCTTTCTCAGCTTAACAAACAGACTTCAGTAAAGGGAAAGCCCACAGGAAACCACCATAGGCCCGCAGATGATCCTCTTACAAAGGGCTTTATTCCTAATAATCAATCTCTATTGAGGGAGGCACTCCTGCATTTTTAACTTGGCGATGAGCCCTCCCAGATTGCCAAATGGTTTTTTACTCCCTTTTCATTTACTCCCAGTAAATGAAAAATAGTTCTACATTCAATCCTATTTTATTAAGCAATTCAAATATGCAAGAGCCTTTCAGTGCTGATAACAAAATCCTTGATTTTGGACTTTTAAAGACGTAGTAGGACCTAGAAAGTCTGATTTCCTTACCTTGTACCAATCATAGCTGGATGTTGGAAAGCCATGTAAAAGCACGACTATCTCAGGACTTCCGACCACGCCGAAAGAATCTGGGAAGAAGGAGAGAGATGGGTTAGGCCAACTCCCTGTAAAGATAACCTTGAAGATAATAAAATCTACGCAATGTGATATAAAGGACAAGAAATCCTGTCCAAGTTAATTAATTTAAAAAATAGAGTTCTTTTTAAAATGCAAGCTTATCACTTTAGGTAGAAATAGGCATTTGATTTTTCGAAATCTTAACTATTTAAAAAATATAAATATTAAGATATTTTTATATTAAAAAATATAAATAGGATACTTTATATGAAAATACTTAAAGGGAGTCTGCTTAATTTCACCAATATTTTTTAAGTATTTCTCCCATTATTGTGTATTATGTAAATTGCTTTTCACATTAAAAAGTAAACTTTCACAGTTAAGCATATATGATCACAATATATTAACTACAGATTCTTTGTACCCTATCATTAATGACCTCACAAAATTCTCTAAAATACAGCAACTCTTCCTCAACCTTGTGAGAACCTTAGTTTACACTGTTTGTCCCGCACTTTTATTTCCCAGAGAGGAGATAAATATCAAAATCCAGTATCAAAAGCATCATGCTCAAACTATTGCAAAATTCGAACTATAAGAAAGGATTGACCAATATAAATAGGAACAGTTCTTAATAAACATCTTTTAAATTAGCCAAACATTTAAATAGTAGAACACCTTGCTGATAATACTAGATTAAAACTGATATATTCATATACTGCCAATGGCATGAGAATTTGAAAATAAGGTTTGCAAAATAATTTAGTTAGAAGCAATTTAAAATTTTATATATTTTATCCTGTACGTCTTATTCTTTAAATCCTTGTAAGTAAAATCATTCTATTTACAAGTAGTATAGTTTGAAAATATAAGGAAAAAATAAACACATATATAAAAATTTCCCTTCGACATTACCTAAAACATTGAAAAATTGGAAACAACCTAAATGACGAAAATAAAGAAAATTATATACTTACTTCACTGATGATAGCAAATGAGAGGAGGTCAGGAGCAATAATGAAAAACGGTTTATGACAAACATTTTTCGTTATTGCTCTTGACCCCCGCCCAAAAGAAATCTTTCCCAATCTTGTTCTTCAGGTTAGTTACCTATAAAATGAGGTTAATGGCACCTATCTCCAATTACTGTTATAGAGATTAAATGAATTAATATTGAAAATATAATTCAATGCCTAGCATATGGTAATTACTTGATAAGTAGCAGTCATAACAATAATTATCATTAGCATATTAATTTATACAAAGGTATAAGACTTAAATCATAGTTAGTTATGCATATAACAATCTTGATAGTAAACAAAATGAAATCAGGAATTGGCAGGGGGGAGACAACTAATGGTAGCTTTATCTATGAATACTGTTTATATTACCCGACACTAGGGGCGCTCCAAAGGAAAAAACCTATCAATACAAATCAGCTACAAAAAATTATAGTAAAAGGTCAGTTCTTCAGAGATTGGAATCTCAATTTTACCACCCGCGCCCTCCCAGCAGTTTCCTTTGCATTTCCCGTTTCCCTGCTATCACGGGGTTTCGCCCACTCCTTCAAGCACATTTCCTGGAAAATGGGGTTTCCCTCCCCATCACTGAGGGCCAAGAGAGACCAATTGACACAAAATAAGTAAGTGAGACCCCGGGGGCCTGTATGCACAGGGGGTCCAACGGTCCTGTTCTTACCTTGGTAGAAGATGCGCAGTCCCTTGTAGGTGAAATATTTGCCTGACAACTTCCATGAGTGAAGAGCAGGGGACAACTTGGGGGGCGGGATGTATAGATAGGCCGCAAGCAGGGGTATTGCCAGAAGCCCCACATGCACCCACCACTCCCTCATCCTGTGGGAAAATCAGAGACCAGGCGTAAGCAGTCAGGTGACATTGTACACGCGTCTACAAGCCCACATTGGCAAGACAGGGTGAGATTGCTGTACCATGCGGTGACGTTCTTGCCCTCATATGAACCATGGCGGAAATGTTTCCAAGAAGAGCGTAAGTTCACCTCTGCCTGCTATGGCAATCACCATATTTGCTCACCATTCTAATTTCCAGGAGGAAAAATATATTATTTTTAATATGTAATCGTCCTCCTCTCCTCCCCATTTTAATCACTCAGCCCCTCCCTTGTGCTGTTCTCAAGACCTACTGGAGAGGTTTTTATGTAAAATAAAAGGGAGCGTTCTAAGTGCCGTCGTGCACCTTTTCATTGGCTTTTCCTGGGGGGGGGGGGGTCCTCTCCCATGTAGTCAAAAGCTCTACCACCACCATATATATTTTGAACTAATGTTTTAAAATATGTATGTATAGTAATAGTACATGTCCTTCCGCAGAAAGTTGCTCTTGATTTGTTAGTATTTGACCCCAGTGCAGCCCTGTTGAATACTACTATCGGGGTTCATGTGGAGAAACTGCTTGGGGTAAAGAGGCGGTGAAATAAGAAGATAGGTGCCCTGCATATTCCAACGGAAGCAGCTTTGCGTGACCCTAAATATCTAAGCTCTTGAGAGGTGAGGGCAGCAGATTATATTTCTGCTTTTCTTGGGGAAGCTTCCATTTATTGAATTTCTTAGGATTCCCCTTTCCCCTCCTCCCCCTCCCCCCCCCCCAAAAAAAAGGCGGAACTCATACCCAACATCTGGGAATGGATTTTGTCACTGGGAGGAGAGCATGGTTTTCGCACCCAACCTTCCCAAGCCCTGGACTTCAAAGGTCAACTTGTCCATAAGGACAATGAGCGCTAAACGGGAATTAGGAACAGTTTCTCCTGTTTCCATCTTATCAGGGAAAGAATTATCAGTAGAATGGAAGTGCTCTCAAAATAGCCAGAATGGAAATACCTTCTAAAACTAAAAAAAAATAATAATAAAAAAATCCAGAGCCATAAATAAGAAATTAATTGACGAAGCTCTCGTGGAAATGGCTTTGTGTCTGTACACACGCCCTTTCACCATATTACAGGTAATCTGGCCACAATCCCTACCCATCACAAAATATATTTTTACTCTAAAATAAATAAGCCTGTGGTTCCAACAGGTAAAAACAAACAAAAAAAAATCTTTTAGGTGTCATTACGGCAATTCCCGCCACACCAAAGTACCTGTCCCTAAAAAAAAAAAAAAAAAAAAAAAAAAAATCCAGTCAGTGGCTTGGTTCTACCTTCCTTTCAAGGTAATACTAGAAACAATTTTTTTAAATGCCTGGAAGGTGACGACTGCATCTCAGTTTTCACCACACAACAGGAGTAGGGTGCATCCCCACATCTCTTTGAAAGATGAGATGACAAAAAGCATTAGGTTTAGACTGTCCATTCCTCAGAGCTATTATCTGTGCCACACTCCCGCTCATACATTTTTCAGGGTCGCGTTTCGTCACGCCTCCTCCCCCGCTTCTCTCCTTCATTCAGGTCCCAGCAGCCGGGTATCTGCAATGACTCAGCAGCGAGCCAGGGAGGGGCTACCCGAGGAGCAGGCGGGAGGAGCACCCCCACCCAGTGGGGGGCGGGGGACGGCTACGCACGCTGCTCCTGAACACCCCCTCCCTCCACGCATTGCCTCCTCCTCGACGCCAAGAAAACCAAGAAGCTGCATCTCGGGAAGTCGTTTTCCGTCGTCATCACCTCAGTAAAAATGCCCCTAATGACGTCGTAGGATTTTTTAGTAGGGAAGCAGCCTCGCAGTCAGTAAGCAAAATGAATTAAACGTTTTTAACCAACATCTCCGTTATTTTATGAGCCATAAGGCAAGAGAATAAATTTGGCAAACCATAGTACAAACCTTCTGGGAATTCATCAACCATTCCCAGCCTTGATTTCTTTATCTTGTAAATAGGAAAAATTACGTTTAACACCACCAAACCCCACCGTAGGGCATCGCGTGAGGCTAAGAGCGCCTTTGCAACCCCGTGCGAACAATCCATGCGTAACACGACGATTGGGTCACCTCGCCATTCTCACTTAGCTTTTTGTTACTGAAAATCTCAAAATACTTACGCTCGGGGATAACAAACTCGGGCAAATCCCAGTCACCCCTATGCGGTACCTAACACCTCGGCGACCCCAGGCACTGGAAATCGTCAACTGCGCCACGGCCATCCCGGAGCCTTGCAATTACGAGCCGCGCCAGGGTGCTACCTGCTGCTAAAATCCCAAACCGCGCCAAGGGAAAGCCCGCGCCTGGAAATCCTATTGCGCCACAACAATACCTGGGGCTTGAACGCCTGATAGCATCACGGCAACGGCAGCATCTCGAAATTCTGAATCACGCCAAGGAGATGCAGGGTTCTAAAAACCCTCAACTGCGTCAGGGTGATGTCGGGTGTTAAAATCTTAAATCGCACCAGGATGAAACCGGCTCTGGAATCCCGAAATCACGGGGTCTACAAATCCTCAATCGCGCCGGGGCGACGGCGGGGTCTAACAATCCGAAAATGCGCCAGGATGACGCCGAGTCTAGAAATCCTAAATCGCGCCAAGGCGACGGCGGGGTCTAGAAATTTTAAATCGCGCCAGGGCGACGGCGGGGTCTAAAAATCCTAAATCGCGCCAGGGCGACGGCGGGGTCTAGAAGTCCTAAATCGCGCAAGGGCGATGCCCGGATCTAAAAATCCTAAAAGGCACCAGGGCGACGCCGTGTCTAGAAATCCTAAATCGCGCCAATGCAACGTGGGTGTCTAAAAACCCTAAATCGCGCCAGGGCGATGCCGAGGTCTAAAAATCTTAAATCGCGCCAGGGTTCTAGAAATCCTAAATCAGAGAGACCCCAAGTTCTACGTGCGTAAGAGACATCCCCTCCCAAGTAGATGGAGCAGGAGGGTCCCCCACCCAGCCTCCCGTGGGGTTTTCCCTCCGCCGCGCGAGTAGCGGACCCGCCGCCCCAGCTCGGAAACAGAGTCCCTACCCGTTAGCCAGCACCCCGGCGCCGATCCCAACCACACCCCCTCGCCGGGCGCGCACCCACCTGGGGAGGCGATCTCGGCGCACCATGGCTGTGTCTTATCCCATGCCGCACAGCACACCGAGCCGGAGCACGGGTGCCGGAGCCGGACAGACCCTGCCCGCGAGGGCAGCGCGGACCGCGGCAAGCAGCGAAGAACGGCCACCCGACCGCGGCAAGCAGCGCACGGCCACCCGGGCGCGCTGCGGCAATGCGCGAGGTGCGACTGCCGCAGAGGAGGCGCCAGGATGTGCTGGTTGCCGCGGCAGCGCGGAGCCAGTGGGCGCCGGCTTTTAGAGCCCACCCACGCCCCGCCCCTCGCCGCCCACCGCGCCGCAGTGCCCCGCCCACCGCAGCCGCTGCAGACACCGCGCGTCACTCTCCCAGAGGCTCCTCTAGGGGGCACCTTCAGTGTGTGGGCCCCCACTGCTGGCACACAGCCCCCGCAACACTGGGCTCCAGGTTCTGCAACAGAAGTCCTCCTCTGGCGAGTTAATGCCGCAGGAAAAGCTTAACAGAGCCCTGAAATCCTCACCTTCCCCTTTGACCACCCGGTGGGCCCCCCAACCCCAGAGATAGCTGATCGACCTCAGGTGTGGCATCCGCTCCGTCTGGCGCCATGCCCGGGGCGTGGGCTCTGAACTACACGAGTGCCCGATTCGAAGCAGCGGTCTACAGGTGCTCGAAACGTCCCAGGTCCCTAAGAATGGGTAACCACTACGGCACAAACAAGTGGCTAGGGAATGACAAGATCTACGCAGCGACCACCAGGAAAATCGCCTGATTCACAGGTCGGCCGCTGCGGAGCAAAAAGGTCACAACCAGCGAACATCTGAGTCTCTCGCTCCGCCATTGGGCACAACACAGGCCTCATGCTAGAGCCGGGCAGCAGCCCGCCCGCGGCACCCACCCCCAGCAAAGGATCCGTTCTGCGCCAGAATGAATGACCATCACGGTTGTGAGACGAAAGCTCCCCTTTATGTAAGACTGGATTCACAACGCAAGGGCCCCAGTGTCACAGAAAAGTAGGAAGGATTATTTTTGTCCTCAACCATAATCCTTTCAAAAGTCGTTACTACGCCTCTGACAAGGAAAGGGTAGAGAATCACAGTGTCTGTGTTCATTTTCTGGTTGTAAATTGGAATTCGGAGGAACGCACGAGGGCTGCAAGCGAGACAGGCAGCCCGAGCAGTGCCGGCTCCCTCCAGCGGGGGCGCTGCAGGCCTCTCCTCACTCGCGCCTGCCTGCCGCTCCTCAGCCCAGAGCGCAGGCCAGCGCGGATGGCAAAGGCCGGTCCAATGGAGCCCACCCAGTCCCAACTGCACCAGCGGGCCGAGGGCCACCAACCACACCCGGGAGAAACCGCCAACCATGAGCATGCCATCAAAAGGTGTGGCCCAATCCAGGGTACGCCTCCGCTGGTGCCCGATGAGGAGGGTCATGCAACGAATGCTCATTTAGCACCTACAGTGCGCTGAGAGGCAGAGCTACGCGCAAATAGGAACGAGAACGGTCCCTGCCCCGGAGCCAGAGGCCGACCATCCGTGGGGAAGCTAGACAAGAACCGACGCTGCTACATTTTCCCTTTAATTTCTTGGCCACCACATTTTGTGACAGGTTGGCCCCCTCCCCCTAACATGTAAGGCCCTCAAAGGCCGAGTCCAAGTATTATTCACCTTTTGTATCCCCAGAGCCCGCCACAGTGCCGGTCACAAAGCAGGCCCCTAATAAATACTGCATGAGTAAGTACAAGAATTTGAGGGCGCACAGAGGAGGAAGTAATTAAGGGGAGTGGGAGGGGGAGGGTTGTCTTGAATGATGAATAGACATTTAGCAGACAGACAAAGGACATTCCAGCCGGAGGAGACGGCATTCGCAAAGCACCGGAGGCGCCGGACGGCTCGACCTTTGGGGGGACGCTGCCAGTCCTTTGGGCTGGGGCGCTGACCGGCAAAAAATTGGGCTAGAAAGAGTATTTCATCCTAAGACGTTTGGAATTTGTCCTAAAGAAAATGAAAAGCCACCGATGGATTTAAACCCTTTATGGCCTTAATTGGTTACTTAACAAAATTTAAATGAGTCCCTTTACAAATGGAGGATTACCTATTTTAACTAACCACCACCTTTAAAGGACTGAATTACTTTGTAAAAATTTAAATAGGCCCTTTCAACGGAGCAAAAGCTTTCCTATTTTAACTAGGACGACAATAGCAACGAGCTTTGCATTATATTTTTTTTCATATTTCTGGTCAATGGAATCTGTGAATCCTACAAACAATTCTGCACTTTCATTCGCACCACACCAGCAGCACCCCGCATCCAAGATGAAGGCAATTTTGTAGCTAATGGACCGAGTGCTCACAAAAGATCTGATTCTGAACGTAAGTGAACTTATCCACCCACACAGAACAAATGGCAAGACTGGAGGCAGATCCGGGAAGGAAGGGCGGGAGAGGGGACCGAGGGAAGCGCTTGAAGACCACAGGAACTCTCAGTCTGACGCGCAAGAAAAACCCTCGTGGACAGAGTAGCTCGGAAAAACTTCCTTGGAAAGGAGGGATTGAGGCTGGGGAGGACTTCTAACTGGGACTTGAGGGGGAAAGCAGTCCCGTTGGGAAGAACCGCCCGTGCAGAAGCGGGAAAGGCAGAGGGTACTATAGGAGATCAGCTCAGCTAAAGCTGGGAATTTGCTTTGAAAAACATCGACGGAGAAAAAGTTAGCGGTAAGGCTTTAGGAGCCAAAGAGTTAATGGTTTCTGTAAAAGTGCCTGACATTTCCAGGGAGAAGCTTCCTCCAACCGGGGGAGGATCTGGCCCCAGGTATGAAACCCTTGGCGCGCCTGAGAAATCAATCCCAAGTCAGCCTCCGGCTTGTTCTCCCTGCACCCTCTCGGTTGTTGGCTCCCGGGGCCACACTTGACCGACATCACATGAAGCAGTATTCCCTCCACCGGTAGCTTATCATACATTCCTGTCACATTCCAATGCTGACAGTCCCGCAAAATAAGACCTCGAGTTTGTGCAAAATTTAGTGTAGAGAGCTGAGCGTTTATAAGCTCGCTGATGTACCACAGTGGTATGAGGTCAGCGGGGCTGATACCAGGAGTTCAATAATCATATTTTTCTCGCCCCAGTTTGAGATGCAAAATATGGTAAACACAAGGATATTTATGGAGACAACGGGACAGAACAGGAACTGCCACTTTCAAGAGCCATAATTACCCATTCAAATAAACTAAAGAAATTCAAAATGGGGAAAACTTGGTTGAACAGCAGCACGTGCTAAAGAGACAGGGTTTTAGTTCACTGTGAGTCTGTGATATGGTTCCCAAAAAAGCCACTGTAGATTGTAGATTATAATTAGAGACGTAGGTACCCGGCATAAGCTAGTCCTACTCTATTCTGCTAGTTAGATCTCACAGAAAGTATTTATTCTGCCCTACAGAACAAACACGGAGACACATACACAAACGGGAATTTGTTCAGAGAAGATAAATTAAAATGTATTGCAAATTATGTCACGGAAGGTGTAAAAGCATCTTTTAAGCTCCTACAATAGCATGGGTCTTTACCCAATTTATCCCTGATCCTCACAATAACTCGCCTAGCTGAGCATTTCATTCACATTTTTCAGGGAAAGATACAGCAGCTCACAGCACTAAGTGTGAGCATGTGAAGGGACTGGGAACTGAGCGCAGATGTGTCTGGCTTCAAAGCTGGCATTCTTTCCGCTACCCCACACTGTCTCCCTGTTTAAAATAACTGTACATGTTTCGTTGGAAGAAAAGAAGCCTTGTGGAGTGAGTGGAAGAAGGAAATGTGTTAGCAGTCCTCAAATATTTGTGGAAGCAGCATTAGACATTTTACTCTGTATGGCTCCAATGAGTGCAAATTGTACAGAAACAGATGTCGATTCAACATAAAGAATTTTCCAAGTCAGGGCTGTCTAGATCAGTGATGGCGAACCTTTTGAGCTCGGCGTGTCAGCATTTTGAAAAACCCTAACTTAACTCTGGTGCCGTGTCACATATAGAAATTTTTTGATATTTACAATCATAGTAAAACAAAGATTTATATTTTTGATATTTATTTTATATATTTAAATGCCATTTAACAAAGAAAAATCAACCCCAAAAAAATGAGTTCACATGTCACCTCTGACACGCGTGTCATAGGTTCGCCATCACTGGTCTAGAGAGACTGGGTGGGTCAGCCATTTGGGGACATGACAAGTTCCCTGTCACAAAGGCAGCAGTTCTCAACCTGTGGGTCGCGACCCCTTTGGGGGTCAAACGACCCTTTCACAGGGGTTGCCTAAATATATCCTGCATATCAGATATTTACATTACGATTCATAACAGTAGCAAAATTACAGTTATGAAGTAGCAACGAAAATAATGTTATGGTTGGGGGTCACCACAACATGAGGAACTGTATTAAAGGGTCGCGGCATTAGGAAGGTTGAGAACCACTGCACTAAGGGCAGGGTAACCCTGCAGCAGGTATGCGTGCTCTAGATGAGTGCATGCATGACCTTTACGGTATCTTCTCATCTGATAGAAACTAAGGCTCAGAGAGAAACTGGAACTTGGCCAGGGTCAAATCTACAACTAGATCTTCTCTGGTTGTGCCTCAGCTCAGAGTTCTTTTGGCAACATGCCGTTTCATGCTGAAAGCAAGACAAATTGAAAAAAAGTATTACTACAATCACATCAACCTCCCTCTCAACCAAATTTAACCAAAATATCCCCAAACTGACTGGTGTCTTTGCTCCTCTTCAGGTTCATTTTACGGTTAAAAGTCTTTGGCTGCCCTGGCCAGTGTGCACACTGGTTAGAGCATCATCCATGAACTGAAGGATCATGGGTTT
Source organism: Myotis daubentonii (assembly GCF_963259705.1). NCBI lineage: Eukaryota > Metazoa > Chordata > Mammalia > Chiroptera > Vespertilionidae > Myotis > Myotis daubentonii. The sequence continues at coordinate 24,028,243 of NC_081849.1, read as the reverse complement.
GATTCCCAGTCAAGGGCACATACCTGGGTTTCAGGTTCAATCCCCGGCCCTGGTCAGAGTGCGTGCAGGAAGCAACCAACCTCTCTCTCTTTCTCTCCCTCTCCGTCCCCCTTCCCTTCCACTATGTCTAGAAAAATCAGTGGAAAAAAATATCCTCGGGTGAGGATTAACAAAAAATAAAAAATAAATAAAATAAGTCTTTGGCTGCAAAAAGTGCGAAAGATGAGAGAAGCAACAGTCCATTAACCAGCTAAAATGAACCCAAGTGACAGACAGCCATGTCCCTAGATTACAGCATAAAGGGGAACCACTAAGGTATCTTTACACTCTGCATTCCCGGCACATCCCAGAAGCCCACACCTGGTGCTATGCCACTATTCCACACCTAGAGGACATGTTACACACTCATACGCAGAAATGAGTTGAAGGATTCAAAATAAAATCACATCTTGTATTTGTATAGCTCTTTATTTTTCACATATATTATCTCATCTGATGCTCACCACAGTCCTCTAAGGAAAACAGCTACTTTCTTTAAAACAGACAAGCAATTTCCTAGCTGCCTGGGGCACACAACTCACTTAAAAATAAATAAATAAAACTTTCCAAATTAGATTATTCTTCCAGCCTGGATGAGTCAACCCAGAAGCAGGTGTTTCGATTTTCCTGGATGGCTGTCAGCATCACCTCGCGCTTTCTGCAGCTGTGCTCCGCCCCCATGCCCTCCGGGGCTCCCACCCACACTATGGCGCAGTGCTTCCTCCCGGATCTCATCGCTACCACTCGGTGGGCACCGCCCGCACTTGCTGCCCCAACTCCCCGAAAAAACACCTCCCCTCCGCCCCACCAAGTAGGAAGGCTCAGCCTCCCAGGAACTCAGTCCCGGAGGGGTGACAAGCCCACTAACAGGATGACCCCACGCTGTAGGGGAGTCGAGGCCGGAGAAGGTCAGAGGACTTTCGTGTTCTCCTGAGCCTGAGGTTCTGGGAGATGAGGACCCAGGGCCTCGCCCGCGTGGCCCTCACACTTCGTGCACCACCCACGAACCCAGCGAGGTCCTCACGCCCAGCACATCCGCAGGCCCTCCTGGGCCATCAGCACGCCAAGCGTGGCCCCGGGATCGGGGTGGTCCATGCAGACTATCCACACAGCCCAAGTGCGGCCAGACCCACGCTTCTTGCGGCCGGGAGGGTGATGCGCTCCCAGCAGGTCTCTTACCTGACTCAGGTGAGACCTGCGCTACAAGACTCCAGGGCTGGGGAAACCAGTTGCGCTTGCGCAGTGCAAAGCCAGAGGTGGCAGGCCTCACCCCAGTGCCCTGCGCTGACCCTGCCAGGCCACCGCACACCTGCCCTGAGCTAGAGCGCCCGCCACCTGGCTCTCAGGCCCATCGTCTGGAGTCCCACAGGTGCAGCTGCCTGCTCCCCGCCAGGCGTCAGCGCCACCTATTGCAAAGGGCATGGAATGGCAAGGTAGGCAGCGCCTTGGTGAAGAATCTGGATAATGGAGAATACACTGTTAGGCGGCCCAATCCGAGTGCTTTTAAGTGACGTTGGGCCAGAGAAGTGTCATTTTGAGCGTTAACTACGTAGAGATCTTTGGTGAGCCTTTCCCCTAACTTCATAGTTACCCTAAAGATGCCAAACCCACATCTTTAGCCCTGCCCTCCACCCTAAACCTAAAATCTCTATTTACCTTCCTTCTGTTCATCTTCCCACGAATGGGCCACACACAGTTCACATTCAACAAGGGCTACCCTGTCTCTAACCACCTCCCACTCCCGGACTGACTGACACCCTTCCCAGAACCGGTGCTTCCTTCTACCTTCTCTCTCTTCGTTAATGGCATTACCATCGTCCCTGCTGTCCTGCACGATCACCAATACCTGGGGCATAATGGGATGAGGCTAAAAAGCCAAGCAGCCATGGACACAAGTCCCAGCAAGTTCCCTCCATCCCCCTCCTGTTCATCTGACCTCCCAGCATCTCCTACATTATCTTAGTCCCCTCGTACCCACTACTTTTATCCTATTCAGGCCTCACTCTCTCTCACCTCATTGGTCTCCACCGTCACACCTTCCCAAATCCGTCATCCACACACCTGCCAAAGAGATTTCTCTAATGTGCACATTGCTCACATCTTTCTTCTTAACACTCTTTGCTGACTCCCCATTGCCAAGGCTAACTTTCAGCTCTCTAGCTCGGCATGCACAACATTCCAAAATCGGGTCCTTGCCATCCCCTAGAATTTTCTTTCTTACCACCGGACCTTGCCCCCCGCCCCCCCAAAAAACAACTTCATAATCGAACCAAAAGTTACTGATTGCAGTTCTTCCTCAAACACCACGTGCTTTCCTTGTCCCCTGCCTTTACACATATTCTTTTCCCCTAGCAATTACCTCCTTCCCCGCTTTGGCTGCCTAAAAAAAAAAAAATCCTTTCTTAAACCTCAACTTAGTTATCACATCCTCTTGCAAGCCTTTTCCGAAGCCCCCTCCTCAGTGCTATCTGTCCCTTGCACACAATGCAACAACTGCACTCCCCGCCCCGGACGGTGATGATGTTTGCAGATCTGTCATGTCGCTCCCGCCATATTGCTGAGCTCCTTGAGGACCGGGCAGCATCTTATTCATGTCGGAGTCCCTTGTTCCAATCCAGCATGTCATAACAATGATAAGAATGAATACAGCACACATTTGTTGATCACTATGTGCCAGACTCGGCGCTAATATGTACATTACATTATTTAATTCTCGTTCACTCTATAAAAAAAAGAACTATTATTATTATTATTCCAAATTTACCAATGAGAAAACCGAGGCATTGAAAGGTGAAGGATTTTGCCCAAGGTTGCCGAACTGGTGAATTGTGGAGCCAGGATCTGAACCCAGGTATGTCTGTTCATGTTTATTCACCAAAAAGGCTTGTAAAATTAAGATATTTGAAAAACCACAGCTCACTTGTCTAAAAGTATTAATGCTTACAGAATTCATTTAATTTTTAAAGGGAAAATGCATAACTGTTCTGCTCGAGTGGATGGAAACAGAGTTCTAATTTAAACTTACGGTTTAGAAGGCGAAATAAGAAAATTATATTCTCTTGTTTCTGTTCTTATTATATGAATTTTAGGAATATTTTTGCTGAGAGACTGATGATATATTGTAAGGCAATAACAAGTAGGTTTTTTCAAAACCCCTTCTGGATAAGTGGGGGAAGAGAGAGATGGTGAAAGAATCACCATAGAATGTTCAAGAAGTTGCCAGAGGTTGGGATACCAAGATATCATGAAGGCTGCGTGTGAGGTCTAGATGAGTTGATACGCATAAAGCTCTTAGAAGAGTGCCTGGCCCACAGGAATCACTACATTAATCCTGTTGCTGCTGCTGTTGTTAAGAACTTCAATAGCTCACAATCCAGCTGTAGAGATAAATAAATAAGCTGATAACAAGCCATGTGACCAAAGAATAATAACAGCTTAACAAGAGTGTACGGAAGTTCCCCTGGGGGTCGGGTATCTGTCACGGAATAAGGGGGTGCAGGGGACAAGATAGCACCCAGAGGTCACATGACTGAGGAATGAGTACATTGCTAGAACCTCATTTCTGCAGAAACAAATCTTATATTTGGGCTCTATTCCTTAGGCCAGGGGTCCTCAAACTACGGCCCGCGGGCCACATGCAAATACAAATATTGTATTTGTTCCCGTTTTTTTTACTTCAAAATAAGATATGTGCAGTGTGCATAGGAATTTGTTCATAGTTTTGTTTTGTTTTAAACTATAGTCCGGCCCCCCAACGGTCTGAGGGACAGTGAACTGTTTAAAAAGTTTGAGGACCCCTGCCTTAGGCCCTCTATGTTTAAAGCTCCTCACTATTCCACGCATTCGGTTGCTCTGGCATAGCCATGGGGCCTTGGCCACTGGGCAAAGGAGCAAGACTTGCACCCGAGATGACATGAGAGTGGGAATGGGTGGGGGCAGAGGTGATTGAACTTTAGGATGGTGAGGGCCAGCACTCAAAGGAAGTTCCAGCCCCACCCAGAAGTCCCACTGGGATCATCCATGAGATTCTCGGAAGGGAAAACACATTCCCAGCCCCCAGGCTGCAGAGGAGAAACAGTTGGGCAGACTGGGTGATGTCGGCACTGAGCGGGAGGGGAGGGCTCGGCAGCAGAGGCCCTGGTCCAACTTGGCAGGCGCTTCCCAAGAACGCCCACCTCTTCCTCCAAACCCGTGCCAGGTGTCTGGCACACTAACCCAGTGTTTCCCAAGCCAAGCGCACGGGAGGCTGCTGAAAAGTCTGCATTCTTTACCGCAGGCCATTAACTTTACATGGAGGCAAAACATATTTATGGTCCTCCGCGCTTCAATAAACACAGTGAAGAAACTTTCCGTGGATCGTTCACCCTGGACCAGTGAAATGAGAGCGGCTATTCTGATAGGAATAATTAATGAGACACATGGGGCGGGGGGGGGGGGGGCGTAGGAGGGAAAGGTGAACATTAAACAGACGAACACTGTTGGTAGAAAAAAATATATATACATTTTTTGGAGGGTACTCTGGTATGAGCTATCAGAACTGACCAGACAATTCTACTTTGCCAAATTCATCCTATATGTATATTCCCTGATACATGTCCAAAGAGGAACAATGCTGCATTATTTGCGGAAAATTTTTAACTGAAAATAAGCTAAATGTCCAGTTATAGAGTGCTGGTTATGAGGCAAAGCTTCTTGAGGTACATGAAAAACAAGATTCAAAACAGTATATATATTCTAATTCTACTTGTGTAAAAACACAGCCAGTTACCTAAATATCTCTGTTTATCTTTACAGTATTGATATATTTGTATATATGTTAGAAATGCATGGAAAGATCCAGATACAGCAAATTGGCTGGGAACAAATTTGGCCTACAGGGAAATTTGTTTATTGTTTGTTTGTTTTAAATTTAAATTTGAATGCCTCTTAGGAAGGGCCCTCATACTATTATCTTTATTCCCTAGAATTTACACCCTGCCCTCCCCTCAATTGTTACAAGCCTGGCCCCTAAATTTAAGTGGGAAGAGAAATGGACAAGGGTAGGGGTAGCTGGAGGGATGTTTTTAGTGCTTACATCCACTTTTATATTATAGCAAACATGACTTTGATGACTTAAGGGAGGGTGGGTGGGGTCTGACGTCTTTCTGAAGGGAAAGAAGAGCGACTGGATAAATAAGAATCTTGAAAGCAGCAGCACTGATTTGGAAGTTATTGCGATAGTCCAGATAAGGAGCACGGAGGGTCCGAGCTCTCCAGGATCAGCAAGGATGAACTGTGAAGCCCAGATTGGAAACTTCATCTCAAATCCCTTATCGTACACTGAAGTCAAAGGAATGCATGGCCTCTTCTTTCTTCTTCCTTCTTTCCCCATCACGAGTAATGGCCGCTGGTTTACCGCAGGGCGCCTCACTGGGCAGGGCTGGGCTGTGCCTTGTGCAATCCGAGTCTGCTCACAGCCCTCCCGGAGAGTCTCCTTCTCCAGTGCCTGCAAGCTCGTGTCTTTCTCTTCACTGTGTTGGCGCCAGCTGTATAGGAAACAGGGTCGTCCACACCAGAGGTAGAGCAGAAACTGGGAGGTCCCCGGACAAAGTCTATCAGATAGTACTGTCCTGCCTCTTGTCTACCTGGTAGGATCAGTGGTTTCCACAGTTCCCTTTGAGATAGTAGAAACCTTACAGTCTGCAAATAAGAGTAAAGCTTTACCTTAAAATAAGAACAAGGAAAACTTCCAAATGAAACATTCCCTTGTTTTTTGGCAGCAGCTGAAAGACAGCCTGGTGTGAGCCCTGGATGCCATACTACGCTCTTTCATCTCCTGGAAATCCTTCAGTTGAATGAAATTATTTATTTGAAAAGGTTTCATTTAATTTCGGCTGGTATTTCAGAGGCTTTCTCTTCTGTGATCTGAACAGTGGGGAATAGAGCATGGTACTAAATTGGGAAAATTAGGTCATGAATAAAGCCAAACCCATGATTTACTCACCTTTTTGGCAGGTTTAATCCAGAGAGAGAGACAGAGAGAGAGAGAGATGGGGAAATAAAATGTGGTATATGCATATAATAAAATATTATTTGGCAATAAAAAAGATTGAGGTTCTAATATGTGATACAACATGGAAGAGCCTTGAAAATATTATACTAAGTGAATGAAGCCAGACACAAAAGACCACATATTGTATGATTTCATTTCTGCAAAATGTTCAGTATAGGCAAATCTATAGAGACTGAAAGTAGCTTAGTGCTTGCCTAGGGGTAAGGAAGGAATGGGGGAAGGGGAGTGATTGTTTAATGGGTATAGAGTTTTGGGGGGAAGTGGTGAACATATTTTAAAATTGACGGTGATTGTCCTAGCTGGTTTGGCTCAGTGGATAGAGCATTGGTCTGTGGACTGAAGGGTCCCAGGTTCGATTCCAGTCAAGGGCACATGCCCAGGTTTCAGGCTTGACCCCAGTGGGGGGCATGCAGGAGGCAGCTGATCAAAGATTCTCTCTCATTATTGATGTTTCTATCTCTCTCTCGCTCTCCCTTCCTCTCTGAAATCAATAAAAAATATATATATATTTTAAAAATTGATGGTGATGGTTACCTAACTGTAAATAAACTAAAAATCATTTATGTATAATTTAAACAGGTAAATCATATGGTATACTAATTGTATTTCAATAAAGTTATTAAAAATAAAAGGAAGAAAAGATGTGTATTAAGAAAACATTCATTTCAAAAGCTGATATGGCTTAAAACATTAAAAAAAGATTTTGGAACAAGAAATATTACTATGGATAAAGAAGAATTTTGCAATGAAAAGGGGATCAATTCATTTTTTTAATCCTAAATCCGTATGCATATATAGAACTTCAAAATAACTGAAGCAAAAACTCATGGAACTGAGAGAAGTAGACAAATCCACAATTATAACTGGGGATTATACTCCTCTCTCAATAATTTATACAGGAAATAAACAGAAAATGAGAAAATAAAACACTTGAACAACACAATCAACTTGAACTAATTGCCATTTAAAGAAAACTCCACACAACAAAAATAGAACACACAGTCTTCTACATGGAATATTCACCAAGGTAGATCATATTCTGGACCATTAAACAGGTTTCTCTCAATAAATTTAAAAGGATTGAACTCATATGACATTTGTCCTTAAATGAAATGAAATTTTAAATCAATAACAGAAAAAATATATGAAAATCCCCAAATATTTGGAAATTAAACAATAAACTTCTAAATAATCTATGGGTCAACTAATAAACCACAAGAGAAATTATTAAACATTGGAATAGAATAGAAATAAAAACACAACATATCAACATTTGTGTGGTACAGCTAAAGCTATGCTAAGAAGGAAATTTATAGCAATGAATGCTTATATTCAACAAGAAGAAAGGTCTCAAATAAAAAATCATCTTCCACCTTAAGGAACTATTTTTTAAAAAGAGCAAAGAAAACCCAAGTAAATACAAGGAATAATAAAGGGCAGAATCAGTAAAATAGAAAATGGAAAAGCTATAGAGAAAATTAATGAAAATAAAAGCTAATTCTTTGAAAAAATCAATAAAATGAGTGAAATGCTAGGCAGACTAATTAGGGGGAAAAGAAAGACAAAACTTACAATGTCAGGAATAAAAGAAAAGAGAATACAGGTGCTCAGACATTAAAAAGATAAAAAGGGAATATATATTATGTGCGACTTCATGCCAATACTAAATACAACAACTTCAATGAAATAGACAAATGCCTCAAAAAATTGAAATTATCAAAAATAATTTAAGAAGAAAAAGATAAACCGAATGTCCCTACATCTACCAAGTAAATTGGACTCATGGTTAAACACTTTTCCCAAAGAAAACTCTAAGCCTGGATCACTTCACTGGTGAATGACACCAAATATTTCAGGAAGAAATAATCCCAATTTTACAAAGTCTTCTGGAAATAGAAGGGGAGGGGATGCCAGCATTACTCTGGCCAAAACCAAACAAAGGTATTACAGGAAAACTACACACTAGTATTTTCATGAACATGGATGCAGAAATTATTAACTAATTTTTGGCAAAGTGAATCTAACAATATATAAAATGGATACATCATGACTAAATGGAATTTATCCCAGAAATATAAAATTGTTTAAACATCAAAAATCAATCAGTGTAATTCATCACATTAACAGACTAAAAAAGAAAAACCATCTCAATGAATGCAGAAAGCTTTTGACAAAATTCAAATCCCACACTTTGTAAAAACTCTTAGCAAACTAGGAATAAAGGAGAACTTCCTCAATCCCCCACCCCCCCACCCCCCAAAAAAGACATTGATGAGAATGATACAGCTAACATTATCCTAATGCCTTCCCTCTGAGTATCGGGGATAAAGCAAGGCTGTCTGCTCTCCACATTTCTGTTCAGTCTTATACTGGAGGCCCTAGTCAGTGAAATAATGCAAGAAAAAGAAGTAAAAGTTATACATATTGGGAGGAAAAGAAAAACAACCTCTATTTTTATACATGACCGTGTACGTTGAAAATTCTAAAAATAAAATCTAACAAAAAAACTACCAGAACAAGAAGTGAGTTTAGTAAGATTGGAGAATACAAGATTAATATACAAAATCAATCTTATGTCTATTTATTATTCATGAACAATTAGAAATTGATTTTGAAACAATATCATTTACTGTAACATCCAAAAATATGAACTATTTGGGAATAAATTAAATATTACAAGATCTGTACCCTGAAAACAATACTGAGGAAAAATAAGGAAAATCTAAATAAGTGAAGACTTATGTCATGTTTATGGATTAGAAGACCCAATATTGTTAAAAGATCAGTTCTCCCCAAATTGATCTATAGATTTGACACAATCACCATAAAAAGCAAAACAGGCTTTTTTCAAAATTTTCTTTCTTTAGAAAATAACAAGCTGATTTTACAGTTTGTATAGAAATGCAAAGGGCCTAAGGTTGCCAAGAAATTCTTTTTACATAAAGAACACAGTTAGAGAACTTACACTATCTTATTTCAAGACCTATTATAAAGCTGTAGTAATCAAGGCAAGGTGATGTAAATGTAAAAATATACATGTACACAACATAAGAGAATAGAGAGTCTAGAAATAGACCCACATATGTCTGGTCATAATTTTTTCTTTCAAAGTTGCCAGAGCAATTCAGTAGTGAAATAATAATATTTTCAGAAAATAGTATTGGAACAAGTGGATAGCCATATGCCAAACACACACACACACACACACACACACACACACACACACACACGGGGAAAATACCCTGGATTCTCACCTCACATCATTTACAAAATTTAATGCAAAATGAACCATAGCCCACATTAAAAACATATTCAAAATGGATTACAGATACAAACATTATGGGAACTATAACTGTAATAGTTCTGGAAGAAACTGTAAGAGAAACTCCTAGTGGGCTTTTGTTCAGCAAAGATTTCCTAACTAGGACATAAGAATATAAAATATAAACAGGAAAAATGATCATTTGGACTTTATCAAAATCACTGTGATAAAAATGAAAAGGTAAGCCAAAGACCGAAAGTACTCATAATATATATAACTTACAAAAGACTTCATCAAACATATGTAAAGAATCCTGCAAGTCAATAAAAAGACAACCCAACTTTAAAATGAGCAACAGATTTAAACGGACACTTCACCAAAGAGATGTGAAAGGCACATAAGCACAATAAAAGATGCCTATCATAATTCATCATTAGGAAATTGCAAACTGCAGTCACTTTAGACATGCTAAGTGACTGAAAATAAAAATACTGACAATACCAAGTTTCGACAAAGACAGTTTCTAAGAAGACACCAGAAAAGCCCTGAGCCAACTTTTAATGATCCACCTGGGGATACATGTCCTTCCCAGAGCACAGGGACTCTGGCGGCCAGGTCTAGGTCACAGGACCATGTCCAGAGCTGAGCAGGGGCAAGGGGGCCTCATCCCCACCCTGAAGAGTGGTCCCCAAGAGGAGATAAAAGGAAAAGGAACTGATCTCAGAATAAAGGCAGGTTGGTGGGTGAGAGCAGCAGATAACTGCTACCATGTACTGCTCTGGGAACTAGGGAGAAAAAGGTTTGTTTTTAATCTTCAGGATAACTGAGCCCAAGAGTGTAAAGGGGGAGAGTGGCATTTCCTGCCTACTGTTTTGAACAGAATGTCTGTTCCCCTCCCCACCCGCACCCCAAATTCATGTGTTGAAACCCTAACTCCTAATGTGAAGATATTTAGATATTAGGGCCTTTAGGAGGTGATTAGAGTAGATGAGGCCATGAGAGTGGAGTCTTCTTGTTGGGATGAGTTTCCTTATAAGAAGAAAAGACTAGAGCAGGGATGGGCAACCCCTGCTGGTACTGATATCAGCCATGGCATCACTTTGCTGCTTTTCGGGGCCTGGAGCTGAAACACACCTGAGGCCTAGATGTTATCTCTAGTTTGACCAGAACTCTGTCTCTGTGGTCAATAGACCCAAGGTTTTATTTCTAGGATCAGAACATCATTGTCCCCAGGGAGGCCTTAATGCTTAAGGGAGTGGTCGTGCAAGGGAGGAGGAGGTGGGGAGTCAGGGGGTCGCATGAGGCCAGTTTGAATCAGCCGTCGGTCTGTTTCCCCATTCCTCTTGCTGAGAAATTTTCCTGGCTTCTTACGATCCTGCCTCACTCGGAGATAGATGGGAGAGCAGCTAAGAAAGATGCCATCCAGGGAACCCTATCCTGGCCAAACCAGAAGGTATAGAAAGGGGTGGAGGTAAGATTGGCCTTGGAGGGGATCGGTGTAGTCCAGTGATGGCAAACCTTTTGAGCTCGGCGTGTCAGCATTTTGAAAAACCCTAACTTAACTCTGGTGCCGTGTCACATATAGACATTTTTTGATATTTGCAACCATAGTGAAACAAAGATTTATATTTTTGATATTTATTTTATATATTTAAATGCCATTTAACAAAGAAAAATCAACCCAAAAAAATGAGTTCGCGTGTCACCTCTGACACGTGTGTCATAGGTTCACCATCACTGGTGTATCCCCTTGACGGAAACGGCATAGGAAGTTAACTAAGGATTCAAAAAAGGATTTCAAAGTCAAGCTGAGGTGGGTTCCATTGCACCATGTGACCATCTGGAGTATGGGGAGGACTGAGCCCTCAGGGTCACTTCCATGCGCCACTTGCACTCGATCTGCAGGGTAAAGATACTGCATGTCCGAAGTGTCAGACCAATTTTGCTCGGTGGTAAATAATTTCAAGCACTTTTATATTAATACAAATAGGAATGCATATGAAGTAGAATGCAAGAATGACACGAATTGCAAAGATAAAATACCAATTTCTTGTTTGTTATAACCCCTCCAGGCTGCCTCTCACTCTCTCCTTCATGTGAACTCGTCTCCTCTGCCATTAGAAACGCCTTGGTGGAAATCTGAGAAATATTTCTTTAAGGAATAAGGCCTGGGGATAAGGGACGTTCTTGGGATTTTTACAATGTCCAGATACTTTGCCAGAAGAGGAAACTAGGCGAGGATTTATAATCGAAAGATATGGGATGTTGAGGACAGTGCTAACATCTGGAGAGTTTGGCAGAACTGATGTAAGGATATGCATTAGGGACTGAAGTTCAGGGCTGCTCATGCAAACCCTACGAGCAGCTGCATTCCTGGGTAACATCTCATGTGGAAAGTATGGGGTCCTGCGCTGGCTTGGGGTCTGGATTAGTGTCTCTTGGTAGGAGTAGGAATCCAGTGTTCTTGGAGACGCAGATTCATTTCTGGGGTCAGAGGAAGTTCATCTCAAAACAACAAGTTCTAGTGAGCCAGCTTTTAGCTTCGGAATTAGTGGAGGAGAGGGATGGAGCCCAGAGGTTTTGAGTTCCCAGGTTTTATAAAATATGGGAAATCAACAAAGGGTCATAAAGATAAGAAGACATTTTAACACAGAAAAAGGAAGAAGGACATAATGGAAATGACAGCCCTTCCTCCAGAAAAGGACCAATAGTTGGCACCTGCCCCCCCCACACACACACACACCCCACCACTACCCCCACCCCCACCCTTCATCACAAAGCAGAAAAAAACTTTATCACAGATCTCATCATTCTGAGGAACTGGGCACCAGTGAGGGACAGGATGGGTCCTACTTTTCATGCATTTTGGATGCTATGCAAATGACCTCCAGGAGGACTTAATTAAAAGACAGAGAGATCAGCTAACGCGACTGTGGTAATCATATTGCAATACAGGGTGTCCCCCGAAAAGGTATACACGCTATGCCTGTAGATTCTATTACATTTTTGAAAATGGGATGTATTTTAATGAACACTGCCTTTATCATTACTCAAAGTCTGTATACATTTTGGGACACCCTGTACATAAATGCATCAAACCTACACATCATACACCTTAAACTTACACAACGTTATAGGTCAGTCCCATCTCTTTTTTTAAAAAAAAAAAAAAAAAAAAAAGAAAAAGACAGAAGAAAGGGCAGCTCCTGGCAATCAGCTGGACTTCTACGGCCTGACTGCAGGACAGCAGTCGCTGCGGCTCCTGGCTGTCCTGGGCGGGGGGTCGCTGAAACCCTAATCAGTACATCTCAGCTCTCACGGTAGATTTTAGAGGAAGGGGAGCGAGGAGGGGTGGGTGGATGGGAGAATTAAATTGGCAATATAGACTCTTGGACTGAGGAGGATGAAGAAATTAAATGATTACAAACCCAAAGGCCAAACAAAAGAAAAAGAGGCGGGGGCCGGAGGGGACAATCAGCCCAAACCTGGAGCATATGTTCTGGAAATCCAATTTGCACATGGAGAGTGGAGGGGCCCTTGCTAAGGGGGGCAGGGGCTGAGGGCTTGCTGGTGAACAGAGGGCCGTTGCCCTGGAGACCGTCTTAGCAAATAGGAAAATAACAGGGGCTTAAGGGAGAAAGGGAAATGGGGCCCTGCTTAGGACGGTTGAAATCTTAGAAACCAGACCGGGACATGGAAGGAATGCATTTAAAGAGACAAGTACAGATTTCACTGCTTTGAAAACTGACGATAGGAAGAAGGAAGCCACCTTGGTTGTTTCTGGGTTAGTCTGGGTCATCAGACACAAGAGGTTTAATAGAGGGGAAAAGGGAACTTTTTTAGGAGCAGAAATTGGGGTACACTTGCCTATCTCCTAGCCTCTGTCCCCGAGGGCACTATAAAATGTGCTGTCAGAGAGCCCCTGACAGAGAAACAACAGTAAAACTAAATCCAGGGACCTGCCTCCTCCGTGTCCACGATAATAACGTGAGGTGGCAGATTTAAGAGGGGGACGTCCAGAGCTGTTAGCATGAAACCCGCAGACGGACCAGCTGGTTTCAAGGGAAGGCAATGGTTCGGGGGAAGTGCTTGAGCACCTGTGGCCAGGAGTTTCGGCGTTAGCACTCGATGAAAGTTGGTCTGGACAGTCCTCTGCACGATGTCTATGTGTTTTGGTACTAACTTTGAAACTCCGAAGGGCGGGACTAGAGGAGGGGCTCCCACCGGACAACTGGGAGCAGGAGGAGCCCAGGGAGATAGGCCAAAGGGCTTAGCCTAAGGGGACAACTGGGAGAACCAGGGTGAGCACAGAGCACAGATGTGGCCCTAAAAACAGTGGCCATTAGCAAAGGAAGGGGGAATGGGGCCTGGGCAATTGCTGAGAAGGGACTCAAACAACGGTTCTCAAAGTGTGTTCCCCTGAGCAGCAGCACCAGCACCACCTGGGATTTGGCAAAAAATGCTAAAGCTTGCCTTAACCGGTTTGGCTCAGTGGATAGAGAGCGTCGGCCTGCAGACTGAATGGTCCCAGGTTCGATTCCGGCCAAGGGCATGTACCTTGGTTGCAAGCACATCCCCGGTAGGGGGTGTGCAGGAGGCAGCTGATCGATGTTTCTAACTCTCTATCCCTCTCCCTTCCTCTCTGTAAAAAATCAATAAAATATATTTTAAAAAAAAAAAAAAGAAAGAAAAGAAAATGCTAAAGCTCAGTCCTCCCGAGTCTGCAATTTTTGCGATGGGGCTTAGCCATCTGCATTGCAACAAACAAAGTGAGAGCGGTGCACACCACCGTTTGAGAACAATCCTACTAAGACATCCCTAACTTGCCTTTAATGGCTGCTGAGTGCAAACTTGCTAGGGAGCCGGGCTCCCCTAAAACCTTCAGGTCAGCTTAGACAGGTGGGTACATGGTGGACACACTGAAAGGAAGTCACGAGAAGCCACATCTGGGGTTGACATCGGTGTTAGACCGACGGTGGGAGAGATTTTACGCAAAATTACCCCGCTCACAGAAGAGAGATACACAAGACGAGTTTCAGGAACAGGACGTTGGAAAGAATCAGAATTCGCTAATAATCTCTTCCCATCGGAGAACTAACTCTGGATAACTACAGGTTTGTAATAGAAAAATTAGTGAACCCGGTAAGAGAAAACAAACACAGATGACCCTGTGATCTTAATATTGAACAGATCTACAGATGAGAAGGCCCTAGGAGTTGGGAAAGGAACATTTCCAGCTTGGAGAGATCAGGTAGTAAAGCAACAAGAAGCTTTAGGCATCAGGAACAAAAAACATGCAGAAATAATTAGATGGGGTCAGGGCACTAATGGAGAAGACGGTGAATGACTGTAATTTTCAGAGCTGTGAAGCCATAAATTGCACTGGGAGGACTGCCTGCTATTAGTGTAGCACTCTCTGCTCTCAAGATGAAGCAGCTGAAGGCTGTCGAATTGGTGAAAATTATTCCTGGAAAAAAGAAAGAAAATTGAATATGAAAGATAAGACGTCTTCTGGTACCTCTCAAAAGAGATGGGGGCCCACAGCCTCTGGATATGGGGGCCTGGGCCATCTTCAGAGGTAAGACTATTTTCATGTTTTTGTAATCCAAGGATGGAGCTTTGAAGCTGAAAACTCAAGGGCACTGAAAAAATAAGCAGGCTCCCAATTCTTGCTACCATTAAAATTCTGTGTTTTGTTTTGTTAATTCTCACCCAAGGATATTTTTTCCATTGATTTTTTTTTTTTTAAAGAGTGGAAGGGACTTGTGTGTGTGTGTGTGTGTGTGTGTGTGTGTGTGTGTGTGTGCGCGCGCGCGCGTATAGAGAGAGAGACAGAGACAGGGAGAGGGAGAGGGAGAGAGAATATCATTGACGTGAAAAGATACATTGATTGGTTGCCTCCCACATGTGCTCCAAACAGGGCTGGCGATTTAACTCAGGTATGTGCCCTTGACCAGGAATCAAACTCGAGACCCTTCGGTGTGCACTAACCACTGAGATACCGGCTAGGACTAAACTTCTGGTTTTACAGAGAGGCAAGGGAAGGGCCGAGCCTGTGAGGCAGCGACTCTATACAAAGTGTACAGAGGGAACAGAAGCTGTTGCTCTGGAAAGCGTCTTAGTTTTTGGAAAGACAGATGGCAAACGAGGAAATAACAGCAACTTAAGGAAAGAATCCTAAGACCTAGTTCCCTCTCCAAGTTCTAACTCCATAAGCTGCTGGTGCAGCAGTAAGAAATAAAAGATAAGACATAGAGTCCAAATGAGGGAGGATCAAGCCACTAGGAAATCCAAGAATGAGAACTAGGCAAGTGGGTAAGCCAGAGGTGGATGACGGCCAGAGACCAAGTCCATTTCAAAGCTTTCCTCTGGCCTCTCTCCTATTTTTTTCTCTGCTTAGTTTTTAACAGCTGTATTGAAATATAACTGGTGTACCATAAGCCACAAACATTAAAAGCATATCATTGCATACATTTTGACATAGGTACACACCCCTGAAATCATCACCATAAGCAAGGTAAGGATTATCAATATTTCATTACCCCCAACATTTCCTCTGCCCCTCTGTAATCCATTTCTCTTTCCCTTCCCGACCTCCTCTCGGCCATTGCCATCCCAAGCAATCACTGATCTGATTTTTGTCAATTTCTGTTAGACTTTTCTAGAATTTCATATACATGGAACTGTGCAGCATGTATACTCCCTTTTGGATGACTTCTTTCACTCAACATAATGATTTTGAGATCCATCCAAGCTGCTATGTACATCGACACTTCGTTTTGTTCTTTAATTGTTAAACAGTATTCCATTATGTGGAATCAATGATATAGCCATCAATGATCAATTCATTTATTAATTTATCTAGTCATCTGTAGATGGTCATTTGGGTTGTTTGCATTTGGGAATATGATAAATTAAGCTATTCTGAACATTCATGTGCAAGGCTTTGTATGGCTATGTTTCTCAAGTAAATGCTGATGATATATTATTTGATTTGGGTTTAATTTGCTTAAATTATTAAGAATTTTTGTGACTGTGTTCATGAAAGATATTAGCATCAAGTTTGCTTTTCTTTTTTTTAATTTTTTTTAAAAAAATTTTTTTATATATATTTTATTGATTTTTTACACAGAGGAAGGGAGAGAGAGATAGAGAGTTAGAAACATCGATGAGAAAGAAACATCGATCAGCTGCCTCCTGCACATCTCCTACTGGGGATGTGCCCGCAACCCAAGCACATGCCCTTGACCAGAATCGAACCCGGGACCTTTCAGTCCGCAGGCCGACGCTCTATCCACTGAGCCAAACTGGTTTCGGCTAGTTTGCTTTTCTTACAATGCCTTTGTCCAGTCCTGGTATTAAGGTAAGCCTGGCCTAATAAGATGAGTTGAGAAATGTTTCTTCCTCTGTTTTCTGGAAATTTTTGTATAGAATTGGTACTTTCCTCCCTTAAACTGTTGGTAGAATTTTTAACTAAAGCTATCTTGGCCTGGAGGGGTTTTTGTTGGTTAGTAAGTTTCTTGGGGAAGGGAGGTTTTTAAAAATTCAACTTCTTTCATAGATACAGGATTATTCAGGTTGCCTCTTTCTTTCTGAGAAAGCTTTGGTAGTTTGTATCATTGTCAAATCTATTGGTATACATTTTTTTCACAAATCTTCTTATCCTTTTAATGCCTGTTGGAACTATAGTGATATCCCCTCATTTATTCTTGATATGGATAACTTGTGTCTTTTCTTTTTTTCAGGATCAGTGCGGCCACAGAGTTATTTATTTTATAAATGTTCCCAGAGAACCGGCTTTTAACTGTCTCCAAGAGTGAGCTCTTAAGCAGTTTCTAGGACCTTGAAACATGAATTAATACCTTATCACAAGAGGGTTGCAGAGCCATGTCTCAGGTACTCACTTAGTGAAACTAAAGTAACTCAGGTTATCAAGGAACTGTGCTTGAATATAAATGTATCATCCATCACTGTACAGAGGTCCCGGCAGGATCAGCAGAGCTAGCTTTCCTGATACCAAGAAATTCAATCCTTCCCTGGGAGTCAAAAATCTACAGGTGTTCTTAACCCAGTGTGAGAGTTCTGCAGACCGTGATTTTCTAGGTGCTTTGTGAGTCCTCTGCCCCTAAGGGCCAAAGATGAGCATGGCCAACCAAGGAAAAATAAGATGAAAATGACCGATACTAGGAATACAAAACAGACCCTCACCGATATAAAGAATAATGAAGCAATGTTAAAAACAACTCTAGTGCTCACTTCGGCAGCACATATACTAAAATTGGAACGATAGCGAGATGATTAGCATGGCCCCTGCGCAAGGATGACACACAAATTCATGAAGTGTTCCATATTTAAAAAAATAAAATAAAATAAAATAAAATAAAATAAACCTCTAGCCCTAGCTGGTTTGGCTCAGTGGATAGAGCATCAGCCCGTGAACTGAAGGGCCCTGAGTTTGATTCCAGTCAAGGTTGCAGGCTCCTTCGGGAGGCAACCAATCTATGTGTCTCTCTCACATCGATGTTTTTCTCTCTCTCTTTCCCCCTCCCGTCCACTCTAAAAATCAATGGAAAAATATCCTCAGGTGATGATTAACAATAACAAAAAAAATCCCTCTATGCCTCAACATTCAAAAGCTTTGATAAAAAGACCAATTCCATGAAAAACACAAATTATCAAAACTCACTATAGAAGGAAGAGATACAAATATTTTGGATAGCCTTGTATCTATTAAAGGATTAAATTTGTGGTTAAACCCTCCCCCTGCCTCCCCATCCCCCAAAAAAACCTTCATGGCAAGGTGGTTTCTCTGTTAATTCTATTAAGTATTTAAGGGAGAAATAACACTTACTCCTTACATTCTCTTACACAAAATATAAAAGGAAGGAACCCTTCCCAACTTACTTTGTGAGACCAGCATCCCTAAATACAAAAATCAGACAAAGACATTTAAGAAAAGAAAACTCTAGCCCAGCCAGTATGGCTCAGTGGTTGAGCATCAAGCTATGAACCAGGAGGTCAGGGTTCGATTCCTAGTCAGGGCATATGCCTGAGTTGCAGGCTCAATCCCCAGTGTGGGGCATACAGGAAGCAGCCAATCAATAATTCTCTCTAATAATTGATGTTTCTATCTCTCTATCCCTCTTTCCCTCTCCCTTCCTCTCTCTGAAATAAAAAAATATATTTAAAAAAAACTGTAAACTAATATCTCCCATGAATTAGGAAAAAAGGAATGCTATGATGACCCTTGTGGTACTGGTTTGGAGTTCAAGGCATCAGTATGAACTTGTGTATGCGTTATATATATGAACCCATGTCTCTGATATATATGTATGTGTCGATGCAGAAACAATTATAGATGTATGTATGAGTTAGTACACATATATGTAATACCTAGCTCTGTCTGCTGAGAGGGCCTAAAAGCAGTGACATCCAATAGTAAAAAAATCCTTTTTAAAATATTAGCAAATTGAATCTAACATTATATAAAAATACAAATACATATGACTACATGGGTTCATATTAGGGATGCAAGGCTGGACCAACATTCAATAGTCAATCAATATAATGGTCACTATAATTATCAATACTGTATTTTATATTTGAAAGTTTTTAAGTAAGCAGAAACTTTTTAAGTAAGTAGGCCTTAGATGTTATCATCACACAATTATAATTTTGTGAAGGGATGAAGACACTAACTAACCTTATTGTGGTAATCATCTTGCAATATATACATATTTCTAATCATCATACTGTACACCTTAAATTTATTTATTTATTTATTTATTTTTAATTTTTTTTTATTGCTTAAAGTATTACAAAGGGTATTACATATGTATCCATTTTATTCCCCCGCCCTAGACAGTCCCCTAGCCTCCCCTATCCCCCAGTGTCTTATGTCCATTGGTTATGCTTATATGCATGCATACAAGTCCTTTAGTTGATCTCTTACCCCACTACCTCCTGCCCCCCAACCCTCCCCGGCCTTCCCGCTGCAGTTTGACAATTTGTTTGAGGCAGCTCTGCCTCTGTATCTATTATTGTTCAAAAGTTTATAATGGTCTCTATTGTCCATGAATGAGTGAGATCATGTGGTATTTTTCCTTTATTGACTGGCTTATTTCACTTAGCATAATGCTCTCCAGTTCCATCCATGACGTTGCAAACGGTAAGAGTTCCTTCCTTTTTAGAGCAGCATAGTATTCCATTGTGTAGATGTACCACAGTTTTCTAATCCATTCATCTACTGATGGGCACTTAGGCTGTTTCCAGATCTTAGCTATGGTGAATTATGCTGCTATGAACATAGGGGTGCATATATCCTTTCTGATTGGTGTTTCTGGTTTCTTGGGATATATTCCTAGAAGTGGGATCACAGGGTCAAATGGGAGTTCCATTTTCAGTTTTTTAAGGAAACTCCATACTGTCTTCCATAGTGGCTGCACCAGTCTGCATTCCCACCAGCAGTGCACAAGTGTTCCTTTTTCTCCACATCCTCTCCAGCACTTGTCGTTTGTTGATTTGTTGATGATAGCCAGTCTGACCGGCGTGAGATGGTACCTCATTGCTGTTTTGATGTGCATCTCTCGGATGATTAGTGACTTTGAGCATGTTTTCATATGTCTCTTGGCTTTCTGAATGTCCTCTTTTGAAAGGGTACACCTTAAATTTAAATATGTCAATAATATCTCAATAAAGTTGGGAAGAAAAATGGATCATATAATTCATTGATTAAATTTTAAAAATCATGACAATACCAGTAGATACAGAAAAAGCTTTTGACAAAATTCAGTATCAATTCATGATTTTAAAAAAAACCCTCTCATGAAACTAGGAATAGAAGGAAAGTTCTTTAACCTACAGCTAATGTTATACTTAATGGTGAGAGATTGAACACTTTCTAAGATCTGGGCCAGGCAAGATATCCTCTTTACCACTCCTATTCAACATTGTACTTGAACTCCTAGCTAGTACTATAAAGTAAGAAAAGGAAATTTAAAAGCATATATGGTAAAAAGAAATAAATAAACTATCTTTAGTCATAGGCAATATGTAGAAAAATCCCACAAAATCTACAAAGAAAAGTCTCCTAGAACTAAAAAATGAGTTTAGTAAGACACAAGATTAACATACAGAAGTTAATTATGTTCCTATAAACAAGCAATGAACAATTGAAAACTGAAATTAACACAAAACAAAACTATACCATTCACAATAGTACCACTTTACAAGGGACTTATATATAAATCTAACAAAATATATACAATGTCTATATGTGGAAAACTGAAAAAAACATTGATAAAAGAAATTAAAGCAGCTCTCAGTAAATGGAAAAATATAGCATATTCATGGACTGGAAGACTCACTATTGTTAAGGCATTAAATCTACCAAATATGGTTTATAGAGTCAATGCAATCCCAATCAAAACCCCAGCCAATTTTTTTGTATATTTTTATAAGTTTATTCCAAAATTCATATGGAAAGGCAAAGGAATTAGAACAGCCAAACAATTTTTGAAAAAGAACACATTACCATATTTCAGGACTTACTATTACTCTCACACTACAGCAATCATGTCAGCTGTAGATTAGCCAGAATCTTGGAGAAATCCCAGGATGGAGTGTGACAAATAAATCTAACAGTATTGCAAATATGTGACATAGCCAAACATAAGTGTGTGTGGAGAAAGGAGCTGACCTACGTAACTTTGAAAACTGCATTTGACTGGAAGTTTTAAGGATAAGGATAAAAGAAACCATACAAAAAAACTGTATTCCATTGTAAATTTGTTTCTTATTGGAGTCCAGTTTCACAATTCTTTTACACAGATATAGGGGATGAATAATTAAGTAAGTGGATGATGGATGATGGTAGCCTGGTTTCTCATTACTGGAGAGGGAAGTGACAGAAAAAAAAGGAATGCTATAATGACCCTTGTGGTACTGGTTTGGAGTTCAAGGCATTAGTATGAACTTGTGTATGTGTTATATATATGAACTCATGTCTCTGAGATATATATGTATGTGTCGATGCAGAAACAATTATAGATGTATGTATGAGTTAGTACACATACATGTAATACCTAGCTCTGTCTGCTGGGAGGGCCTAAAAGCAGTGACATCCAATAGTAATGAACAAACTCAGTGCCCACATTTTCATTTCTATAACCCATTTTTAAATTAAATTAAATTTAAATGAAACCGGCATCTAGGAGAAAAGGCTGATTCTTAGACTGTGGTGAGGAAAATACAAGGAAGAAGCATCTTGTAGTACCAGAAAGTAAGAAAGTGCTCAAAACAAAGCAATGGTACATGTCATGGGTCATAGGAACCAACCTGAAAGATTTTGCAATTTGAGCAACAAAATAAGTACCAGTGCTGGATTATAACCCAAAATATAAAATAAATATACATGAGTTCACTTATATAAATGATTCATTGAATTCTTAATGAGTGAAATTAAAGTGAAGAAATGAATCTTCTCTAGATAAGAATTCCTAATAATATAGAGAGATACAGATACTCTCCACTCCACCAGGCGAAATTTAATTCCTTCCTCCCTTGACTTAGTCTACTTTCCAAAGTATAAAGTATGGAAAGGGAGAAATATTACCTATACCTTGGAGAATTCTTGCAGATACCATCTGAACCAAATGATCAAGGCAACATCACCAGTGATATTATGTGCGTATCATGAACTACTTAATAGGATGTAGTGAGAAGGGTACCTCACCTCTGTGGCCTTCCTTCCAAAAACCCAGGACTATGAGAGAAATATCAGAAAAAAACAAACAAATTGAAGAACAGTGTATAAAATATCTGACCAGTACTCGTCAAAATTGCTGAGGTCATGGAAAACAAGGAAAGACTGAGAAACTGTCACTAGCCAGAGGAGACGAAGGACGCATGGTTGCCAGTTGCAGCGTGGTGCCCTGAAGAGGGTCCTAGAATAGAAGGAGGACATTGATGGAAAGTTCTGGAGTTGAGTTAGTGAAAACAAACCAATGTTGCTTCTTAGTTTTGGCAAATGTACAATAATAGAGGAAATGCTAAGAGACTTAGGAGAATTCTCCGTTATCTTTGTAACTATTCTGTAAATCGAAACTTATTCCAAACTAAAAAGGTTATTGTTTTAAATGAAGGTAAAATAGAGTCATTTTCGGACAAACGCAAAGCTGAAATAATGTGCCTCTGGCATTACTGAACTGTAAGAAATGTTCATGAAATGTTTCACTCTGAAGAAAAATGTTACCTGAAGGAAAATTATTCCTTCTTGAAAGATCCTCAGGTACACACACACACACACACACACACACACACACACACGGGCATCAGAAATGGCAAGTACATGGTTAACATAAATAAATTTTCTCACTTTTATAATTTCTTTAAAGTATAATTGACTTGTTAAATTAAAATATTAAGAATGTATGGTGATATTTATATAGAGAGAGCATAAAATTATGACACAAGAACACAGATGACCGACAGCTTCTATAGAAGTATACAGTTGCAAACTTAATATTAAATACAATATTATTTGAAGGTGCATTGTAATAGCTTAAAGATAGATATTATAAGACACAGGAAAACCAAAGAAAAATAAAACAAAGAGCCATACCTAGCAATGCAACAAAGGAAATAAAATGAAATGCTAAAAAATACACAATTAAAGCAAAAGATAGCAGAAAAGGGGGGAAAAAAGAACAAAAATCAGATGAAACAAATAGAAAAGGCATTGCAAGATGGTAGCCATAAGTCAGACCATATACTAGTATATAATTAAATAAAAAACACTCAATTACAAGGCAGAGATTGTCAGAGTGAATTACAAAATAAGGCCCAACTATACATTGACTACAAGAAACATGCTTGTTATATAAAGAAACAGACTAAAATAAGAATATGGAAAGAGACATAACATGCAAACCCTAATCATAAGAAATCTGGAGTGACTGGATAATGTAAGAGAAAGTAGACTTCAGAATAAGGAATATTGGCAGCGAAAAAGAAGTACTGTATCAGTTTTCTATAGCTGCATAGCAAATTACCACAAGCCTGACAGCTTAAAGCAGCACCGTGGACCGGTTCGAATTCCATGCATGAGGAGTCTGGCGTGGCGTGACTGGGTAGCACAAGACTGAAATCAGTCAGGTTGGGTTTCCATCTCGAAGCTCTCAGAAAATAACCTGCTTTCAAGCCCACTCTTGTTGGAAGAATTCAATCCCTTGTGATTGAATCATTGAGTCCCCCTTTCTTTGCTGGCTGTCAGCACACCGAACCCTCATGCTTCAAATTTGTGACTCCCCTTCCGTGACCAGCTGTAGAAAACTCCGTTTTCATGTGATTAGGTCAGGCTGACCCAGATAATGCCCCCAGTGTAAGGTTAATAGTGCCAATACAGCGTAACCTAATCCTGGGAGCAAAATCCATCGTATTAATCGTCCTAGAGATTATCCAGGTAATGTATACAAGAGGGGAAGGGAATTTTGTGGGTTGTCTTGGAATTCTTCCTGCCATAAGGAGATTACATAATGATCAAACAGTCGATTCATCTAGACATAGCAAAACGAAATGTGTTCACATCTAATAACGAAGCGTCGAGATATCCGAGGCAAAAACGAATGGAACTAAAAGAAGAATTATATACAAATTTCGTAGTTATCGCTGGAAATTTCAGTCTTTCTTTTCAGTAATTGATAGCACAGATAGACAGAAAATTAGTTCAGATAGAGAAGATTTGAACAACACTATTAACCAAATTGACTTCATTAACATTTGTGGAGCACTACTCCCAGTGATTTTAGAATGGCCTTTCTTTTCAAGTCCATGTGATACAATCACCACTATAAACTATATGTTGGGCCTGGCTGATGGTGGCTCAGTTGGTTGAGCATCATTCTGTGCACCAGGATGTGGCTGGTTTGATTCCAGCACCTAAAGGTTGCAGGTTCAATTCCAGGGCAGGAGGCAGCCATTTGATGTTCTGCTCTCGCATTAATGTTTCTATTTCTCCTTTCCTCTCCCTCTAAAAATCAATAAAACTATTATATGTATATAATATGCTAATTCGACCAGACAGCCTAACAACCTTCGGGGCATCCTTCCGGGGCTGTGAGGTCTGAGGCAAGCTGCCGTGGCTGCTAGGGCCAAGCCCCTTGCACGAATTTCATGCATCAGGCCTCTAGCATGTGTGTATGTGTATGTGTGTGTGTGTGGGTGTGTGTGTGTGTTTCAACAAAAACAAGTTTCAACAAGTGTAAAAGGATGGAAATCATACAGAGTATATTTTCTGAGTGCAAAGGCATCTAAGTACAACTCAAGAAAACTGCAATAGCCACTCTACCATGACATGGGGACACTCCAACTTTATGTTTGAATGTCAGCGTGACAGTAACCCTTTGATATGATCAAAGAAGAATTAATTACTCACATAAAAGTGAAAGTTCCAAGGTGAGTGGTGGGGAGGATTGCTTTCTCTGAGAAAAGTCCAAAATAGAAAGAGTGGACAGTAAGTGTGCAACGTTTTATGAAAGGGAAGCCCTGCCAGTATAAGATTTGAAAGAGAATCCACCCAGCATGAAACTTCAGGGGCAGCAAGAGGGCACATGTGCTTGTGGGGCCTATGGGTGGGTAAGCTCTGTCAGGATGTTGCAGGAGGCAGCAAACACAGGCAGACAAGAGGCTTAGAGTTGTCTCACACCAAATCAAATGTCAGTGGGGGTTTTATAAAGTAATTTTATATGTCTATCATAACCCCAAATCAAAGGAAATTAAACAACACACTTATAAATAACTTATGGGTCAAAGATGAAATCACAAGAGAAATTGTAGGTACTCTGAACTGAATGACAATGAAAATACAGTACATTAAAATTTCTGGGATGCAGCTAACTCAGTGCTTATAGAGAAACTTTTACCTTCGAAAAGAGAAAGATCTAAAATCAATGACCTAAGTTTCCATCTCAAAAAAACTGGAATAAGAGAGCAAAGTAAGTCCATGATCCATAGAAGGAAAGAAATAATGAACATAAGAGCAGAAATTAACAAAAGAGATAGATGATGGGAAAATTAACAAAGTAACTTCTTTGAAAGTTTTAACAAAACTGACAAACCCTTAGCTTGACTGATTCAGAAATAAAGAACATAAATAACCAATATCAGAAATGACAGGTGTGATCGCCACAGATCCTACGACATTAAAAGGATAATAAAATAATATTTTGAATAAATTTATGCCAATATATTTGACAACCTAGATGAAATGTAGAAAATTCTTGAAAAATACAATTAATAATCACTGATACCCTAGAAAAGCAACTATTCACAACACATATATCAAAGGACTTGTATCCAGAATATTTACATATATATGTGTAAGTGTGTGTGTGTGTATATATATATATATATATAAAATCTTACAAACAATTAATAAGAAAACAAATTACACAATATAAAATGGACAAAGGATTTAAAGCGTTTTTCACAAAAAAGACTTATAATTAGCTGATAAGCACATAAAAAGATATACTATGTAAGTAGCCATCAAGGCATTGCAAATTAAAACTATAATAATTTACCACCACACACTGACTAGAATATTATAACTTTAAAAAGTGATAATTCTAAGTGCTGGAGGAGATGTGGAGAAATTTGAACTCACATATTGTGGGTGGAAATGTAAAATGGTGCGACCACTTTAGAAAACAGTTTGGCAGTGCCTTATAAACACACACTTACTATACACTCAACAATTCTACACCTATTTACCCAAGAAAAATAAAAACAAATGCTCACACAAAAGCTTCTATATGAATAGTCTTAGCAGCTTCTTTATGCATAATAGCTAAAATCTGAAAACAACCCAAATGTCAAATAACAGGTAAACAAATACACAAACTGTAGCATATCCACACTCAATAGTAAAAAGGAACTGATACCTACAGCAATATAAAAAAAAATCTCAAAAAACAGTATGATGGACAAAAGAACCATGCCATATGATTCCATTTAATGAAATTCTACAAAATGCTAGTCTAATCACAGTGGAAGAAAGTAGATCGGCAGTGGCCTAAGACAAGAGTAAGGCGTATTCTCTGGATTGAGGCATGGGGGAACTTTTAAGGGTAATGGAATTGATTGCAGGTGTGGTTACATGAATATATGCATTGTTAAAATTCACTGACTTGTATGCTTAAAATAGGTGCATTTTATTGTATGTAAATGACAACTCAATAAAACTGAGTAAAAAATATATAAATTAGGCAGACAATTTTGTGGGTAATAATATCTTTTAAGCACTTCTTCCCCCAGCTGAATCTTATCCAATCTTGGCTAATACTGTGCACCTGCCAACATGCCCCACACCTAATCACCAACTCTGATTTGAAAAAAACTTAGCATCGTCAACACCACAGGCCAATGCCTGCCTGATTGCCGGTGAGGCTCAGACATCACCCTTGATTTCTGATTTCTAGGTTGAAGGATTTCTTTCGTGGAGTTTACCTGGCAGTGGCAATCAAACTGGATTCTGGGATTTGTTGCATTTTACGTTCTCAGCGAGCAGCATCCAGATATTTGCTCTAGGCAAGAATTCCTGTCTGGTGCTCCTATCCTCCAAAAACTTCAAGAAGCTATGAAAGGTGCCGTCAGCCCTCAACCCAGAGGCATCCACAGGAGACTCCACCGCAGCCAAATTTCACATGTAACAGCCACGCTGAGTTCCAGGAACCGGCTCTCACTTAATCCCTAGGCAGCAAGACAGCCCCTGTGCTTCCAAGCCTGGGCACTTACCTCAGTCCAGGCAGCCAAGGTGAGTCTCCTCTGCAAGTTCCAAGAAGCTTCGGCCAAGCCACAGGCACCAGAGAGAACATTTTATACGGCTTCCTCAGCACCACCAATCCCAAGGCATACCTTGGGCCCAAGGAGCCCGAGGGAGGACGACCACGCGGCTGCTCTCACCAGGGAGAAGTGGGAAATGTCTGCGCGAGCCTGGCCAGCAATTCCCTGGCTGGCCAAAGCAGGTGGGAGAAGGATCTAGTGATTGCCTCGTGGTAACTCAGGAGGAGTCAGCTTGCACCAAGAATTCACCCAAGATGGTGGGTAAGAAGTAGCTGAGAGACTGCGGTGGAAACCTCCATGCCGTAGCTGGGGAGCCATGCTCAGGCCCTTCAACCATTTATTCCGAGGTCCAGGTTTGGTCCCAGACTGGTGCCCCAGGTTTTCTGCTCTCATCGCAGGCCCTGGGTCCTGTGCCGGCTCCCTCGCCTCCTGCTGCTGTCAGTAATTAGGGCCATCAAATCTGTCAGCCAAACTGGGATACGGTTGAATGTGGGAAGCGGGTGCTATTCATTATTACACGGTGAGACGGGTATAAACTGGAGTCGTCCCAGGAAAACCAGGACTTATGGCAGGGGTGGGCAACCTTTTTGTGAGTGCGTGCTAAAACCAGCAAAATCTCTGACTCAAAATTCTTCTGCGTGCCAACCCTAATTTTTTGAGAATGTGTTATACTTGATATCTCTTAAGGTGTACGTATGTGAAGAACCTTGAAGAAATAATAAAATTCATTCGAACGACAAAAACACAGTATATGATGATGAAAAATACATTTATTTTTTAATGTATACATGTACACTGATAGTCCGACAGAAAACTTTATGACTCCGTTTGATATTATCAGTGGGACTTTTGCTGCTGCATCACTGGTGACAGAGATTTTACATCAGGTTAATATTTCGTGACCTTCAGAGATATGCACGAGCTGCTACTTTCATCTGTCAGGCTACTCCTATTATGAGACTTAACAAAATTCATCACTGAGAACAAAGATTCACAAGCGTATGTGGATGAAAACATGGAGAGTAATCCTGTTGCAAAGTTTTCTAAACAGAAAAAATTTTCTGGAATGGCATTCCAAGTCCTCAATAGTTCGTTTTCAACACTATTGAAATTGCTCTTCCCCTCTCTCATCAATCCATGTCTATGGTCTTTAAGTTAACTTGTTATGTAAAATTATTTATTTATCTAAGATGCACCTACACTGAATTTATCTGAAAAATAAAAAAGTCGATATTAAGAAAAAAATTGTAAATGGAAGATTATGAGAGAGGGTTTCATGTGCCAGCAAAAGTTACTGGCGTGCCATGTTTGGCACGCGTGCCAGGGGTTGCCCACCCCTGACTTACGGCCACTGTCACAATGACCCCTCCCTTCCAAGGAGTTCTTTGTTCTCTCTTTCCAAAGCAACTGGAGAGTCACCGCCTCCACACCGTTCTCTTTGCCCCCCGCCTTCCCACAAAAACGCAGACAGGCTTTTCGTTTTAAAGCCTTTATTTCTAGTCAGCAGAGACAAATTGACAATGATAACTGAAAGAAACCAATAAGGGAAAGTTAAACGAATATGAAGTTCCTAACTAAAAGTCCCTCGTCTGAACAGTCAAATTCACTGAGATGGCAAACTAAAATTTCATGGCCTTTGGTTTTAGATTTTATTCTTTTTCTGACTGTAAATGAGCACTCATTGCAGACACATCACATGTGCATTGTGAAAATTAGAAAATGTAGACAAACCCAAAATACAAAATAATACCCTACATGGCCCTCACCAAGAGATTATCACACCAAGTGATATTAGCAAAAATAGTGGACTTAGAACTTCCAAATACGCTCAACCATAACAGCAATGAAAAAAAAAAAAAGAAGCAAATATCAGAATCAAGTTTACCAGAATTCTGGAAAGTGAACAAAGATCTAAAGACCTTTTTTAAAAAAATCTGAATCTTAGTAAAACTATATGTTTTGGGGAAATTTAAATTGCTCTATTCCCCAAGTACCTATTTCTAGCTCCTGGAAGCCTTGAAAACCAACAGCCCACAATTATAGTGAAAGCCAGCAGCCTGGCACCAAGAATTCACCCAAGATGGTGGGTAAGAAGTAGCTGAGAGACTGCGGTGGAAACCTCCATGCCGTAGCTGGGGAGCCATGCTCAGGCCCTTCACCCATTTATTCCCAGATCCAGGTTTGGTCCCAGACTGGCCGCCCAGGTTATCTGCTCTCATCGCAGGCCCTGGGTCCTGTGCCGGCTTCCTCGCCTCCTGCTGCTGTCAGTAATTAGGGCCATCGAATCTGTCAGCTAAACTGGGATACGTTTGAAAGTGGAAAGTGGGTGCTGCAGGGAGGACAGAATGGAATTGGAGCTCCTGCAAAGCCGTATTTACAAAGAATTGTCAGTATTTGTCCTATCTGGTGGGTCCCGGTAGAGCCCATTTGCAAGGCTGGCTTTATTTGACTGACTCAGGATTCTTCCCATGCAAAAACCTTTTCCCCAGAACATTTGTATTAAAACAATTAGAGGTGCCCTGGCTGGTGTGGCTCAGTTGGTTGGAGCAATGTCCCGTGCACTGAAGGATTGTGGGTTCAATTCCCTGTCAAGGCATATTATACCTGGGTTGCAGGTTTGATCCCTGGTTGGGGCATGTGTGGGAGGCAGCCAATAGATGTTTCTCTCTCACATCAATTTCTCTCTCTCTCTCTCTCTCTCTCCACCACCCCTCCCCCAGAATCAATAGAAGGGATGTATCCTCAGGTGAGGAATAATAATAATAATAATAATAATAATAATAAGTTAATAAAACAATTAGAGGTAATTGTTTAACCTCACAGCTGTCTGAGTCATTGGATAATAGTTGGGGCAAATAATAGGATTAGGCTTATTAAAAAACTTTTAAAAAAATTGGGAATAAAATGTCCATAGGGGCTTTAAGAAGAACTGCATATTCCTGGGAATCTAGGAGGCCCCTGCATATGTGGGGCTGTGCTCATGGCCAGGGCTGTGTGCATAATCAGCAAAAACCTCAAGAGCTCACTTTACCCCTTGAGCCTCTGCACAAGCAGGAAATGAAGGTTATAGAAGAATTTTCAACCACGTGGCCGAGTGTTGAAGTTGTGCCCCAACATACATACTGAACTGCTCTGCAAACACTGGGAGACTGATTGGTTCCGAGCATTTAAGGAAATCTCTGTCCTATTATTAGCTGACCACTAAGCTATCAGAACAGAGACTTCAATGGTCACATAAACAGAGTTCAGACTTTACAGAAAAGTCACTAAACAAACAGCAATAGTAATGACAAACCCTGGGGAGGAGAGAGAATCTGACTTATAGGTTATATTCCAGATGGCCAGTCTGAATTCTAGATTATAATATTATATTATTAAAATATTCCATTTTCAGCAAAAAATATTGTAACACATGAAAAGAAATAAGGTATATGGTCAATACATGGGGAGGGTAGGGGAGTAATCAATAGAAACTCTCTAGGAAGCCAAGATGTTGCACTACAAGGACAAAGATTTAAATTCCCTATTATAAATATGCTCAAGGATTAAAAGAAAATCATGTATTAAAAAAAAACTATAGGAAAGTATGAGAACAATGTCTCATCAAATAGAAAATATTCATAAAGAGGTAGACATTATATTTTTTTAAAGGAACTAAACAAGAATTCTGTAGTTGAAAAGTACTGTAATGAAAATTTAAAATTCATGAGAGGGGCTCTAAAATAAATTTGAGCAGGCAAAAAAAATTTTTTTAAATTTTTATTACTGATTTTTTAGAGAGAGAGGGGAACGGGTGAGGGGAGAGAAAGAGAGAGAGAGACAGAGAAACATCGATTTGTTGTTCCACTTGTGTATGCATTCATTGGTTGCTTCTTGTATGTGCCTTGACAGGAGATCAAACCCACAACCATGACCTATGGGGAAGATGCTCTAACCAATTGAGTTACTGGGCCAGGGCGGAAAGAATTTGCAAACTTGGAAATTGTGCTCATGGCCAGGGCTGTGTGCATAATCAGCACACAGTTTGAGCTTACTCAGTTGGAGAATAGAAAGAAAAAATAAAGAAAAATGAAACGAATCTCAGAGACCTGAGGGGCCATTAACAATTCAACAATAGCTGGAAACTTCAATAGCCCACTTTCAATTTTGGGTAAAACAACCAAACAGATCAGCAAGGAAATAGAAGACAACACTATTAACCAACTAGATCTAACAGACATGTATAGAACACTCCACCCAACATCATATTACACATCCTTCTCAAATGTACATGGAACATTTTCCATAATAAATATACATTAGGCCATAAAATAAGTCAATAAATTTAAAAGGATTGAAATCATACAAAATATGTTCTCTAACCAAAATGGACTGATATTATAAATCACCAATGGAAAAAAATTTGGGCAATTCACAAAGTTATGGAAATTAAACAATTTACTCCTAAATATACACCAGATCAAAAAAACTGTCCCAAGGGAAATTCAAAAATACCTTGAGATGAATGAAAACACAACATACTGAACCTTATGAGATGCCTCAAAAGTAGTGCTCATATGGAAAGGTACAGCTTTAAATAGGTATATTTAAAAAGAAAAAAAGTTTCATGTAAATAATATAACCCTACATGCTAAGAAACTAGAAAAGAAGAGCAATCTGACCCAAAGCAAACACAAAGACAGAAACAGTAAAGATTAGAGCTGAAATAAATGAGATAGAAAATAGGAAAACAATAGGGAAAATATACTAGTGATGAACAATTCAAAAATAAAATTAGGGAAACAATTTTATTTATAACTCGTAGCCTGGTGCATGAAATTCATGCACATTAAAAGGGAATTAATTGCCCTAACCGGTTTGGCTCAGTGGATAGAACATCGGCCTGCGGACTCAAGGGTCCCAGGTTGGATTCCAGTCAAGGGCATGAACCTTGGTTGTGGGCACATCCCCAGTGGGGAGTGTACAGGATGCAGCTCGTCGATGTTTCTCTCTCATCGATGTTTCTAACTCTCTATCCCTCTCCCTTCCTCTCTGTAAAAAATCAATAAAATATATTTTTTTAAAAAAGGGAATTAATTAGCGGAGATATTTTAATATTGCTATTTGCATTTTCTCTATAATAGAAGTGTAAGACATGAAAGGAAATTAGTAAAATATATATGAAAATAATATATAAATTTATTAATAAATAAACAGTAACAAAAGGATATAACAACAACAGAGGCATGATATAAAAATGGCAAAAACATGATATGAAAACAACAAAAACATGATATGAAAACAACAGAAACATGATATAAAAACAACAGTGATGCAAACAATGACTAATAAAGTAATTAAACTTATTCTAATATCTCCCTGTACACCACTTTAAGAATGAAAACACTTTCAGAATGCTTGACTAATTTCCCTTGTGATGAAGTATTTAGAACTTTAACTGTAACGTCACATGCTCTTCAAACTCGAGAGAAAGCAACATATAACTGACCATGTGCGAAAATGGGTTCAGGTAGGAATATGCCTACTTTGTCTAGAGTTTGTCCTTGTGATTTATTAATAGTCATCACAAATGCTGGCATCACGGGAAACCGTCGTTGAATCAATTTAAATGGGAGGCCAGTGTCAGATGGGGACAAATTAATTCTTGGAATCAGAACAACCTCTCCCTCTGCAGATCCTGTTAATACTTCAACTTTGATAATGTTAGGTCATAATCTTTTGATAATAAATCTGGTACCATTACAAAGACCCTATTTACTATTGAGATTTCTCAATAGCATGATGATTGCACCCACTTTCAATTTTAATTTATGACACAGCGTTCCCGAAGGAGTAATACTATTAAGAAATTCGATGGGAAAATTTTTCTTTTCAGCATCATCTGTGGAATCAATGGAATCATCATTCAAATATGTGTGAAAATCTCCATCGAGTATATCCAAATTTTCTTCATTTAATTTTTGAACATGCTCATTTTTTGGACAAAGAATTGCACGTTTATATATATATATATATATATATATATATATATATATATATATATATATATATATATATACATATATATATATTTTAATATATTTTATTGATTTTTTACAGAGAGGAAGGGAGAGAGATAGAGAGTTAGAAACATCGATGAGAGAGAAACATCAATCAGCTGCCTCCTGCACATCTCCTACTGGGGATGTGCCCGCAACCCAGGTACATGCCCTTGACTGGAATCGAACCTAGGACCTTTCAGTCCGCAGGCTGACGCTCTATCCACTGAGCCAAACCGGTTTCGGCTAGATATATTTTTAATATTATCTATAGCAGTGGTTCTCAACCTTAGCTGCACGTTAGAATCACCTGGGAATCTTTTAAAAATCCTGATTCCTGAGCCTCATCCTCCAGAAATTGTTTCTTTGTTATGGGGTGAGGCCACAACATTAGTAACAAAGAAACAGAATTTCTGGAGGACGAGGCCCAGAAATCAGGGTTTTAAAAAGATTCCCAGGTGATTCTAATGTGAAGCCAAGGTTGAGAACCACTGATCTATAGATATAGTATTTCCAAAGGTAGCTTCAATAATAGATCCATTACAAATCATTTCACTTCCACACTCCTCTTCATGGGCGGGTTCCTGCCTGAAACCTCACCCTCCAGGAAACAGCTGGGGGAGGGCGCAGCCATTTCCAAGATGACCCCTGCAGGACTGACTTCCTTCCAGTTGGTCGTGGTTCTGGCTGTGATGATACACCCAGGATTTTTATATATGTAGGTAGCATCAAAAAATACTTAAGAATGAATTTAACAAAAGAAGTGCAAGACCTGTACAGTGAAAACTATAAAAACATTGTTGAAACAAATTAAAGAAGACTTAAGTAAATAGAGGGACATCTTGTGTTAATGGGTTGGAAGATTTATTGTTGTTAAGATGGCAACACACCCCAAATTGATCTACAGATTCAGCGCAATCCCTATCAAAATCCCAAAATACCATATTTTGCACAAATTGACAAAGTGATCCTAAAATTCAAATGGAAATGCAAGGAGCTCAGAAGAACCAATTTGGAAAAGGAGAACAAAGTTGTAGGTCTCACACTTCCTAATTTCAAAACTTACTACCAAGCTACTATTTTCAAGACTCTGTGATTCTGCCAAAAGGAAATACATATAGATGAATAGAATAGAATTGAGAGTACAGAACAATCTATTGTGATCAACTGATTTTTGAGAAGGGTGCCAAGGCAATTCAGTGGAGAAAAATTAGTCCTTTCAACAAATGTTTCTGGGGCAACTGGTTACCCACCTGCAAAAGAATGAAATTGGGTCCTTACTCATACTATATACATAATACCTACTCACATACATATCACATACCATATACAAAATGGATCAAAGGCCTAACTGTATGAACTAAAACGCTTAGAAGAAAGTATAGAAATAAATTTCATGAATTTAGATTAGGCATGCTTTCTTAGATGTGACACCACAAGCACAAGCTGCAAAATGAAAAAATATATAAGTTGAACTTCATCAAAATTAAAAACGTTTGTGCTTCAAAGCACATTTTTTTAAGAAAGTAAAAAAAAAAATCAAAACCCACAGAATGCGGGAAAATATAGGGTCTCACCCCAAAAATGTATACACACACTTTGCCTATTATGAATATTGCATATACATGGAATCATACCATATGTGGCCTTTTGTGTCTAACTTCATTCACTTAACATAATGTCTTCAAAGTTCATCCATATAAACATTTACAAAGGCAGTGTTTATTCAAATACATTTCATTTTCAAAATTGTGCTATCCACTGTTAAAGTATGTATACATTTTGGGGGGACACCCTGTATTTGCAAATCACATGTGTGACAAGGGTCTAGTATCCAGACTATATAAAATAACTCCTACAGATCAGCAATAAAATGACAAATAACCGAATTTTTAAATTGGCAAGGGATTTGAATAGACATTTCTATGAAGATTTACAAATAACCAATAAATAAGTACATGAAAAGAGGCTCAACATCATTAGCTATCAGGGAAATGCAATCAAAACCACAATCAGATACCACTTCACACACAGTAGAACAACTCTAATTTTGAAAAAAAATTTTTTTAAACCATGCAGCCCAGCTAGCATGCTCAGTGGTTGAGCGTCGACCTGTGAACCAGGAGGTCACAGTTCAATTCCAGGTCAGGGCACATGCCCGGGTTGTGGGTTCAATCCCCAGTGTAGGTCGTGTAGGAGGCAGCCAATCAATGATTCTCTCTCATCGTTGATGTTTCTGTCTCTCTCTCCCTCTCCCTTTCTCTCTGGAATCAATAAAAATATATTAAAACAACTTTTTAAAAAAACATGCACAGTAACTAGCATTGGCAAGGATATGGAGAAGTGAGAACCCTCCTACATTGCTAGTGGTAATGTAAAATGGTACAGCCCCTTTGGAAAACAGTTCAGTAGTGCCTCAAAAAGATAAACATGAAGTTACCATGTGACCAACAATTCTGTCCCTAGGTATATATAAAAAAGCATTGGAAACATGTTCACACAAAAACTTGCACACCAATGTTCATAATAGCCAAAAGGCTATAGCAACCCAAGTATTCTTCAACTGATGAATACATAAGCAAAATGTGGTATACCCAAAAATGGAATACTATTCAGCCATAAAAAGAGATGAAGCACTGATGCATGTCACAATATGGATGAACTTTAAAAACATTATGTTAAGTGGATGAAGCTAGACATCAAAGGCCACATATGGTATGACTCCATGTATATGCAGTATTCGTAATAGGCAAATTCATAGAGACAGAAGGTAGACTATTGCTTGCCAGGTGTCGGGAAAGGGGGATTTAGGGAGTGACCAGTGATGGATATGAGCTTCTTTTTGAGGTGATTAAAATGGAAGTATATACAGATGATAGTGGCACAACCTTGTGACTATAATAAAATCCTCTGAATTGTACACTCTAAAAGCATGAATTTTATGGTATGTGAATAATATCTCAAAAAAGAGAACCACTCCTGATAATATATTCATGCTTCTTTGGATCTTTCTATGTTTGTATGTAATATGTGATGTTTTAACCAAAATGACATATTACTAAATGAGCTTTTTGAAATCTTCTTTCTCAGTCATCTTGCCATTTCTGTAAGTTTGATTTCATCTAATACTCAATCCATATTCAAATGTCTCCATTTGTTTGAAAAATGTTCTTTAGAGCTATTTTGCTCAAATCAGTATCCAGTCCAGGATCATACATTACATCTTCTTTCCTGTTGTTGTTGTTATTGGGGTTTTTTTCTTTTTTTTTTTTAAAGTATAGCTGACATATAGTAATATATTAGTTTTAGATGACATTTATATCCTTAACATGTGATCACCACAGTAAGTCTAATGTAAATTTTGTTTTGATGTACCTTAAGTCTCTTTTTAAAATTTTTATTGATTGATAGATTTGAGAGAGAGAGGAAAACATCGATTTTTTGTTCCACTTACATATGCATTCATTAGTTGATTCTTGTACGTGCCCTGACTGGGGATCAAACCCATAACCTTGGGTTATCAGGATGATGCTCTAACCAACTCAGCTACCCAGACAGGGCTTACGTCTCTTTTCTAATTTAAGTGTAGTTGGCATACAGTCTTATATTAATTTCAAGTGTACAACATAGTGATTCAACTTTTTTATACCTTACAATGCAATCACTAATTCTCGTAATCATTTATCACCGTGCAAATTTATCTATATAATATCATTGACTATATTGCCCTTCATCTTTCCACCACCCTTATCCCCCTCCTCTCTGGCAACCATCCCTTTTGTCTCTGCTTCTATGGGCCTGTTTTTGTTTTGTTTTGTTTGTTTGTTTGTTTGTTTGTTTTTCTCTTTTTCATAACACTGGCTGTTGAAGAAGGCCAGGTCCGTTGTCTTGCAGAGTATGCTACCCTCTGAATTTGATTGCTTCCTCCACCTCCTGTTTTTCCTATAAAATACAAGTGATATCTAAACTATATATCCAAGTTAAGCATATTTGACTAGAGCATATTGTAGGCTTTCCTGTACACACTATCCTGGGTCACATCAGAGGACACATAACATCTGGTTGACTCTCTCTTAGCAACACCATGATTGATCCCAGGATATGAGACCTATCAGCCTGGCCCCGGGTTCGTTTTGCACCTGGCCCCTGGAAAGCTATCCGTGCTGTGTTGCTTTAACACTCTGCAAGTATCAGCTCCCCAACCATCACTCAGCAAACAGCTTTTAACAAACTGAAGCACCTTGTCTGCAGAAATATTTTCATTAGTTTCCAAATGATTGCTTTCCTCATTGTCTGATTCTTTCTACATTTATTTATTTGCAGGCCTTCTGGCAAAGCTTTTCCTCATCAGCGAGGGCTATTTGCTTACCCTGAAATACAGTTCCTACTAGAAAGGAAGGATCAAAGCTTAATTCCTTTTATTTAATTACAAATTTTCAGGGTTTTTTTTTTTTTAAAAAAAAATTAAAGTAGGGTTCACCAACCCCATCTTCCTTCCCTGTATTTTCTATGGCTCTTCATTTCCACCTGAAAATGCATTCAAGGCTTTTCTCCAGTCCAGCATTGATTCATTCCCATTAACTTAGCCCCTAACTTTTCCTAGAACTCAGAACAGCCTATTAAGACCAAACACCCCACACAATACTCATAGGACTACCCACATCATTAGTTGAGGCCTTCGGGCCTACGGAAATTTGTCTAAACAACCATTTCAAAGACTAACTCAACCAGGTAGAGGCTGGTCTCCTCCTCCTTCTGTTCTACTTGAGACTGAGCCCTTGCCAGACTCATCTCAACTCCCACCTCATTCTCCGAAAGCATTGTCCCTAATCTGCGACGTTTGGACATGGTTACTAACGTAAATAAACACATCAGCAAGGAATCAGCAAGGTATGGGAATATGAGAACTGTACCAATAGCAGAGGCCAGATTTCTGAAAAGGAAGGTAAGTCCTGGGGAAAGACCTGCACAACAGCACCAACGGTGGGTCCAAGGCCAATTTCTCTATAAGATGGACTCAAGGCTGGAGGGCTATGGCTGCCTCGTGAAACTTTGTCCTCAGCCCCTGCTGAGGGAGGTGCAAACAAAGAGGAACAGAACTGCGTGCAGGCTCGGCAGGAGCTGGGAGAATGAGCACCTCGGCCGCCCCTGGGGTGTATGAACTGACTGATGTATAAACCAGAACACACATGCATTCATATACAAAAAGGACACCCCTTGCCAAATGGACCAGATGTTCATGTTGACTGGTCAGCGTATTCTCTCCTGTTGGAAAAACCTACATGGGAAGCCAAATTACAATCAGGAGGTTGTTTGTGAGCATGAAGTCAGAACAAAGGGAGGGAACTGGATGAGCTCTGTGGCACCCATAGGGATATAGGGTGGACTGCATATTCGTGTCAATGGTCAAAAAACTCTTTTCCTTGACAGGGCTGGAGACATAATGACAAATGTTTGTTCCTTGGCTCCACTTTTCAGCACTCCCTACAGACCACTCCCCCTCCCCCTTCTGCTCACATATTCTTTCTTCAGCTGTTAGGGCCATTGATTGGGTTACAGCTTTCCTCCACATTCCGTCATGCCTTGATTAAATTTCCAGGCACCGCTACATCCTGTTGCTTAGGATGACATTTGCAGACATTTAATCACATCTATTATGTAGATTTCACTAGTTTCATAATCACAGGATAATATTTATTTATCCGTTTGGGGGATACCTCACCATTCTACCCTATGTTCTGATATTCTAAACAGCAGGAAAAAAAGGTCGCAGTGACCAGTGTGATAAAGGGGTCGATTTCCGTTGTTTTGGTCTTCCTCGTGCCTTAGTGAGCACTGTCACAGGACTGGACTCATTTGACAAACATGTACTGTGTGCATACCATATGGCAGGCACCGTACGAGGCTCTGGGAATATAAAGGGTGAGCATGGCAGTGAATGAAGCAGACAAAGAAACCACCCATCACAGTACAGTGTGGTAGACACAGGGTGCCATGGAGACATTTAAAAGAGCAGAAGTCTGGAATGGGGTAGGGGTTACTTGAGGAAGGCTGCCAGAAAGGGGTGATTGTCATCGTTATCTCAAAGGATGAGAGTAGAAGGCAGCCAGGTGAAGAGTGGGAAAACTACTTTTCCTCACAGGCACAGAGACTCACAGGCAAGAGACAAGATGGCTTGCCATTCTGCACTTCAGAACGGCTAGAGCACTTGCAATGCTATGTTGAGAGACTGAGCTGAAGTGGTAGGCAGAGAACAGAATGTCAAAGGTTTTGTGTGTCATGCTGAAGAATTTAGGCGTTGACCACAAGACTACAGAGAAACACTGAAAAGTTCTAAAGTCTACTTTGTCTAAAATTAAATATAGCCAGTCTAGCTTTTGCTTTGTTCTTATGGTGGGCTAAAATATACGTAACATGAAGTTTACCATTATAACTGTTTCTAAGTATGTATATACCATACTTTGTTTATCCATTCATCAGTTGATGAACACTGGGGCTATTCCCACATTTTAGTTAGTGTAAATAATGCTGCTATGAATATTGGTATATAAGTATCTGTTTGAGCCCCTGTTTTCAATTTTCATGGATATATATATATATATATATATATATATATATATATAGTAATTCTATGTTTATGCTTTTGAGAAACCACTAACTGTTTTCCATAGCATGGGCACCCTTTACATTCCTACCAGCCATGCCAAGGTTCCAATTTCTCTACGTCTTCCCCAACGCTGTCTCTGGTGGTGGTGATTACTGTATTTCCATAACAGCCATCCTGCTGTGTAGGAGGTGGTGGCACGTTGTAGTTTTGACTTGCATTTCTCTAATGAACATCCATTCATGGGCTTATTGGCCATTTGTATATCTTCTTTAGAAAAATTACTATTCCAGCCCTTTGCAAATTATTTGAATTGGGTTTTTGTCGTTGTTGAGTTTTAGGAGTTCTTTATACATTCTGGGTAACAATTCCGGATCAGATGTGTGATTTGCAAATATTTTCCCTCATTCTGCAGGTTATCTTTTCACTCTCTTGATAATGCCCTTCAAAACACACACGTTTTTAATTTTGATTGAAGTCCAATTTATTATTTCTGTTGTTGCTGCCGGAGCTTTGGGTGTTACATTTAAGAAATAATTGCCGAGCAGGAGGCCTGCTCCTAAGGGTTGTTTAGATCACATTTTCTTTTCCTTTAAGTCTCTTTAGTTGACATACTCCAGGCTGGTTCTTTGGAGAAGTGGCAGCAGGCTCTGAAAAGGCTGCCATATTATTATTTTTTCACACCGTCAACAAATTCCAGGACAGCCTGCTCTGCTCTTTCTTCATTAAAGCCTCAGCACCCCAGTTGGATGAAGGCTCTGACATTGACTCTGAACCCGATTTGCCACTAAAGAGGAAACAGCGCAGGAGCCGAACCACCTTTACAGCAGAACAGCTTGAAGAACTGGAGCGCACTGTTGAGAGAGCCCACTACCCTGAGATGTGCACCAGGAGAGAATTGGCACAGAGAGCAAAGCTCACGGAGGCCTGGGCACAGGTCTGGTTTAGCAACTGCTGTGCAAGATGCAGGGAGCAAGCTGGGGGTCAGTCAACTGATGGCTTTCAACCACCTCATGGGTTGGGGGAGGTCCCCTCCACTTCCCTGCCCACCTTGCTGACATGCCAGCTGTGGGAGACCTGGTACCAGCCCACCGCTATTCCACAAGGTTCGGAGGAAAGGAGTCAAAGTGTATCTCCCGATAGCTTTCCCTGCTGCTGATTCTAAGGAAGACGCAATGACACTGTTGCTGTTTGTACATTAATGACATTATGTCAGGTTGTCCTGAATGTACCAGACACATTTCAGAAACATAGTTTGTTCTGGGACATAATCTAAATCTCTCCAGATAAATTGTGTTGTAACATGATCCCATTTTAGTATTTGAAAGCAAAACAATGAAACCAAACAACCTTTCTTTAAAAATAATGCGATTTGCTTTGCTTTAGTTAAAAATTTTACCTCTGCATTTGTACTCCAGTGGAAAAGTGACTGAAGTTCTATGATGGGTACTAAGTGCAGTGGTAATTGAGGGAAGATGAGCTTTGATAAAGTCACTATTTGCTGGCACATAGAGGTGAATGGGGTAAATAAGACAAAATGACTTTGGATTATAAAAGATTGCATTCCGGGTGTTTGAAACCTTACTACTGCACTCATACTTAGATGCTCTGAAAGTGTATTTGCAAGGAATTTGAGACCTGCAACTCTTACGTCACTTAATTCTTATGTTGATGAGTAACATTCACTACCCAAATTGACTTGTTAGCATTGTTAGCGTGACTTCGGAATTCCTATTCTGGGTGAGTTTGCCATGAGAGTATATAAATAAGTTATGAACTTGCACACAGGTGCGGAGATAGTCATATGCTCAGAAATGCAGTTGGAAATGAACATGGGGTCTGGCAGTAGGTGCTCTTGGTGGCTTGGTGACTGTGAACTTTTGCACTGAACTTTCTGGGTTGGTCTACAGAGGAACGTGATGGCTGATTATCTTGTTCACTGCAGCTGTGTCAGATCCCGGTAGCACTGTTCCTGGACCCCAGCCGCTGCCCCCCTACCTCCCCCCCGCCCAAACACTGTACACCAAGGCACTCTTCCTTCAAACCTGGGCAGCAGTCCTTCCCACTGTCTCCCCCAGCACCAGGCAGGGATTTTCCAGCTACACAGACAGCTTTGTGCCTCGGCCGGGCCCTCCAACCCCCATGAACGCGGCCGTTGGCACTGGCCTTTCAGCTCAGGTCAGTCCGCGTTTCCAGACAGCGGGTTTGCTGTATACTAGAACCCCATAGTCAATCCCTGAGGAGTGGTATAATGAATTGCCAAATGTAAACCGTCATGTATTATTTATACAAGCCACATGATTTCAGTTTCCTAGTTTCCTTTCTCTCCAACCTTCCCATGGGCTGCATCAAAAGTTGGAGCTTAGACTTAAAATTAAAGTGATTTATAATGTAATCATGGAGAGTTTATGTTTATACTTAGTTGTCAAGGTACTTGTCATCTCTCCTCTTAGTTCTGATCTTGAGTAAGAAACGCACACACATTTTTTTAAGATGGTGTTTGGTCAGCAAAAGCAACTATAAAACACCAGGTTTTCTAAAACAATTGAAAGGAAGCAAACAGATTGTATGGGGAGAGACCCAGCTGATGAGTACAGAACTCTGGAATAAATGAGGCATAAACACATGAATTAGAATTAGTGCTCTTTGGGACTGTAGAGAGATTTGAATGTTGTAATTGTTTTTCTAATTTGCATTGGACAATGAGCTTTTCTTGAAAGATCATATTATTAATAAATTGCCTTGATAATTTTAAGAAAAATAATAGCCAATTCCAGTGTCATGAAGATTTCCCCCTATGTTTCTTCTAAGAGTTTTATCTCTTACATTTAGGTTTCTTATCTACGTTGAGATCATTTTTGTATATGGTGTAAGGTTCAACTTCATTATTTCGTATGTGTATAGCTAGTTTTCCCAACACCATTTGTTGAATCGACTTTACTCTCTCTCCAGCTTTCTTTCATTTAGTGTTTGCAGTTTTCGACATTCATTTACGTTTACCCAATCAGTATTT
The DNA here is from genome assembly GCF_963259705.1 of Myotis daubentonii. Taxonomy (NCBI): domain Eukaryota; kingdom Metazoa; phylum Chordata; class Mammalia; order Chiroptera; family Vespertilionidae; genus Myotis; species Myotis daubentonii. The sequence continues at coordinate 23,985,394 of NC_081849.1, read as the reverse complement.
TTATATTTAAAGTATATTTCTTATAGATAACAAATAGTTGGTTTTCTTTATCCAATCTAACAATCTTTGCCCTTTTTTTTTTATCATTATTGTTGAGAGTATTACATATGTCCTCCCCTTCCTTTTGCCTTTTAACTGAGGTGTTTACACCAGAAGTTGGCAAACGTTTTTTGTAAAGGGACAGATAGTAAATATTTTAGGCTTTGTAAGCCATCCAGTCTCTGTTGCAACTGCTCAATTCTGCCATTGGAGTCAGAAAAAAGCCACAGACAATACATTAATCAATGGGTGCGCTATGTTCCAACAAAACATTTCTTTTAGCTTAAAATAACTATCTCATTATTTTTCACAATTCTTTCAATTGATTGAGACTCAACTGGATGCTTTTCACTTATTTGTTTTTCTCTTTTTATTCTTCATTTTCTAAAATTGAGACATAATTGATATATAACATTATCTTAGTTTGATGTATATACATAATGATTCGATTCCAATAAAACTTATTTTACAAAAACAGACTGCAAGCTAGATTTGGGCTGAGAACCATAATTTATGCCCCTGGTTTAGACCATTTTTACTTAACTATTTATATGGTTTAATTTAATCTGAACATCTGGCTATTCTTTTCTATTTGTCCTATTTAGTCTTCATTCTTTTTTTGTGTGACTTCTTTGGAATAACAGAGTATTTTTATTAACTCATTTTATCCCTACTATTGGCTTATTAGTTATGACTATTTTTTTAAGTAGTTGCTCTAGGATTTACTAGTATAATATACATACTAAATTTATTATAGTCTACCTTGAAATAATTTCCCACTTCATGTATAGTTTAAGAATCAATTTTGTCTCCTAACCTTTGTGTTATTATCATGCGTTTCAATTCTACGTGTTATAAATTCTATAATGCATTATTATTATTTGTACTGAGACAGTAAATTTTCTTTTAAAGAGAATAAAAATCAAAAGAAAATGTCCTTTATATTTGCCCTCATTTAATCATTTCCATTGCTCTTCATTTGTGTATGTCAAAACTCCCACTAATATCATACTCTTTCTGCCAAAAAACTTACTTTACCATTTTGTGTAATATGAGTTTATTGGCCATGAATTCCTTCAGCTTTTGTTTGTCTGGAAAAGTCTATATAATGATAATTTTAAAAAGATATTTACACCCTGGCCTGTGTTGCACAATGGTTAGAGCATCCGGCCCTCCCCCCCCAGTACACACACACACACACACACACACACACACCAAAAGGTCCCAAGTTCAATTCCCGGTCAAGGGCACATACCTGGAGAGGCTGCAGGATGGTTAAGACTTTGGGCTCAAGCCATGTACTTCAACTCTAGCCTAAGCAGGAGGCAGAAAAAGGTCAGACCTCACGCTTAGGCTAGAGCAGTGATGGCGAACCTATGACGCGTGTGTCAGAGGTGACACGCGAACTCATTTTTTTGGTTGATTTTTCTTTGTTAAATGGCATTTAAATATATAAAATAAATATCAAAAATATAAGTCTTTGTTTTACTATGGTTGCAAATATCAAAAAATTTCTATATGTGACACGGCACCAGAGTTAAGTTAGGGTTTTTCAAAATGCCGACACGCCGAGCTCAAAAGGTCCGCCCTCGCTGGGCTAGAGGTTAGTGTGCTCCTCCCTTGGACACATTCAACCACCAGGTAGAATGACACCAAATTGTGACCAGAGCCACAGGGACTTTATCCCAGAGTGGAGCCTGGGGATCTGTGGGTTCACTGCCTCAGCTGCTCTTCCATTTCTGGGGTGCAGAGGAAGGACCCCAGGACTGGACTGAATTGGGCAGAATTGTTTGCTTAAGCTTCTGAGTTTGTGTCCCTTAGGAAACGAAGGCAAACGGAGCCAAGGAAGGGAGGCGAGGCCCATCTTTGAGAAGCAGCATCTTGAGGCAGGTCTGAGGGGCGGCTCCTGGGCTCTGACCAGGAAACCAGGCTGAGAGCTGAGCCTGAGGGGACGAGGAGCTAATGGGATGGCGTGCGTGCGCTGGAGAAGAAGATGGATTCAGGATGAAGAGGGTCCAAAGGTTTCTAGGCTCAGAAGAGGGCGAGACTGCTTGACACGCAAACATTCACTGACCAATCACAGTAGTCTAAAACACTAACCATCCTTAAACCGGCCACACTTACCCAACTGGGACTCCCACCAACTCTGCAGAAACTAAAAGCGTTTGGAACACATACAGGGTTAAAAAGAAGACATCACGCAAATGCAAGTTCACAAGAGCCCTTCCAACTTCATGAAAAATGAGATTAATCAGTGGAAGTAGGAACTTTTAAAGAAAAGAATCAGAACTTCTTCTCTTACAAACAAAGCTCGAACCTCTTAGCAATTACAACTCTGATTGCAAGGATCTTACTCAAGTGCTTGAAGAGTCTTTTTACTGCCAAGAACGAGCGAACTGCACTTCAAATAGTGGAATTACACAGAATTCAGCTCAGGTCTAAATGGGCCCAGATAAATGTCATAGACCATTTTCAGACTGAAATAAGAATGCGGTTTTTGGTTTCTTAGGGGGTGGATGTTTTTGTTAAGGTATGCAATTAATTCATAGTCACTTAAGAAAATCTACAAAATACAGAAAAGTGTAAAAAAGAAAACAAATATGCATAATCCAGAGATGATTTACATTTTAAATATTTTCAAAACAATATTTTTGTAGGTACTGCTTCCCCTGGCCCCTCACAAATCAGGTTATATTAAATTAAAAATTGTTTCCAGCCCTAACCGGTTTGGCTCGGTGGATAGAGCGTTGGCCTGCAGACTCAAGGGTCTCAGGTTCGATTCTGGTCAAAGGCATGTACCTTGGTTGCGGGCACATCCCCAGTGGGGAGTGTGCAGGAGGCAGCTGATCCATGTTTCTCTCTCATCGATGTTTCTAACTTTCTATCCCTCTCCCTTCCTCTCAGTAAAAAAATCAATAAAATATATTAAAAAAAATAAAAAATAAATAAAATAAAAATAAATAAAAATAAAAATTGTTTCCAGCTATTTCCATTTACTCCATCAGGAACAATTTTCCATTGCCTTAATTATTCCTTAAAACATACTTTTAAATATTATTCCATAATGTTACATGTTATGGATATGCCACCATTTATTTTAATCATTTTTAACTGATGATCAATTAGGTTATTTCAATTTTTTAACCTTTTAAATACAATTCCAGTAAATATCCGTGGCTGTCATCTTTGTGCATCTCTCCGATTATTTCCTTAGGAGGAATTCTCAGACTATTAAGATTTGAGAGCTTCTCCATACTCACTTTCAAATTACTTTTCAAAATGGTCTCACTTCTTTTTACTCACCTTAACAATGTGTGAGCATGGCACTGAACATTATCATTAAAAAAAAGAGAGAGAGAGAAAAAACAAAAAATCTTTGTCTGCTTGTTAGTTGAAAAATGGGATCTAGCTGTTTGGTTTTGTCTTTCATATGTTTATCGAATGTTTTTCTTCTATGAATCATCTTTTTGTGCCATTTACTGTTTTTTATATTTGGGGTAAGCAACTTGCTTTAATTTTGATGCAATTTTGCTGTAGCAAATCCAAAGGGGATCCTAAAAAGAAACTCATGAAGCTAAAAGCCTTTTGATTTATAGCTTTAAGCTTTCCAAGGATTCCGAGGCAAAATGTAAAGGAAATTGGAGGTTTTTCTAGAGCACAGTCTCTCAAGGTGTGGCCCTTGGACTCTATGCATCAGAACCAAGGAGTGAGAGAGAGCGGCCACATGTATTTAAATCACAGATTCCTAAACCCCACTGCAGACACACACAGTCAGCATCTCTGACAGTTGGGCCCAAGAACACCACATTTCTATAATCTCCAGGTATGTTCAATTTTTCTTGAACTCGATTAATGAATTATCACTCATCTATTCAGTCCTCCAAGTTAGAAAAATTACAGCTATCCCATTCCTTGCATCCCTTACCTCTTCTCATGTATACAATAATTTTACCAACAAATGTCTTTAAATTTATTTTCTGCTCCTTCTCACCACCTCTTAGTTTTGTTCCTTATGATCTCCCTCTCTTCTTTCCCGTCTACTATTTATTCTACCCTACCCTTACAGTGCCCTGGGTAAGGATAAGCATACATTCTTAGTAATGTGTCCACAAGTTTCTACTTATTATGCAAAAGGTTCTAGATAAATATCCTCCCCACCACTCCCCTTCCAATTTTTTGCAACCCTTGAACTCTTCCTTATTCTAGTTGGAGGACTGGAGAACACTAGAGAAGTTCTGACAAAACTCAGTAAGAAGCTTGAAAAGGCAAGAGACAGCTACAGGCAGTGTAAGCCCCTAGGGTCACCCACCGGTGACAACACGATTCAAGGTGTGGCCCTCAGGGTGGCATGCCCAAGTGTCTGAGAAGACAGGGCATGTGAGGCCATACTGTTGAATGGGTCATCTACACAGACCCTAAAATAGCTCACATGGATGCTGTTATTCACAGAGAGCCAGGAATATGAACAGTTCAGAGTAACATTTCTCCCGTCCCTGAAAAAACAACTTAGAGCAAAGAACAAAGAGTTACTGTGTTGTTCCTCCCATGTAAAAGGAAACAATAATTTTGATGGATTTGGTGGGACATTGGGGAGCCAAGTCAAACTGTGTGTGATTGTTTTATAAAGGTGCTAGGACTTAATTTTCAGATCTGGAATAAGAACAGGTGGTGGCTGATGGCAGGAGTCACAATGGTTTCCATGACAACGGGATTGGGTTTTAGTCATCCTCCCATCCTCCACAAAACCTTCTGCAGCTTTTCTCATAAGGTGCTTATTAAATATTTGTTAAATGAATCATGAATCACAGAATGGTGTGTGTACTTTGCAATTAAGGCTGCCGTTCTCTAGCTAGCTAAAAGCTTTTAAAGCAACACTAATTACTGTATTTACACGATATTTTGCATAATTTGCATATTAACTTAACCTGAAAATAATAAGCTACAGATTTCCACCCCTGCTGAACAGTCCTGTCCCTTATCTGTTTCCTATGGTGGAAGTAGCCCAGATGGTTGAAATGGCCTTAAGGGTGGTGATGGTGTGTGTGTCTTAAACCGCATTTGTTCTTCCACATTTGCTAGAACGCTTGTTTCCCTTACCAACACCATCTCCCTCCCCACTTTCCAGCCCCTGCTCCTCTTCTCAAACCCTCCGCCCCCGCATCTGCGCAGTCGCCCCCGTGCAGGCGCCAGCCAGCCCCTCCCCCGCGCCCCTCTTCCCGCGCTACCGCTCCAGCCCGTGGGGCCCAGCCGAGAGCACAAAAGGCCTTGGCAGCCGGCGTCCCGCGTTGCCCTTGGCAACCATTGGAGTAGCATCTCCTGCCTAGACCCTGCAAGGAGGTAGTAAAAGGGGCCTCCATTGGCTGGCCGGGAAACGCAAGCCAATCAGAGAAGAGTTTGTAGGGAGGCGGCTGAGCGGAGATTGTAGGGGTAGGAAGTTAGGGTTAAAGGCAACCGGTGAGGCTAGAACCCTGATCGTGATCGGTTGGCGCCAATATGTCTGTCCGGAGGCACATTGGGAATCCTGAGGTGAGGGCCAGGTCCGGATCGGAGAGGCGGAGGGGGCGGGCGCACCGGAAAAGGCTCCACGTGGGCAGGGAAGAGCAGCCGGCGACTTCCGCCGCCCGCAAGGCGGGAAGCGGCCGGCGTGAGGAGGGGTCTGGAGGGGGAAAGGAGGCGGGGCGGCCGGGGGCGCGGAGCCCAGGCCTTCCTCCCGCGCTGGGCCCCCATCCCGCCCTTGCAAGCCCTTGCTCACCCCTTGCTCTTTGCACGCCGGTATTTGTCGCGGAGAGGAGCGAAGTGCATAACGAAAGACACAGCCCCTTCCCGCAAAGGGCTTGCAATCTAGGAGCGGCAGATACAAAACATGAGGAACGTGCCACTGCAGCCCGAACATTAAGGAACACCATCAAAAGCAGCTGTCACGTCTCATTATGGCAGCGGTTCTCAACCTGGGGGTCGGACGACCCTTTCACAGGGGTCGCCTAAGACCATCGGAAAACACATATATCATTACATATTGTTTTTGTGATTAATCACTATGCTTTAATTATGTTCAATGTGTAACAATGAAAATACATCCTGCATATCAGATATTTACATGACGATTCATAACAGTAGCAAGATTACAGTTATGAAGTAGCAACGCAAATAATTTTATGGTTGGGGGTCACCACAACATGAGGAACTGTATTAAAGGGTCCCGGCATCAAGAAGGTTGAGAACCACTGCCTTATGGGGATACAGAAAGAGCAGCCATAAGCAGACCAAGCCTTCTGGAAAGGGCGCAAACTATGACATTCGTCTTGCCCCCACCCCATAGCACCTTTTACTTTCTTGTCTGTTCCGCCCCTACTACCCTGCCGCATTTGTGTTTATTTAATTTCCACTCGTGTTCACTGGACTCCCACCTTGGAGTAGGAGCTAGAAATGCAACGACAGTAAGTCAAGGCCTTGGTCCTGTAATGAGTTCAGTCGCGCGAGGGAGACTTGTAAACAGAATGGGATGCAATGTGGTTCGGGAACATGTAAGAGAGCCCAAGGGGACGATAGGCCCGCACGGAGGGAGAGAAGGGCGCCGGAGTGCTGGAACCGGCCAGGGGATGCGCCAGGCGAAGAAGCACTGCAGGTGGGACAGCGTGCGCTCGGCAGAAGGTGTGACACAGGCAGTGGGCAGGTCCCTGCAGAGCCCAGGCAGCAAGTCCGGAAGGGCCTTCTGTGCCTTGCTAAACTTCCTGGCCTTTCTTACTGTCCAGGCGTTGCAATTTATTTTATTTTCATCTCATGGTGGATGCCTATGAGCGATGTTGACAAAGTTGTGAGGCTGAGCTCAGGCTCTGCAGGAGAGTGCCAGGATGGATTCTGTATGACAGTGATGGCGAACCGATGACACGCGTGTCAGAGGTGACACGCGAACTCATTTTTTTTTTTGGTTGATTTTTCTTTGTTAAATGGCATTTAAACATATAAAATAAATATCAAAAATATAAGTCTTTGTTTTACTATGGTTGCAAAGATAAAAAAAATGTCTATATGTGACACGACACCAGAGTTAAGTTAGGGTTTTTCAAAATGCTGACACGCCGAGCTCAAAAGGTTCGCCATCACTGCTGTATGATGGCTACCAGGGAGGTGAGGGAGGGAGGTGTGGAGAGCGGCAGTCAGGCTGCCATATGCTTCTCTTGTCTGCCGGCCAGAATCCAGGAAGCCTTTTAAAGTAAAGAGTGACGTGATCTAATTTGCATCTCAGGCCGTGGTTGGGACACCTTGTGGAGAATGGATCTGAGGAGCCCAGGTCTGGGCCTAAGGAAACGGGTTGGGTGGTTATGATGTTATAAACCTAAGCAGTGGTTCTCACCCTGTGGGTCGCGAACAATGAAAATACATCCTGCATATCAGATTTTTACATTATGATTCATAACTAGCAAAATTACAGTGATGAAGTAGCAACGAAAATAATTTTATGGTTGGGGGTCACCACAACATGAGGAACTGTATGAAAGGGTCATGGCATGAGGAAGGTTGAGAACCCCTGAAAGGCCACAGCATGAGGGACAGAATTGAGAGAAATATTTAGGGGGTAAAATCATCAAGACCTCATCATTCGTTTTGAGAAACAAGAGAGTGATGGACGGTAGGTTCCCAGCTTGGGCTCCTCATTGGTGCCGATGCCGTGCTAACGGGATCAGGAATGTGGGTGAAAGGACGGCGGGAGGAGCGGGGATGTGTGATGATACATTTGTGTCCTGAAGGAAGACGTCCAGCTTCCTCTCTTGTTTTAGCGGAGCACCGTTTCCTGTAGTTTCTTGGAAGTGCATAAGAAATAAATATATATATATATATTTTATTTATGCCTAAGATGTTGGGCCTGTCTAAAAATGTTAGTCCTCTACCTTCACATGTACTTGCCTGAACGTCTGGTTGAGTATAGAATTGTTGGTTGGAACTCCATCCACATTTTGAAAACATTGCATTGTGATCTTCTAGCTTCCAGTGTTGCTGTGGGAGAAGTCCAAAGCCGTTCTGTTCCTTTGCATGGGACTTGATTTTTCCTCTCTGGAAACTTGTAGAATCTTCTACAGGGTTATGATCTTTCACAAAGGTATTCCTTGCTCTGTTTTCACCCATATTGTTAGGTACCAGAAACGTGTGTCTTTCTGTTCCATAAAGTTTTCTTGAATTATTTTGTTGTTGACTTTCTCCCTCCTGTTTTCTCCATCTTCTCTTTCTTGAATTCATTATTTTGTTGCTGCTTCTATATGACTGGTTCTCAGATTTTTAAAAATTGTATCTCCTTTGTTGTTGATGACATTATTACAGATGCCCCCACCCTCCGTTTTCCCCCTCTTTGCCCACCACCACCCAGCCCCCTACCACCACTACTACCACCCCACCCTCCCCACCCTGGCCTTCACCACACTGTTGTCTTGTCCATTAGCTGTGCATATATGTTCTTTGGCTAACCACATCTTTGTCTTTTTGCTTACCTTTATCTTCCAATCCTTCTATTGAGTTTTTAATCCTTAAGAGCTCTGTTTTGGACTCTGTTATCCTTTATAAAAACTCTTGTTTTTATATAAATGCAGATTCACAGGAATTCGCAAAAATAGTACCAAGTAATCCCATATGCCCTTCACCCAGTTTCCCCCAATGATTATATTTTACATAAATATAGTACAATATTAAACCAGAAAATTGGTGTTTGTACTATGTGTGTGTAGTTCTAGTCTTTTTATCACATTGTAGATTTAATATACTAGTAATCAAGATTTGCACGTGTGTAGATTTTGCAATCAAGATACAGAACTATCCCATCACTACAGTATCTCCCTTATACTACCCCTTCCTCGTCACATCCACTTTCTCCCCCCTCATTATCCTAACCCCTGTCAACCACTAATGTGTTCTCCATTTCTTCCATTTGTAATTTAAAGAGTATTGCATAAATGGAATCAAGTAGTATGTGACCTTTTGAGATTGGCTTTTCCCCACTAGAATAATGTCCTTGAGATGCATCCAAGTTGTTGCTTGTAGCAATATCATTCCTTTTTATTGCTGATTAGTATTCTGTGGTTTGGATGTATAACAGTTTATTTAACCATTCAGCTATTGTGGGATATTTGGCTGCTTTCAGTTTGGGGCTATTACAAATAAAGATATGAACTTTTCGGTATAGTTCTTTGTGTGATGTTAATTTTCATTTCTCTGGGATAGGTGCCTAGGAGTACAGTTCTTGGGTTGTATGTAAGCTTATATACTGAGTATATACAACGATGGTATATACTACATACTATATAGCCTAGGTATGTAGTAGGCTATTCATCTAGATTTCACAATGACAAAATCGCCTGTGTATTTCTCAGAATGTATCCTCATTGTTAAGTGGCACATGACTGTACAAGTTCATGTGCGGATGTGTTTTCATTCCTCTAATAGTGTTTTTAAATATTTTTCCCCTTCATAGCCTCAGTTTCCTCCATATTGCTATTTTCTTTTTGTTTTGTTGGAGATGTTTGTATTAGTAAGCTTGAGCTGCCATAACATAATACCACACATCCAGTGGCTTATACAACAGAAATTTTTTCCTCATAGTTTGGGAGGCTGGGAAGGTTATGATCAAAGTGCTAGCCAATGTAGTTTCTGGTGAGAGCTCTCTTCTGGCTTGCAGATGTGCTCGCATGACCTCTTCTTTCTGTGTGCAGGGATGGGAAAGGAGCAGGTTCTTTGGTGTTTCTCTTTATAAGAACATGTCCACCCTTATGACCTCATTTAACTTTACTTCCTAAAGGCTCTATCTCCAAATACAGTTATATTGGGGATTGGGATTTCAATGTATGAATTTTGGGGGACACAATTCAGTCTGTATCAATGTTTTCAGTCTTCTTTTATCCCTACATTGTTAATTTATGTTTTCGTGTAGGAAACTTAAAATGTGATTGGACCCTGGCTGGTATTCTCAGTGGTTAGAGACAGGCTGCACACTGAAGGGTCCAGGTTCGATTCCTGGTCAAAGGCATGTACCTGGGTTTCTCATTCGCTCCCACCCGCATGTGGGAGGCAACCAGCCAATGTGTCTCTCTCCCTCTCTTGCACTTTCTCCAAAAAACAATGGAAAAAATATTCTCAGGTGAGAATTGACAATAACAACACAAAATTAAAAATGTGATTGGTGCCCAGCCAGTGTAGCTCAGTGGGTGAGAGTCAATCCATGAACCAGGAGGTCACGGTTCGATTCCCAGTCAGGGCACATGCCCAGGTGGCAGGCTCAATCCCCAGTAGGGGGAATGCAAGAGGCAGACAATCAATAATTCTCCCTCATCATTGATGTTTCTATCTCTCTCTTCTTCTCTTTTCCTCTCTGAAATCAATAAAAATATATTTTTTAAAAAATAGAAAATAAAGATGGAGAAACTGAGTCTCAGTAAGTTGCTCAGGAGTGCACAGCCAGTAAGCAACTGTAACCCACCCACCACCCAGTCTGACAACCTAAAATGTTTCTAAACATTGACAGTTGTCCCTGGGATGGGGGGAGAAAAGTGCACTTGTCTGAGAACCAGTTACCTACAGGATAACATCCGGGTTTCCTAGCATGGATACAAGTCCTTTGTAATCTGTCCCTGTGTTGTGTGTCTCTCCAACCGCATCTGACCCCATGTTGCCCCCTATGGCTGCCCTCAAAGAGCCTGTTATAATACCACAGACATGAACCTTCTCAGCCTCTCTGTCTCCCCTGTCGCTCCCACCCACTACTCCTTGAGTTTAGCTAATGGACTCAGCCCTCAGATTTCACCCTCAGGAGACAGTTCTTTACTCTTGGTCTGGTTTAGGGGCTAATTTCACATACTCCTGTTGCACCCTCAGCTTCTCTCTCCTTGTTTATCGTGCCATGTGGCATCCGTTCACTCGCCTTCCTTTCCAGCATCAGGCAGAGCTGGACGGCTGAGAATGTGTTTTTTACCTCTGTGTCCTGGGCACAGTGGTTTACTCCTAGAAGGCACCCAGTAAATGTGACTGAATGAATGGTTGGCACCCAATACGGCTCTTTTGAATGAATGGTTTTCCTTGAAACAGCTTCTTTTTCAGTTCTTTCACTTCCCGCCATCCCATCCTGTTTATGTAATTGAAAAAAAGCCAGTTGGTCAGTAGGTCAAGAAACAGTCACCCCAAAGCAAGAATTTTAATGAAAAAAGTATGGCAGCTCCATAAAACCCACAGCGCTCTGCTTAGAGCGGAGCACAAATACTTTTACGTTGCGATTGGTGCTAGAAAGTCAGGAACAAGAAGTTGGACCAAAATAGGAAAATGAGGAGAAATACTACATTTTCCTGCTGCAGCATATGGATTTCTCATTAGGCTGTGTAAGGGGAAACCGGGGGCGGGGGGCTCCGTGATTGCAGCTGTCCGCACTCCCCCCATCATTCTGCTGCCACCACACCTGGTCCCCAGAGGCACCCTCACTTCTTAGCTATGTTGGCTTAGGTATGGACAAATCCCCTTAGTTCAGCAGAGACAAGCCTGGAATTTTTCAAAAGAAGCTTTGCTAGGCAACTAGGGAAAAAACAAAACAAAAGTAAAAACAGGAAATAGCATATAGAAATTATAAAAATACGGAGAGCAAAACAGAAAAAAAGAAAATTTCTAGCCTAAGATAACTGAGTTCCAGTATTAGCTTTTCTTTTTTTAAAAAAAAATATGTTTTTTTTTATTGATTTCAGAGGCGAAGGGAGAGGGAGATAGAAACACCAATGATGAGAGAGAACCCATTGATCGGCTGCCTCTGCATGTAGCCACTGGAAATCAAGCCCGCAACCTGGGCATGTGCCCTTGACCAGAATCGAACCCAGGACCTTTCAGTCCCCAGGCCGATGCTCTATCCACTGAACCAAACCAGCAGGGCAAGTATTAGCTTTTCTTGACTCAATTTACCAGGCACATGTTTTCTGGGTTTTTTTGTTTGTTTGTTTGCTTTTGGGTTTTTTGTTTTGCTTTGCTGTGGTATTGTCTGCCTCTGGGAACTTGTCCTAAAGTCCCTCTTTTTAGTCTTTGAATATTTTCTTTCACTTAAAAGTTTTCTAAAAAAAAAAAAGGAAAGAAAGAATCTTCTCCATCTTCATCTCGGAAGGAGGTGAAATTGGCATTAGAGTCCCTTTTTCTTCTAGACAGCAGGTGACTGATCAACTGGAGAAACCTTTCAGGGTAAAATAGTTCAGGGGTCCCACAAACACATCCATGGCGAAGGTTTTACTTACCTAGGGTGAAATGAAAAACAGGTAATGTCAGTGACTTTTTTAATAATAGTAAAGGACCAATCTTTATTTTGAGGGTCTTTTTTCTTTCTTTTCAAGTGTTAAAATAGCAGATGGTAGTTTTGAGTCATTAACTAAATGCTGTAGTTACCTACATTTTCAAGGGCAAGTGATACAGGTTTTAAAGTTTGATGTTCTCATCTAAGGAACCACCAGGTAGTTGTGATAATACAGTCCTCATTCTATATATTCATTTATTGATTGATTATTAAGTCCTGGGTGAATACAAATTTGAGTAAGTTATTGTCCCCGCCTTCAAGGAAATCCTAGCCTAGAGAAGAAGGTCGAGTTGTAAACAGTGGTACAGGGTGTCCATATTCTGGGACGGAGGGAGAAAAGAAAGTGCCTAATTCCACCTGGGACAGCTTATAGAGGAAGTGAAGTTTTGTCTGAGAAAAGGCATCCTAGGTGGACATTTGCTAAGACTGGAGACCTGAATGAATGTGGCACATTTTGGGGAACACTCAGGCAACTTTAACTTGGCAACATGGGGGTGTGGCGGAAGATGAAGCTGGAAAGGTATATTACCCGGTTCAACTTCATATTCCACAGCTACCTGTGACTGAGCATACGATTTTCATACTTGCAGGCCAGAAAAAAAGCCTGATCAAGGAAGCTATATTCTATAATGTCCTTATTCATCAGCCTTTCCTCAGTCCATGGCTTTTGAAAATGTCACTAAAATTTAATGTGGGTCAGTGTCCTGAGCTTGGATTCAGAGTTCACTGCCAGAGTACAGGACAAGGGAGACCCAAGATAGGCATCTTTGCTGGCCATAAACTTACCCCGAGCCCGGATGTGCCCCAGCTGCACCGCGAGCAGCTGCCATCGTAGTGACATCTGTGGAGCCGCGGACTCCAGGCAGGCAGCGGGAGAGGCCTGCCAACCCGGTCCGGCCCGACAACATCTGGGCGCTGTGCTCAGGTCTGGGTCCACGTGCCCCCTTTTCAGGAGAGATGTGGATATAAGAGGGTCTCCAGCGGAGATGGCCTACAAGTCATCATTCCAAGAGTAAAATTAAAAAGAAGAACAAGAGAGCTGCCTTGAGTTGGTTTAACTGATTTCTTGAGGCAGAGGCGGGTGGCTTATCCTGGGTTGCAACAGTGGACTGGATGGAAATTAGGGACCAATTTTGGCTCAATGTCAGAAATGATTTTAAGAGCCTTTTTCCCGAGTCCTTTTTTTACATACTGCTATGAGATTATTTTGGCAAAATATGCAACTGTTTTGATAGAAACAAGACAGCCATCTTCACCTGTAGAGATGCTATAGCACATAAGTCCTATCTTGAAGAGATTGTTGGACCTCTTTCTACCTATAAATTCGATGAAATTGTAGCATTTGTTCTATTTTTTAAGTAACTGACTCTTTCCTAACTTTGCCACCCTTATCTTTACAGTACATTAACCCAATGTATTGTGAATTTTTAAATTTTTTTTTTTAGTATCTGACCAAAAGGATACCACAAAACCCAAAGTATCAGCATGTCAAGTCAAGACTGGACACTGGTGAGTAAAGATTAAAAAATTAAAACTTTAAAAATTCAAAAGCTAATTATTGACAAGAAGCAGCTAAAAGTTTCCCACTGTCTTGTCTGATGTCTTTCTGGGCTCAGGGACTTGTTTTTGATACCTGTTTTTCAGATTGTCAGCCACAATTCCATTCACAGGATTAGCTTATTATAAATTGAGAAATTGATGAAAACATTGTTCAGTAAGTTGCAGGGCTGAGGCTAATAAATATCAGATGGTCAGCTTCTATTTGGGGACACCTCAAGTATGTTTCTTTAGACTGGGAGTAATAGATTATACTTGTGTACCTTTGATCAATTTGGTATTTGCAGAGTTCCGGCTCCATGCAAAATTATGGCCTATGGGACTAGAAAGATGAGTGTGAATCGTGATTTTTTGCAATCAAAGAGCTTAGATTCAAGTGGAGGCAGACAGACTTGAATGAGTAACTGAAATACCAGACAAAATTAAATTAGTGCTGCAATTCAGGTAAAATGAAATTTGAGTGTATTACTGCTTATTTCCATGCTGTTAACATTTTTCACCAGGCCCCTTGTGGATTTGCAGCCTTGTGAGATTTTTGTTGTTTATTTGTTTAGTTTTTTTTTCAAACTTTTAAAGCCTGCTGTGGAAAATCCATCCTATTAAGATGGTTTCGCTAGTAGATTGGGGTACTGCATGCCTTTAGAATACTGAACATTCCACCAGTAACCTGAAGACAACTGAGAAAATAAATTGGGATGTCAACTTTGTTTAAATCTCATTCATTTTGTCTTTGTCTTTTTTCCAGTCTCCTTCAAAATCATTATCTCACACTGTACATGTTTCCTCATATAAAATAGAGTTAAATGCTTTAAATGAACCCATTTGCAGATTCAATTTCTGGGGATCTTTCTTTCAAACATTTCCATGCTGTACAGATATTTCCTTGCAAATATCCTGTTTGATGGGAGGTAAAAAAAATATTATCTGTTATTGAGAAGCAGGAAATTGTGGCACAGAGATCGTGTGATTTACATGAAGTTCAGTAAAGAAGCTAGAACAGGGATTTGTATGCAGGATGAGGAAGTGGATGTTGGAGAACTGGTGCAAAATCCTGTGTATTATTTCAGTCCTGTGTACTGTCCTAATTTTTCCCCAGAGCTGAGGGTTTTTCCCCCCAAAAAAATATATATTTGTGTATAGCTTTATATCTTTGTCTCTTAGAAATTGAACTGAAATTCCAACGAAAATCCATTTCTTTCTCCTCAATTTCTCAATTCATAACCAAAATTTGACTCAGTATAATGATACCTGAAATTAATTTAAGTTTTTTAAATATCTTTTTTATAACACATAGTGATTACCTATATCCTTTTATATTCTGAGATTATTGTTGTTGTTGTTGTTGTTGATCCTCACCTGAGGATATTTTTCCATTGATTTTTTTAGAGAGAGTGGAAGGAAGGGAGAGAGAGAGAGAGAGAGAGTGAGAGAGAGAGAGAGAGAGAGAGAGATGAGAGAGACACATCGATTGGTTGCCTCCCACACACACCCCAACCAGGGCCTTAGATTGAACCTGCAACCCCGTTATGTACCCTTGACTGGAAATCGAACCCGAGACCCTTTGGTGGGTGGGCTGATGGCCTAAACACTGACCCACACCGGCCAAGGCTATCCTGACATTTTAAGCTAGTGTTTTGCTAATTAAACTTTCCATTTTGAGGTAATTATAGAGTCATATGGAATTATAAGAAATGATTTAGAGAGATCCCATGTATCCTTGACTCAGTTTCCCATGGTAACATCTTGGGAAATGATACTGCAAAATCACAACCATGATATTGACATTGATGTTTATAGACTAGATACAGAACATATCCATCACCACAAGGATCCTTCATGCTGCTCTTTTAAAGCCACTTCCGCTTTCCACCCTCACCTCCTCCCTAACCATGGCAACCACTAATCTGTTCTCCATTTCTAGAATTTTGTCCTTTCACAAATGCTGTATAAATGGAATCATACTATATGCAACTTTTCGGATTGGCCTTTTCTCTCAGCATAATTCTTTGGTGGTCTATCCAAGTTTTTGCATTTATTAGTAGTTTGTTCCTTCTTGTTGCTGAGTAGTTATACCATGGTATGCTACAGTATAACCGTTGCTTGTTGAAGGAGGTTTGGATCGTCTCCACCTTTTGACTATTACAAATAAAGTTGATGTATACATTTGTGAACAGATTTTTGTGTGAATATAAGTCTTCATTTCTCTGGGATAAATGCCCAGAAGTACAATTGCTGGGTTGTATGGTAGTTGCCGTTGTGTTTTTTTAAGAAACTGCCAAACTATTTTCGAGAGTGGCTGGACCATTTTATATTCCCACCAGCAATGTCTGAGTGATCCAATTTCTCCACATCCTTACCAGCATTTATTTGGTTTTTCACTTTAGCCATTCGGATAGATATGCAGGGGCATATCATTATGGCTGTGATTTGCATTTCCCTAATGGCTAATGATGTTGTGCATCTCTTCATGCACTGATTTACCATCGTCTATCTTCTTCAGTGAAATGTCTGTTCCTGGCCTTTGCCTATGTTCTAACTGAATTGTTTGCTTTTTAATTGTTGAGTTTTGAGGGTTCCTTATGTATCCTGGCCAGTCCTTTGTTGGATACATGCTTTGCAAATACTTCCTCCCACCCTGTAGCCTGTCTTTTCACCCTCCTAACAGGGTCTTTCAAAAAGCTAAAGTTTTTAATTTGGGAAAAGTGCAGTTTTAATGTTTCCTTTTTGGGTCATGCTTTGCTGTCAAGTCTAAGAACTTTTTGCCTAGCCTAGATCCCAGAGAGCTTCTATTATGCTTTTTTTCTAAAAGTTATATAGCTTTAAGTTTTACATTTAAGTCCATGATACATTTTCAGGTAATTTCTGTGTGAGATATGTGACTTAGAGTGAGATTAACGTTTTGCTCTGGATGTTCAGTTGCTCTAGCACCATTTGTTAAAAAGATGACCTTTCCTCCATTGAATTGCATGTTCATCTTTGTCAAAAAACAGTTGGGCATATTTATACGGATCTATTTCTGAGTTCTCCGTTCTGTTCCATTGACCTATATGTCTATTCCTCTGCCAGCACCACACAGTCCTGATTACTGTAGCTACATCGTAAATTAGATACTTAAACTTGGTTTCTGATTACTCACACTTTACTTTTCTTTACAAAATTATTTTAGCTATCTTAATTCCTTTGCTTTTCCATGTAAATTTTAGAATAATCTTATTTACACCTACAATAATATTACTATGATTTTAATAGTAGTTGCATTAAACCTATGTATATTCATTTGGGGAGAATTGACATCTTGGTATGTTGAAATCTTCCAGTTCATTAATATACTATGTCTCTCCATTTATTTACACCTTCTTTGATTTAATTCATCAGCATTAAATAGTTTTCAGGATATAAATCCTGTACATGGTCTGTTACATTTACACCTAAGTATGTAATTTTTTGAACAATTGTAAATGGCCCTATATTTTAAATTCTGGTGTCTAAGTGTTTATTATGTTTATTTTGTATATTTATTTTGTATCTGGGACCTTGCAGAACTCACATTTTTTAGGTTCAGGAGGCATTTCGGTATAAGTTTTTTGGGGGGAAACTGGGAAGGTTGTAGATTCCTTGGGCTTTCCTGTGTAGACAATCATGTCGTCTACTAAAGGAACAGTTTTATTTCTTCCTGTCCAGTCTGTACACTTTTCATTTTCTATTGCTGCCTTATCTCACTGGCTAGAAGTAACAGCACTATGTCACATAAAAGTGAAAAGAGTGGACATCCTTGTCTTTTCCCAGCCTTAGGGGAAAAGTATTTACTCTTTCATCATTAAGTGTAGTGTTAGCTATATTAGGTCAAGGAAATTTCCTCCTATGGCTGTTTTTCTGAGAGTTTCTATCATGAATGACTGTTGAATTTTACTAAATGCTTTTACTGCATCAATTAATATAATCATGTGATTTTTTCCCCCTTTAACTTGTTAATATAGTGGATTTTCAATATTGTACTAGTTTTGTATCCATGGGATAAATCTCACGTAGTCATAGTGTATAATTCTTTTTCTTTTTTAATATTTATTGTTGCAAATATTACATATGTCCCTTTTCTTCCCCCCATAGACTCCCTCCAGATCACCCCCACTCCCCACTCCAGGCCTTCAGCACCCTATTGTCTATGTCCATGGGTTATGCATAAATGTATACAAGGTCTTTGGTTGATTACCTCTCACCCATCTACCCTCCCCGCCTTCTCTCTGAGATTCCACACTCTGTTCCATGCTTCCATGTCTTTAGAAACACTCCATTCATCAGTTTATTTTGTTAATTAGATTCCACACATGAGTGAGATCATGTGATACCTGTCTTTCTCTGACTGACTTATTTCGCTCAGTCATACTCTCCAGGTCCCTCCATGCTGTCTCAAAGGGTAAGAGATTCTTCTTTTTTACTGCTGCATAGTATTCCATGGTATACATATACTACAGCTTTTTTACCCACTTGTCCACTGATGGGCACTTCGGCTGTTTCCAGGTCTTAGCTATTGTAAATTGTGCTGCTATGAACATAGGGGTGCATATATTCTTTCTACTGATATCAGGGAGAGGGAGAGAAGGATAGAAACATCAGTGATGAGAAAGAATTATTGATCAGCTGCCTCCTGCACTCCCTGTAATGGGGATCGAGCCAGCAACCCCGGGTATGTGCCCTCATCGCAAATCAAACTGTGACCTCCTGATTCATGGATCAACGTTCAACCACTGAGCCACACCAGCTCAACAATATGTGGTCTTTTATACCTGGCTTCTCTCGCTTAGCATCAGTGTTTCAAGGATCAGTGTTGTTGTAGCATGTGTCAGTGCTTTATTCCTTCCTATGGCCAAATAGTTTTTTGTGTAGCGATTCCACATTTTGCTTATCCACTCATCAGTTAGTGGACATTCGGTTCATTTAGACTTTTTGGCCACAATGCTGCTATGAACATTAGGATACAAGTTTTTGTGTGAACATATGCTTTCAGTTCTCTAGGTTACATACCGAGGAGTTGAATAGTGGGTCCTATGTTACCTCTGTGTTTACTTCTTTTAGGAACTGCCAAACTGTTTTCCAAAACAGCTGCAATGCAGGAGGGCTCTATTTTCTCCACATCCACAAAAATGTTTTATTGTCCATCATTTTGATCACAGTCATGGTTGTAGGTGTGAAGTGTTATCTCATTGTGGTTTTGATTTGCATTTCCCTAATGACTAGTGATGTTGAGCACCTTTTTATGTGCTTATTAGCATTTGTATATCTCCTGTGGAAACGGGGCTATTCAAACCATTTGCCCATTTTTTAAATTGTGGGTTATTTTTCTCTTAATTGTTGAGTTATAAGCGTTATTTTGTATTCTCTGGATTCTGGACCCTAATCAGAAATAGGATTTGCAAATATTTTCTCCCTTTTTGTGGGTCATCCAGGGTTTTTTGTTGTATTTAGCTAGAGGAGTAGAGAAAAATACATCTACCTCATCTTCCTATAAGTAAATGTCTCCCAAACTCGTTTTTAATGGCTTTGGAAGGACCAAAGTGTGCTTCATTGCTTTAAAACTCAAAGTTTAGTTTAACTTAGTATGGGAGAGTCGTTTTATTCTAGTGTTCAATTTCTTTTGTTGTTTCAAATTAAATTGTTTTAAAGACAATTTAGGGAAAAGGTTTTAATTTTTTTCTATGCATTTTTATGACTTACCTCCCTGTGTATTCAGCATAGTGGCCTGTGTATTATATGCCAAGTTATACTACAGGTCCCTTTAGCCCTCTTGGTAGCCATCAGAGCCTGAGACAATGCAAGCCTGTGTTCTGTCCAGATATTATCACTTATCTGTATGCCATAAGGTGAAAAGGGTGAGGAGACCTGGTTAAGAAAACACAGAGTGACCTTATAGCCCAAGTGAGAGTACAGAGTTCCCATCTGTGGTATGTTTTTAAGCTCTGCCATCAGAGCCATAGAAACAGGCACAGGAATGAGTGAGCATTTCTCATTTCTAGGCTAAATAGGTAGGTCTTTCATCTTTCCTTACCAAACAATGAGTAATTCAGAGATAATCACAAGAAATCAAGGATTTCCTGATATCTCCTGTCTTCACCCAAGTCGTTGGCTACTGAGTTCTTCAAAGACTGATGCCTTCTTCCTTGGTAAAGATTGTTTTTTATGTCTATACTCCTGATTCTACTTCTCTTATAAACTCAAACACCAGTGTATAGCCATGGCTGGGAATATCAGAATTATTTTGAACTTCAAATATTTCTTTTGTTCCATAGGTGCCTGGGTGTATCTTACCAGCTCCCCAGCATTGCCAGACTGTACCATGAATGGATTATGCTTCTGATGAAATCCCTGGCGGCGTTTTGTTCCGTTTCCACTGCAGGGTTCCCGTTTATTCTCAAGCACCCTCTCTGTGTTTCTGCTCTGCAGCACCGCAGGCTGATTAAGGAACACTTTCCAAGCCACAGGGCTCCCCCTTTGTTAGTCTCCTACACTCTTTCATTGCTTGTATTATCCCCTCATTTCACTCCATTTTCGGTCTAATTTCAAATTTCTTGAGCTCTCTAAAATTCTGTAGCCTTCTCCACTCAGTGTTTTCTAGCCTTATTTTTTTTTTATTCACCTTACTTTTATTATCTCTGCACAAACTAGTATTTTCTTTTTTTCTTTAGTCTACTTTTCCTGGATTTTTGCTAATAGCCTTGATCTGTAGCAGTCAAACTCATTACAGTCTAGGTACTCTTCATCTTTTTCAGTTTTTCATTCTGTTTCTTATGTCAAAGGAAGAAATGTATGTGAAAGCCTTTTACAAACCAGAAAGCACGATACACTCGTATAACTTATTGAGATTAACAAAGGGCCACTGTGCCTCTTTTCACGCTTTCTGCTCCTTCTGAGCCAAAAGAACTTCTCCATAGAGGAGGGGAATATTGAAGAAACATAAAGCAATGGAGTTGTCTCTTAGCAACCGGGTCTGCCTTATAAATCTTACTTTAGATTACTGCTGCTCAAAATCACTTGCTTTTCTTACTGGCTTAGTGCAAATAATGTTATTAAATTATCGGAAGAGAAAGGAAAAAATATACTGAATGAGTCGCTTAGTTCATCAACTCCGCTCTATCTTTGCATAACGCTGTTGATATAGTTGGGTTGTCTCTTTCTCTTGGTTCAAATTGAAAAAGTTTATAAATATATCTTTTGTTGTTACTTAAGTTGTAAAGTAAGTAGAAACTAAATACCACCTTATACATTTCTAGGTTACCTGACTCCTGAAACAATATGGGTCGTATAGGTAGTATATAACAGACACTGCGTATAAATTAGGTTGTACATTTAAAGAAAAGCGGGTATACAAAACTCAAACCAGATTGTGGTATGATTATTTGCATTATAAAAATAACTCGTGAGTATTCTTCAGATATCTTTTAGTGCCTCCTGTGCTAGACAATGGGAGAGATATTCTCTTCGTGTGTGTGTGTGTGTGTGTGTGTGTGTGTGTGTGTGTGTGTGTAAATAGTCCTTGGCTTCCCCAGTAATAAGGTAGATAAGACTTGCAACAAATAAGGCAGTGAACTGATAAATGCCTGTGAGTGGAAAGCCAAGCGCGGAGGATGGAAAGGTCCCTCCCAGCCTGGTGAGCTGTTACGATTACATGGACAAGGTGACATGTTCAAGAATCCAAGACTAACAGAGATTTTGTCAAGTTTGGAATTAAGACAAGATTGAAGTGGTTGGCAAGATATTGGTGCCTTCAGCACTAGAACAAGGAGTTTAAATTTTAGCCAGTAAGCAATGGGGAGCCACTGACTTTTTTTTTCTTAAATCAAAATCTTGTCTAAGAAAATTTATCGTGCAATAATTGTAATTTCAATTCTTTTAAAAACTGGTTTGCTGATATTCCTTTAGGCTCCTTACTCTTGTATAAAACAAAGATGTTTACAAGTTAATCAATTATAGAATTGTTTTATTTCTAGTCTCTTTAAAGGGCAGTCAAAAAACTATTTTCAGATGAAATAAGATCTGGTAAGATGAGCTAATTAGTTGGGCTTCATATGAAGAGGGGTAGAATACTACTTCCCATACCTTCTGAAGTCGCTGTGAGGGAACTTCGTGTCGATCAGTCAGCCATCCTGCTGTCTCACTTCTCCAACTGGGACAATGCAGAAATCCACCGTTTTCTTTTTTTTTTCTTCCTACGTGGATAGAATGAATATTTTTAGTGAAAACAGCTTCTTCTCAATGGCCCTCTTAGATTTGTTCTTAATTTTGCCAAACATTTGTTCACCTGAGCGAAAGACTTTGTTTCCCTGCCTTTTCCTTTACGGGGAGAAACAAACAGTGGGAGTGACAGCGTGTTGTGAGGCGCTGCTGGTACAAAGATGAATTGCTGTGTAAATACTCTGAAAATGTTGATAATTGACTGTTAGTGAAAATGCAGTGTGGCTTGTTTTGTTTTGTTTTGTTTTGTTTTGTTTGTTAATCTTCACCCAAGGATATTTTTCCATTGATATTTAGAGTGAGTGGAAGGGAGGGAGAAAGACAGAGAGAGAAACATTGATGTGAGAGAGACAATAGATTGGTTGCCTCCCGCATGTGCCCCGATGGAGCCTGCAACCCAGCTATGTGCCCGTGACCGAAATCGAACCCGGGACCCTTCAGTCCACAGGCGATGCTCTATCCAAACCAGCTAGGGCAGGAAATGCAATGTTTTAATAATGAAGACTATAGAATAAGGTTGGCTATTATTTTCCATGCATAGCATGCCTTGGGGGATTTAGAGCATGAAATGCTTCCCACCTGCTTCTGTTAAGGAAGTAACACTTCCTACGTATTTACCTCACAGTTAAATCGTGTTTTTAAAACATTACAGCTAGAGAAGCAATGTGTTTTAGTGAGCCATATTAGATGAACAAAGGACCACTTTGTTAACCTAGTCATTCACTTGCTGTGTCAGGACAAGTCAGGACTCTTCCTTTGTGCCTTGGTATTCTGCTGAGACCGTCTGAAGCTGCCCTGGCCAAATAAAACCTGCATGCCAGCAACATGCGACTGCTGGGGACTTGGGGACACAGAACCAAAAGCTGTTATGTAAAATAGTTCAAGAATGAGATTGTGGGGTGCTGAGCAGCACACTGTTTGCCCTGTCGTCTTCCCCCACTGCATTGACCACACCGGCTCCCACCTGAGCTCAGAGTCGCAGGGAGAGGGAGGGATATGTGTCTGGGGCGAATCATGGTTTCCACTCTGGAAAGCTGGTCACATCTCGAGTCAGTCCAAGCCTGAAGAACCTAGAAAAGATCTTGTTTGATTCTAATCCTGCTCTTTGGTGCCATGTGAGTCTCTTCTGCGTCTCTTGAGAAGGCGCAGGCAATTCTGTCTCTGAGCTTTGGAGGAGGGACTCCGGCTCTAAGACTGCACACCGAGTCCAGATCCCAGAGAGTGTGTGTCTTCAGATGAAAAAAAAAAAATTTAGTTCAGCGGAATTTAATTCCATGATGAATGATAACAAATGACATAAGTTATTTTTGAAAATGAATTTTGGGTTTCAGAGCAAGACTTTTCTTTCTCTGCTTCTGACTTAACCATGAAGAAAAATTCAGAATAATCCTTAAAAACAGTAGTTCTTGCCATTAATTGAAAAGCATTTTGCTATCTGAAGTTGGGCTCCTCTCAAGGTTTAAAAGTTAGGAGCACAATTTTAGAAATAAATTATTTTGCATGTTTTCCCCTCTTTGCTATATCTTTTAGGTGCCAGATAGAGCTTGCTCTATTGACTCGAATCAAATGAAAGCATGTCCAGTGAAAATCACCTCTGGCTTGAGAACCAGACTGTAGTTCATTCAGAAACCAGAATGATCCTGGCCCAGTTTTAATGTACAAAAACTCTCCAGCCCACTGTGGCTGGAAGTTAGTATCGTAGAACCACGCTATAAAACGTGAGGGCCGGGGACTCCCCACACTGTGGGAATCTGCTGCTATTTCTCAGCAAATCAAATCCACCGTGAATTCCAGTGTACAGACTGTGTGGTCTAGTCCAGGCTGCACCATCAGCGTGAATAGAGGAAGGCCAAGTTCAGGAAAGAGGGAAGCCACAGGACTTAAGTGGGGAGGAAAGGGTTGCTTGGGTAGCCACAGCGGCACATTTTGGACATTTGAAGATCATTGCCTCTCTTTCTCCTTCTTCCTTTCTTCCACATAAAGATTATGGAGGGAGTAAAAGGAGGAAAGCCTTGACTCAAAAAGGAAAAAAAATTACATAAAATCATCTTTACTGCCAGGGACTTCTTAATGTTTGTTGGGTGTGCACCCCAACTTAACACATTTGACCAAACATTTCCCATGATTCATCATCTTTTAATGATGCTGTATAATTCAAAAAAGATGACTACTATGTGTGGCCCATTTGCCTCCTGTTATTCTGTAAGAACAGGATAGGAAGGCTTAGGGAATACTTGTACTCCATTTTGTTTTCACAGTGTTACTAATTTCCTTCCATTAAAAACATATCTAAAATCTTTATTCTCTTTTTAGGTAACAGTATGACTAAATACATTGAGAAGCTAGAAGAGATCAAAAAAAGTAAGTAGCACTATTATTGATGGGCTGGCATAATGGGAGCCTGTAGTAGTTGTATAAGTTGGTTATTAACAACCCGAATCGTACTCTATAACTGACACACACGGGGAGCTAGGGGAGTCCACTGGCAGGTGGCTGGGGAGATGTGGGAAACACAGTCCCTTCCTGGTTAGCTGCTGGGATCGTGGCTTGTGGATCGAGTTGTGCCTGACTTAGACCTCAGAGGAGGTGTTAATGTAGGAGTGTAGAGTGAGCAGCGAGAACCTGCACTTTAGTGTCATTGTTCTAAGGTCTTCTTAGTCTTTTTCAAGGTACTTAATCTTTCCTCCTTTCTCTATACCTGAGATAGGAGTAATAATGTCGTATTTCATAACACTCTTTTGAGTATAAATTAGTACTCATGAAAGCCTTAGAGATATGAGAAAGAGCTTATTCTTAAAGCGATGTTATACATTATAAATTCATTGCCGTCTGCTTTCTTTTAATTAAAAATCATATTTCATACACATTCTTTTTAAAAACTAATCTTCTGCAAAGATATGCCACTAGTCACTGAGTGTTTTGCTCTGGTACAAAATCATAATTTTTCAGTCTGTGTCCAAAACAGATGTAAAATGTACACATCAAGGCCAGAATTAAAGAAGAAGCAGAAACATCTACGTCCTAAGACGGATTTGCGCCTATCTCCAGTGGAACACAGTGCGAGGGGAGTATTTAGCTAATGTGAGGGAAGAGGGACTCGCTCAGATAACAGTTCAGAAGTTGGCTCTGGTAACATACATCTTCTGGGAAGAGATTACTACAAATCCAGAATTCAGAGAACTTTGTTTTTACACAGCAGGCCTTTTAATTTAAATGATAATGTTTCTGTTCCTTTTGAATTGCTGAGAAACCCCAGATAATAGATGTGGACCCTGGAGCGGCTTTCTGCTGACTCTGCTGTTCGCCTGCGTGAGCTATCGGACTCCTGCTGGAGACATTTGTTTCCTGATGTGTAACGTCCCAGTGGCCTTCTATTTTCTTCTTATACGTTCTACATTATAGCTTACACATTATTTTGCACTTTATATTGTATACGTATATATTTTAAGGATATATTAAAATTTTAAACTATGAAAAAAATCTTGTTTACTCACCTGGGCTGCATTATTGTCGCCCTTAGTTCATCCATGGCAGGACAGTCCGGCTGGCCTGCTTCGAATTCGGTGTGCAGTCTCTTTCACCTCCTATCCATTTGCAGCTGAGTAGAAAGCTCACCTGTCCACACCAGAATTTGTCCCCTAAAAATGTCTTGTTCCACCCAGATTGAGGAAACCCGGTTTAAAACATTTCTTAAAAAACACAGTGTGGTTTCTTTAATATCTAAACTTTAAATGGAGCTTTTCTCCCCAAAGAAATGCCTCTGGAACGGAGTCCTTGGAAATGGACTTCTCTTTAGAAGTTGTGGGCTTCCTTTTAGTAAAACAGGAGGTTCCTCTCACCTGGTCTCACAGACTTTGTGCTGATTCCCTGACTAGAATTACTTCAGATTCTGGTTTGGAATCTACATTTGGAACGATATTTCCTTCTCTTATCCCATTTTCTGTTGTAGATGTTCTTTTGGGTCAAAGGGAGGAGAATATTGCCTTGTTTCGTGACACCCTAGCCCCATCACTTTTCTCGGATTACCTCAGATGCCATGTCTTTCTGTGAAATCACAAACCTTGTTCTGTTACTTCCTTTGATTTGTCTTCCACTGTGAGCCCAACTTCCCTTTGCTAATAACGTGTTTTAACAAAACTCTGAAAACGCAGAATTCCTTTGTAATCTGAATATTCTTTCAACTCTGCCTGGGGAGAACAGACACTCTGTGTCTATTGACCACTTACAAAGCGTATTCTTGGCTTCTGGTGGTTAGATGACACTAGTTGGACCCAGTGTGAAACATCCTAGATAGTTAGGTCTCTGTCCTTCCAGTAACTCGAGAGAGACAGGCTGAGCCTCCAGACTTACTGGAGAAGCAAAACTTGATAGCATATCTGAAACTCGGGTTCATTGTCTCCATCGCGGAGTTGGGAGAAGCTACCAGTAGCAGAAGCTCCATTCTTAAAGCTCTGTTCGCGAGGACAGGCTGACAGAGCTTTCCAAGCCATCCTTTTTATAAACTTTAAAACTTACTGTACAACGTCTAGTTTGATCTTTTTATCTCTGAGTAATAATGTCAGAAAGTCCTAGTGATGGCTGCTCTTCTAAACCAGAACCAGGTATGTAGAGTTGAGGCTCAAATGTGCAGTGGGATTTCTAGTGCGTGTGAGAGGGCACTAGAAAGGGCAATCATTAGAAGACAGCTGGACCGGTGTTTTGTTTGAGGTAATTCAACAGAGTTCAAGGGGGTTTTAATGTACTTAGAATGTGAAGAATTGGAGAGTATTTCAAACTATGGGACTATACAGAAAGAATATCGGTAGATAAATGGCACAGTGCAAACTGCTTGAAAGCGATTGACTATTTTCATTGTCTGATGTATCACCATTTTGATTTAAATAAGTGACTTTTGGTGGACGGGTTGGTGGCGATTCAGTTGCACTTATTATTGCTTGTGGTCAGCCTATGTGAGTCTGCATCCTGGTGGGTCTTAGAAGCTGGTTTGCATCTAGGTTTGTTACCTTGTATCCAGAAGAAGTTGTTCTAAGAATTTTCTAGAAATAATGGTCAGTTATACGCCAAATTGCTCTCTTTAAGACATTTTAGAACAGCAGAACTTTAATTCCCTGTAAGACAAGAATCTTGATGAAGTTTTTAAGGTAATATTTCCTGACTCTGAGTCATAAGTTGTTTGGTAAATCAAGCAAACATTATCCTCCGAAATAACTATCCGGTCGGTGCTGGTTTTTTGGAAAATTCATAGAAATGATTAGTACACCAGGTAAACAGTCTTAAATATCTTAATCCTTTCCTTTGTTCCTAGGCGTCTTGGCTTACGAGCCTTTGTGCAATGAAGGGTACAGTAATTACCCAGCTAACTGACCTTTAGTAATTCTGAAGTAATGACACAGTCTTTAAGGAGCCCTGGGCTCCAATATAAACACCTAAAAGAGGAGAGGAGTAAAGGGTAAGAGTGGGAGGGAGGCCAATGCTGAGAACTTCAGAATGGGCAGTCATTTTCAGAAAAGTTTAAGGAAGCTAACTGTTAGCATGCCTCTCTGGGGCAGAGATTGGATAAAGTGATACTGGCTGAAATTTTTAAAAAACTGTTTAATGTGCTACATGGGATTATTATCACAATTACAGGGGTACCCTCCTTGGAGGAGTTATGCCTCAGACTGTACAGATAGCACTGAGTACATGTTGATGTTTTAGGTTGATTTTTTACTTTAATTGTAAAAAGCACATACCATAAAAGGTACTGTCTTAACCATTGTTAAGGGTACAGTTCAGTAGTGCTAAGTTTATTGGCTTTGTTGTACAGTAGATCTCCAGACCTTTTTCGTCTTGCAAACCTGTTGAACAGGTTGCTTTTTATTGAAGTGGAGGTGAAGAGAAACTGACACAAAAGATGGTCACGACTCTGTGCCCAGCATTGTGCCTGGGGTTGGGGGAGAAAGTGTTGTCCTGTGTCTCCAGCATGGTTTGTCACCTCCAGAACCGAACTCCTCTTTTCAGGGCAGGGTTGACCTGGGGCCACTCCGCCTAAGGGTCTCTGTCCTGTTTATAAAATGCAGATTTGTTTCCTTTTGTTCTGAAAATAGTTTAAAGCAGTTTACAAAAAATGTGGTACAATATGGCCAAAGTACAGCCAGAGCATGGTAACAGAAAAATGGTAGACTAATAACATAAAGGCAAGGGATAAAGTCTCTAGACAAAAGAGGTGGCTGTTCAGTTATAGGCTTTCTACTGGCCCAAGCAAAAGGGGAGGCGGGGGATGAAGAAATTATATAATACTGACCACTGTTAATTTTGAGGATATCATGAGGACTAAATGAGGTAAGGTATGTAAAAGCACATAAATGACTTGAGAAATATACCATATAACTTGGTGATTAGAAAGAATGAATACCTCTGAGGAAGCAAAATAAACCTAGAAAAATATTTGTGCTTTTCAGATTACAGATACAAAAAAGATGAGCTTTTCAAGAGACTAAAAGTTACCACCTTTGCCCAGCTGGTAAGTTTAATAATCTCCCACTGGAGTAAAACTTGTCTAATTTGTGCTGCTTTATGTGAGTATCTCTAAATTTGATTCTAGGTAATATTTGCAGTGGGGTTTCTTCTTGATTATTTATATTTTACCTGTGAGAGAATTAATTGGTATATGATGTGTATATTCATTGGAGGATGGTGTGAAATTTTTCTCTCTTCTTTGATAAGAATTTTATAAAGTAAAATGTACATTCTACTTTTAAATCATCAAATTTGTGGTTTAGGTTTTGTTTGTTTTTTCCTTGTCCATTTAATTTAATATTTAGAATCTAGAGTTCTGGACTCTGGATTGTTTGGACATTTTTCTCTGTGTAAACCAGGTGATCGCCCTTCGATGACTGAGTTCTTTTTCCAAGCCTTTCTTGGGCTATTTTTTTACTTTGGGAAAGTCACTTTATCCTTTCATTTGAAAATTACGGACCAAGTGTCTCTCTGGTACCCAAACAAGAGTTCCATTGATGTAACTCAAGATGGATCTTGGGTCTCATGAGCTAAATTTTAAAAACTGCTTCAAAATCTATATGTAAGGCCCTAGCCAGTTTGGCTCAGTGGATAGAGCCTGCGGACTGAAGCGTCCCTGGTTGGCAACCAATCGAGTCGTCTCTTCTCACATTGACGTTTCTGTCTGTCTGTCTCTCCCTCTCCCTTCCACTCTCTCTAAAATAAAATAAAATAAATCAATGGAAAAATACCCTCAGGTGAGGATAAAAAAAAAAATCTATATAGGTATACAATGCTATAATCAATGTACTCATAATTACATTTATTTCTTCCTTGCATGAAGAATTGCTGATACAATTTGTTATTATAAGTATTGCATTTTTAAGAAATAACATGTTAAAAAAGTATAACATATGTAATACTTTCAACAATAAAGATTTTTTTTTAATAAAGTAATAACATGTTATGTTGGGACCAGAATATATAGGGGCGTAGTTTCATGAATATTGCTAGGTACTCTTATTCATATTTCTTGTCCTAAGTTACCCTTTTGGCCTTTGAAGTTTATTGTGCAGTGTCTTAAACGAACCCTTTTCTTCTGGAAGGTCCTCTGCAGTGTAATGACCACTCCCGGAGTAAGGAGGCCCGCGTGTTAGCCTCTAGTTGAGGACACTGACAGTTTCTTAAAACAAGAGATCTTTGATGTTCCCTGTCCTTTGTATAAGACAGGCTTGCCTCTGTTTAAAGACAAACAAACATAGACCCATCTCCACATTTCATTCCTTTTTCTCTCAGGTCATCCAGGTTGCTTCCTTGTCAGATCAAACACTGGAAGTGACAGCTGAGGAGATTCAAAGACTGGAAGGTAATGAGAATTGAGGCTGCGGGAAAGTCACGGATTGACCGTTTGACTGAAGCGCTCGCCCTCTGCAGCTGCGTTCGCGGCGACTTGGGGCTTTGATGTACCTGTTTGTAATTAGATTGTTGCTCTCTGAGAAATGCTATCTGCTGCTTTAATTGTTAATTCTTACCTCTTAAAAATAAAAAGCCATCTGGTTTTCTGGCTCTAGCATTTGTAGTTTTAAACGTTTTAGATGTGTTTGATATACTAATTACTTTTTTTCAGCAGGTATTTTTAGTGTTTTCTATGTATGTACAAGCCACAGAATTAGGTGCTATGAGACCAGAAAGATGAATAAAACCCAGCTCTACATACGTGGAGTTTGTAATCACGGGTGCACATGCGTTTGCATGTTGGGTGAGGAGAATGAAGGCAGAAACACAGAGTCACTAACGGCAGAAATTTGTAATGGAGGACGGAAAGGAAGCTATCGTTTGTTGAATTCATGTATACTGCTAGGTACTTCACCTCGTGTTTTCTTATTTCATTTATTGCAAAAACCTCTATAACAGCGGTTCTCAACCTGTGGGTCGCGACCCCGTTGGCGGTCGAACGACCCTTTCACAGGGGTCGCCTAAGACCATCCTGCACATCAGATATTTACATGACGATTCATAACAGTAGCAACATGACAGTTATGAAGTAGCAACGAAAATAATTGTATGGTTGGGTCACAACATGAGGAACTGTATTTAAAGGGCCAGAAGGCTGAGAACCACTGCTCTAGAAAGAAGGTACTCCTTACAGATGAGAAGCCCAACCAAGCCCAGAGGTGCAGTGACTTGCTGAAGGTGATACAGCCAGTGTGTCTCCCAGGGCAGCCAGTGTCTGCTGTGGGAGTGCCGGGGGAGGGGAGGTATTTTCCAGTTAGAAAACAGGTAGACTTGCTTAAGGCTTCTAACCAGCCCTTCCAGGTGAGGCTGTGGCTGGCCGAGGAGAGGCACCGAGAAGAAAAGGCTGAACACAGGCCCGGAGAAGAGAAAGCTCCCGGCGTGCCTGGGGAGTCACGTAATCCAGTCTGGCTGTGGTCTGAGGGAGGAATAGGTGCCTGGTAGGAGATAAGGCCAGAAAGATAGGTAGGCTCCAGATTTCCTTTCTTAAATGCCGAGTCGAACGAAATAAAACCTCTTCGTTGTACTCTCATGAAAGGCATACACAGAGCTAAGGTCTTTATTTTATCCTGAAGCGCTCAGCAATCAATGTGTGGCTGTTTATTGACGGAGAATGTGTTTTGTTAAGGTTGATGTAGGCCAGGAATTTGACTTCTGATTTCAAGACAAGTTTCTCAGGAAGTCTGAACACTGGGTTTGTGCAACTCAACTGTCATTTCCCTGGGCTTGTTTTTGTTAGCGAGGATAAAGGGAATCTGAAAAAGCCAGGAATTTATCTTTGACAGATGCCTCTCACACCGCAGA
This sequence comes from Myotis daubentonii, assembly GCF_963259705.1. NCBI lineage: Eukaryota > Metazoa > Chordata > Mammalia > Chiroptera > Vespertilionidae > Myotis > Myotis daubentonii. The sequence goes on along the minus strand of NC_081849.1, from coordinate 23,953,977 downwards.
GAAAGAAGGGCTCTTTGTAATAGAGATAATTGAGTCTCCTCATACAAATACACCCAATTTTAACCTGGTTATATAAGTACCTGGATTGGGTCTTTTAATTCATTATAGAGATTGCAGCACCAGGACATATGGGCTCATGCAATTTTCTCTTCTGAGATGAATTTGCACAGCAAAATAGGCTCTTGTAAAATAGGACACCATAATGTGTGAGTAATATTAGTGTTTTTCTAGTGCTCCACACAGAATAATAACTCACTCAGGAATGCCTGTAGGACAGATTGTATCTGTTTGCATATTGACTATCTTTGAAGGATTACAAGATCTCCTTTTGTAATGTTTATTTTTTCCTGACTTAAAAGTATATTTTTAGAAAATTAGAAAACGGCAAAAAATATATAAAGAAAATTAAAATAACGAATAATCCCTGTTTTAAATTTTGTTGTCTATTCCCCCCCCCCCCATCTAACTCCCACCCAAATCCATACTCTTCATATATAGTTTTGTATTATGCTGTTTCCCATTAACATTTTGTCATGCATACTTTCCTGTGTCATTCATTACATAGACTCACAGAGCTTCAGTGTAAAGGTCGTGTGGTCATATAATGCCTACCCTTTGGACATACCATAATTTATTTAATTATTCTCCTATTCCTGGGGCAGTACAGTTTTTCTAATTTTTCACTTTTATAAAATAATGCTGTGGTGTAAATACATAAGTGCTTGTGTGGTTCTGATTATTTCCTGGAGATGAATCGCTACAGATGAACAAAGGGTAGACCTGTTTTGGAGGCGCTCAATGCTGATTCCACAGCCTCTCCGGAAGGTTCTACCTCTGCAGCCCACCGAGTGCAGGAGAAGACATGTTTCTCCCCATCCGAGCCAGTGTTAGCATGGTTTTGTTTTGAATGTCTCTGATAGTGACAGTGAGCTGTGTGGTGTGTGTGTGTGTGTGTGTGTGTGTGTGTGTGTGTGTGTGTGTGTTTATTGGTCATACATATTTCTTTCGAGGATATTACAAATCCTTTCCCATTTTTTTTCTAATGGAATGTTCATCTTTTACTTACTGTTTTATGAAAGCGTTATATAATTATGATATCTTTTTACTTTGGAAACCAATACAGCCTTGGAAATAAAGGAGAAAAATCTTTATTTGATGATTTGGAACAATTTCCAAGCTGGATTATCAAGTAAAAATAAAACAACAAAACGAAAGCCAAGGTGTAGAGCAGTATGAATAGTGTTCTCCTGGACATGTAAAAAGGGGAGGAAATAAAATATATGCGGAAGATGTAGTTGTTTTATTTCTGGAAGGAGACATAAATATGTGAAGCTGGTTCCCGTGGGGGGGAGGCCCGATGGCCGTGCATCTGGAATCGGAAGGAGGCTTCCTTTCCACATAAATTTATGTCGTTTGCATTTTTACCTTATACACACGAGCCTTTTTTCAATTGAGGAGCTAGTTAGTTTTTTTAAACTCTGTAAATTAAGTATATTAACCTTTTCTCATCCATATATGTTACAGGTATTTTTCCTAATTTGTTATTCACCTTTTAATTTTCTTTGTGTTGATTTTGACACATATGAGATTTGCATTTTCACATGATTAAATCAGCCATTCATGTTATGTCTTGTTTTATTGCTTTAGATTCACAAATTCTAAAATAAGATAAATTATTTACCTCTATTTTCTCCTACCAGCTTGCTTGTTAGTTTTGTTTTTGTTTTAATATCAATCTATCTGTTACATATATAGGGTGTCCCAAAAAAGTGTCTGCACACTTTACCAGCTGATCATCACTTAATTTTCACTTCTTTTCGGGTTTAACTGATTTGAAATAATGGGTGAAGCCAGACTAAGCTTTGAACAAAGAAAATATATCCTAAAGTGCCACTAGACTTTTTTTATGGGGATACATAAAAGAAAGTTTACGGTACAAAGCCGGCAATAGTTGACAAATTGAGGGCACACAAATACTGAACAAAATGATTCTTAATATTTGTGATTTCATTGCTTCATGTTATCAGCGGTGTCTGGACCAAAACGGTCATCAGCTTGAAAACAGGCATTGACACACAAAGAAGTATTCATTTCTGTAGCTTTCTTTAAATTTTTTTTAATGAACTATATGTTAATAAACACTGACTTTATGATCATTCAAAGTGTGTGTACTTTTTTGGAGGAGACACCCTGTATTTTGGTATATGATGTGAGAGGTTAGCTAAACTTGATTTTTCTAGATAGTTGACAGATGATTTCAGCAGCATTTATTCAATAGTTTTCCTTTATCAACTGATTTGTGATGCCACCTTGAACATAGATTAGCTTCTTATATATATTCTAGGGTTTCTTTCTGTGTTCTCTATTGTACTCTGTTGTTCCGGTTGTACTTCAGCATTGCTTTTATCATTTACCTTTTCAGTATATGTTACTATTTGATGAATCAGGTTCTCTAAATTTTTATATATGTATGTATAATTTTTTTTTTCTTCTTATAGTTAAAATCCTTTTACACTTTTTTTTGTCCCATTGGGATTTGTATTAAGGCTAAAAAATAAATCCGGAAAGGATTAAATCATTTAACTTTTAGTCACCCAGTCAGGACTACTCAATGTATGCCACTCTCTTCATTCAGGTTAATGTCCCTAAGTTTATTTTTATAAGACCTATAAAGGACTTACAAGTTTTTACCAGATCTTTACATTTCTTAATTAGGTTTATTTTCTAGGTGAGTATGCTGTATATCTGTAATTGTTACTGTAAATGAGATCTTCATATTGTTTTCTAATTGGTATATAGGAAAAATATTTTGTTAGTATTTATGTTTTTTATCTAACCACCTAATTATTTTCCTTATGCTTATAGGAATCCCTTGAATTAATCCAGTAAATTATATCATATCCAAATTAAGATCTCATTTCTATTTCTTCTCTAATTATACTGGTTAGAACAGTAAATTCTCAGACTTTTTGGTAATAATCTCCCTCCACACTATAACAATTATTGAGGACCTCAGAAAGTTTTGGTTTATGTAAATTATACCTATTAATATTTAGGGTATTACAATTTTAAACAGGACTTAAAAATATTGACTCACTATTTCACCCATTATAAACATAAATAACATATTTTTATGCAAAACAGCTATATTTCTAAAATAAATTTTCTGAGAATGGAATTACTTTTTTGGGTAAATCTCATTAATGTCTGATTTAATAGAAAACAGGTGATTCTCCTATCTTCTGTATTCAATGTGTTGCAATATGCTATTTGGGTTGAAGCATCTGAAGAAAATCTGGCGTCACACAGACCTGTAGACATAAATGGTAGAGTGTTTTAATAGCCCTTGCCATTATTGTGGATATTTTTCTTTGGTACAACACCAAAACAACCACCAATAGTTTCCTAAAGGTTAGTTGTAATGTAGAATCTGAAACCATATTAATGAATTTTTCACACTCTGTTACATTAAAAGCCATCGGTCTGTCTTGCGCTTTGAATGAATCTTTTATCCGTGTATGATTTTATAACATCATGCCTTGGTCGTGCGAAAATTATTGGTTCACTGAGTTATGAAGATCTTCCCAATGTTGACAAATTTCATTACACAGCATAAAAACAAACAAACACATTCATCAATCTCACCGCCTATCTTATCAGAAAAGGCATTAAGTATGGAGAAACAGTCAAGCTCCCGATGGTACATGGCTTCCAAAATTGTGATTTTTATTCAAAATATAATCATTGCAACAAATGCCATCAGTTGTTTTCCTTGAAATGACAAGTTCACTTTTCACTTAGATCATTTTTTTTAATGTCTGCCAAATGCACACGTCTAAGTAACCAGTTTTTCTCAGATTTTCTTCCAAGTAAAAATGGTGTTCATGGCAAAAGCAGCAATAATGAGACTAATGCTTTTCCTTGAGACAACCATGGGACTTGGGTATGTAGCAAACTGTCCGTATGCAATTCCCCATTTCATCACACAGAATATGAAAAAGGCGTGTACGTGAGGGTAAAATTTAATAAAGTTGTTCATTATTAGTGCGTCACCAGGGACAATTTTTAAGTGAGATTGCCATATTAACTGTGATTGCAGGTTGGTGCAAACAGGATGATTGCTAATAAAACTTAGCACCATGACCCTGGCTCTTGCTAAGGCACTAGCAGTGTTATCCACCATTTTATTTGCACCACCAGGGCAAATAACACAGTAAAAAAGATAAATAACACCTCAGCATCATTATGAAAACAATCTTTACCTTGTACATCCCCTGAAAGGGCCTTGGGGACTCCTGGGGTCCACAGGTGGCATTTTGAGAACCTATATACCTAATTTGAGAATTTATAGAACAATTTAAATAAGGTGATGTGCGCTCCTTTTCTTGACCTAATTTCAGTGGCCCTGCCTGATAAGTAAATGCAGATTCTACCAGTAAATGTGCTTATTTCTTTATTTGCACGTTTTAGACAATGATTCTGCGACTTCAGACCCTGATGCCGAAGTCACTGCCAGGACCAATGGGAAGGGGAGCCCCGATGAGCCGCCGCCGAGCCCTGTCCAGTTCATAAATAGCGTGGGAGCGGGGGACTCCAGTCGCTCGACACTCCAGAGGTACTCCAGTCGGATCCGTGCTTCCCCTGCATCTTGCCTTCCTATCAGGCGAGAGACCGATTTCAGTGGCTTAATTACCTCAGGAACAGACTGGCAATGGTGAAGCCCCACATTCTCACCCAGCCCTCTACTTTCTCTCTGGGTGAGACCTGTGGGTCCTCGCCCTGGGGCCCAGTGAGATAAATGCCTCCCCCTGAGCCTTCCCACAGCACCTCCGTCGGTGAATGTCCGACTCTGTTGTTGGGTGAGCATTAATTTTCACACCTCGCTCCCACTCTTCTGGGCCCTCCCGCATGCACGTTTGCTATCAGGACCTGGCTTTACGACTACTGTCTTCTGACTCAGAGAGCATGCCTCCCTTCGCCTTTTCTGTCTGTTGCCCCTTATAAGTACCCTGACTCGAATCAGAAGGAAAGTGGAGAGGCACACACAGCGCTCTGCTATCACGTAGGCGCCAAGAGGAGTGAGAGCAGCCCTCGGTGTCGGTCCTCCAGCTGCACGTGGCTGGTCCGTCTTCCATACACTGTGACGCCTCACTTTCCCACAAATATTAACTGTTGATTATAAGACAGTGCTAATTTTTGGCACATACTCATCCCTCCTACTGGTAAAATAGTCCAACTAGTGAAAGAATTGCTATCATCTATACCACTATTATTATTTTTATTAACTACTTTTGTGCAAGGACTCAAATTGCTTTCGAAACAAAATAGACCAACGAGACTACCATTGCGGATAGAATTTCTTCTCCTGGGGTTCAACAAAATATGCTCTACATGGCATGTAGTTATAATGCTTATCAGATTTCAATGCAGAATTGGACTTGCTGTGATGGGGAGGAACTATGTACTGCATGTCAGTCTGTGGTTTGGCATACATGTCTTCATATTTGCCAGGAAAGTAATCATCTTCTCATAGCGACGCTCCACTCCTTGCCATTTTGTTCATAACACCTACTGCTCGTATTCCTTTGATCCATGTTTTAACCCCATTTTGCCTATAATATTAATATGGTGACCAATTTTAGTGATTTTATGACCTTAAAATAGAACTGTCAGTGGTGAACTCATTTTAATCTTAGCTTTTCCTGTGTCTGATTCTATGAGTGTCATCAAATCTAAAAGCCACTTCAACCTCAACATCATAACCTATAAAATGGAAGTAAGTACACATAACTACTAAAAACATTAAGGTTCAAAATCCAGATTGGATAGACTCAATGAATAAATTAAAGCGTTGCTGTTACTTTCCGTTACATATAGAGAGGCCTTCGTTTATCCTGCCCCATCAGCCTCATTCTTTCCCCTTTTGCTCTGCTCTCTTACGCCCCTCAAAATTCCATTGGATTGATTGTTCGCCGCCTCTTTCCCTGAATGCGGCCCTGATTGCTGGAGGCGCACGCACCCTGCAGCTTCTCGCCCTCAGCCAGGCTAATGGCCTAGCGCACACTGTCGGGAGGTAAGTGGGGACCTGTGGGTCCTCGCCTTGGGGCCCAGTGAGATAAAACAGGAACCACAGGATCTTGTATTCAGAAGCAGGACTGAGACACTATACCCATTTTCCTTTTGCTTTGCAGTGTCTTTTGAAAAGACACTGAGCTCTCTCTCTCGCTATTCTGAAGAAAAGCATCTGACCTTTAAGACTAGTTGCTGCTGACCTACTTTTCCACTTGCAGCGTCATCAGTGGTGTTGGAGAACTGGACCTAGACAAAGGGCTGGCGAAGAAAGCAGAGCCCAGCAGCCGAGACACGCCGTACCCCGACTGCCCCTTCCTGCTGCTGGATGTGCGCGACAGAGACTCGTACCGGCAGTGCCACGTCGTCGGAGGTAAGAGAGGGGCGGCCCGCAGTGCCTCCTCCCAGCACCGCCCATTCTTGCATCCTGGCCCCTGACCACATCCCACGGTCAACAGTTAAGGGACCCTATGCTAGCCCGGTCCGTGGTGAGCTGGCTTTCCCATAATGCTCTGAGACTGGCCGATGACGCGCTCCCACGGCTCAGGGCCCAGGGCTAACGTCAGGTGCAGTCGAGTCAAGCTTCGTATTTTGTTTATAGTGCCCTGTTTCTTTTCTTTCACAAAAGTATTTAGGTTTATGGCTTGCTGATTTTGAAAATATATTTCTTTAAGCTCTTAGTGAGACGTTAGACCCACTGGGGGGCGGGGTCAAGTTATACTAGGAAAGCTACAAACTTCCTAATTTTCCTTTCTTTACAGCTTACAGTTACCCAATTGCAACTCTGTCTAGAACAATGAACCCTTATTCAAATGATATTCTTGAATATGTATCCTTTGTTGCATTTTAAGGAGTTGGGTGAGGATGAGGTTCGTAATAATCAAACTTACCAGGAAAACTCTGTGAAGGACTTTTGATACACCACTTGATCTTAGCCAAAAGGCCGGGAAGCAATGTGTGCATGACTTCTTATAGTAATTAGCTTATTTTGGCATATTTTAGAATTTGGATTCTTAGCTGTTACTGAATATGCTGACTATGATTGCAGATGGTTCCAAGCCATACTGCCCTGGTTAAAGTCTATGATCCATTAAGATTTAGTCCTGTCCTGGCGGGTGTGGCTCAGTTGGTTAGGCATTGTCCTGTGCACCGAAAGGTTCCAGGTTCGATTCCCGGTCAGGGCATATCCCCAGTTGTGAGCTTGTTCCCTGGCGGGAGCATGCAGTAGTTAGCCAATAGGTTGTTTTGCTCTCGCATTGATGTTTCTCTCTCTCTCTCTCTCTCTCTCTCTCTCTCTCTCTCCTTCTCTCACAAAAGAGTCCTAAGACGTTTTTCCCCCCAGAAAGCTTTCCCAGGTAAAACTTATGAAGTAAATTTTCTTCCTTCTACTTTAACTTTTTTCTTCTTAAAATTTTAATATTTTTGCTCATAAAAATCATACAAGTAGAAAATAATTTAAATATTGAAATATGTGAGAAAGAAAATTGAAATCTTTGATAATCACCCATTTGAACAACTCTTATTACATTTTTTGTATATTTTACTCCAGACTGTCTTCTATGTATGTTTTAACAAAGTGGAAATCATACTGTATATATAATTTAGTGTCTTGCTTTTTCCGCACTTGATATTACAGTTACTTTGTCACACTAACACACGGTCTTTATAAACTCCATTTTTGATATAGTGTAAATGTCTTCAGATGTACTATAATTTACTAAAATGTTCTGCTTCATTGTACTTTTTTTTTTTTACTATTATAAACAAGGCTGCATTAGAGTATATTGAACATAAAAGTTTTTCTACTTCCTTGCCTGTAGAATGGACATGTAATACTTATTCTCCAGGGTTGTGATGATAACAGAGCTAAAGGGTGTGTAGTGTACCTAGTGCATCTTGGATCAGGGTACTGTTAGTTTATAAGAGAAGAGAATACCGGCTCGAGCGGGTTCCATGACAGGAAGAAATCTAGTAACTGCCAGTGTGATGGGTAAAGAGAGGGCCCGTCTGGCATTCCCCTGAGTTCAGAAAGGTGAACTTGGGCAGCTCTCTGTTCCTTGGGGGTTTCTTGTAGTCTAGAAGCACTAACTCATGGTCAAACCTTAACTCGTCTGACTCTTAGAAAAATGCTCACGGCAAGATCATCATTCTGTATGACGACGATGAGAGGCTGGCCAGCCAGGCGGCCACCACCATGTGCGAGCGGGGATTTGAAAACCTCTTCATGCTTTCCGGAGGTGAGCGAGCGGGGCTGTGTTCTGCTCCGGGCTTTAAAGGCTGAAATCGGGGCTCACAGTCCTTCACCCCCACGTCATCCCCTCTTTCCTGGGAGAGGTCAGGATTTAGCACAGGCGTTCCTCGGACACACGCAGATCACCACTACCAAGCAAGTATCCCAGCAAAGCGAGTCATAACCTTTTTGCTGGTAGAGGGTCTTGCCTTCAGTTTGTAAAAAATAAAAAATAAATAAAAATACATCTGTGAAGTGCAGTGAAGCGCAGCGCAATAGACCCAGGGCTGCCTGTGCTTTGGAAAGAGAGCCGTGCGGCTGAAAGGAGGCAGTTCTGTGAAACCTCCCTGCGCTTTATCGGCGCATGTTTTAAATTCCTGAAATACTGACATTGCATCAGGGCTCTGTGAGAAAGCTTTGATGCTGAGCACTTACGCAGAAGGATTTCTGGGGGAATTCTCAGAATCCCACATAACAAGCGACATTTTCTGGTGTAATTTTCGTAATGGTGAAGCAGTGGAGAGAGATTTCGCGTCCTGGTGCCGGCCTCGACTCGGAAGCCAGGGATGAGGAGGCACGCAGGCTCCTTGACAGGTTTCGCCTTGGCCTCACAGCGGTGACGCTGCTTCCTCTCTCATCTCCCACACCCAGGTCTCAAAGTCTTAGCTCAGAAATTCCCAGAAGGACTGATTACGGGTTCCCTGCCTGCATCTTGCCAGCAAGCCCTTCCTCCTGGTTCTGCCCGGAAACGACCCGGCCCCAAAGTGCCACCCGCACCGGCTGAGAATAAGTGGAGATTTACCCCAGAAGACCTAAAACAGATAGAATATTACCTGGAAGAGGAGCAGGGTCCGACAGACAACCTCAGTAAGATCTTTTGACCTTTAGAGAGAACACTTTCTGTCGAGCTTGAGCTTTGTGATCCCTTGTAATATATTCAGAGTCTTCCAGTATTTTGGAAGGGTACAGGAGCGATGCAGGGAGGTGGGGGGCAAGTGGAGGTGATGCGAGATTGTGGCAAGAATCGGGCATTGTGCACAGAGAAGAGAGAAGAGACTTTATCAACGTGTGTGTCTCAGGCAGAGTTGAAAGGCCAACCTGAAGCATCCAGATTCCTTCTGGAAAGTCTCCATTGTCCTTCTGTTGCTTCTAGGCACACAGATCACTTCAGGCCTTTCCTCTGCACACTGCCTCCTCTTCTCTGTCCTCTCATCGCTCCTGCTCACTTCTCTGCCTAGAAGGAAGGTGGCACAGGCTAGCTTGGCTGGGTTGCCTTTCATCCCTGCCCTTTTCCCCACCGTTAAGTTGGTCACAAGGATAAACAGTAGGTTTTAGCCTTAAGTGAAGGCTGAATAGGACTTGATTAGCTTCAAAGTGGTTGTATCGTAAGACTTCATTCGTTTCAAAGTGTGCTTGGCAGATTGTCCCTGGGACCATGCTTGCAGCTCTCTCCTGGCTTCCTTGCTCCCTCAGGCCGGCTGAGCCACGCTAATGCCTCGGCAAGAGACTCCAAGGTCCCCGGCAGCCGCAGCGCTCAGAACCTGCCCAGCGGGGGCCCTGCCAGCCACGCGAACCCCCGCTCTCAAGGCAGCGGCCACCTGCAAGGCAAACCCTGGAAGTAAAGACTCTGTCTGTCCCACTCAAATAAATGTTTTCTCTGCTTGCGGACCCCTGAGCAGTTCCCCAGCTGGTCCTTTTCAGACCAGGACACGCGTGATAGGCCCCTGCCCTCTTCCTCTCCAGCTCCAGAGGGTTTGTACACGACCCAGAGGCAGCACAGGCTCGTGTCCACCCGTCATCCACACCATATTCACGTCTCTGGAACTGAGTAGGAAGAAAGGGTCTCTGGGGGCAGGGGTGGGGGGGCTGGAGGGGGGCTTGGGGCGGGGGAGGGGGGTGTCGTGTTTGTAATAGGTCCCAGCTTGTTTGGGTGTGTATCCCGTGCTGCTGTGTAAATACTTCAGTCACATCTGGGGTGTTCTTCCCACCCAGTTCTGTTCCACTCACGTTCCTGGCTTCGTGGGGGCTGTCCAGAGAGGCCGTGCTGCCTGAGAAGCTGGCCCTGGGGTGCGGGTGACTCTTGGCTCCCAGCCTCCCCAGAGCCCCCAGGGGAGGGCCGCAGGTCGAGGCGCTCTTCCCAGCGCAGATACGGGCTCTGTGGTGAGTTTGGAGGCTGGCTCCGCCAGCGTCGCTCCATTTTAAGGCTCAGTGCAGCGGCTCTCACACTTCCTGGACGTTCCCCCCGAGGCACGCTTCCCGGAGCCAGCGCCGGTGGTGGTGTGTGCTTGGTGGTGGTGTGTGCTCGGTGCCTCCACCGGACACGGCCTCCCAGAAAGCCCGGCTGTCCGTGTGCAGGGCTGCCCCTCGCTGGTGTCTCTGTTAGGAATTTCCATCACCCAGCCCGGGCCCATCCCGCCTTAGAGGGGCAGAAATCATGGCCGCTGGTGCACATCAGCCCCGGGCGGCCGCTGAGGGCATGCAGGTGAGGGCGCCTTCATGGTCCTTTGTCAGAGCTGACAGCCCCTTAAGCCCTCGCTTAAAATACAGTATTAGTCTAATTGAGTAATTAGTACAATTTCCTACTTACTTTTCATTCTCATGGCTGAGCTGTGATTAGGAGGTTGTGATTATAGATTCTGGTTTGGGCCAGAATTTTGAATCAGCATTAATTGAATTGCTAGATGACTGACATTCATGCCATTTAATTGGGGGAACAAAAGACCTCAGGTAAGGATGAGGAACTCTGAAATCATCAGGAAAAGGAAAAGAGCCTTGTTAATTTTTATGGTCTGTGATCTGTAGCTGCGATAAGGAACTGAGGAATAAATTGTGCTTTTTGTCATGGCAACCAGCTTCTGAAAAGCCAACTGAAAATTGCCTATCCTTAGGTGGTTACTGCTGCTGGGTAAGATTCGCCTTAACGGCACTATTTTCTCGCCATCAAAAAAAAGAAAAAGAAAAAGAAAAAAGTACCACAGTATTTCTAGCAAGGGGGCCGTGTTTGTAAGAGAAGTAAAGGTAATACATATCGCATCGATTCATATGGAAAAGGAACTTTCCGATTCAGCCCAGTTCTGTTGCAGGATGTTTATTCCTCTCTACTTGATTTCCAAAGTATAACATTTTCCAATGCTTTAGAAATCAAACAAACCAGCGACATTGTTCAGATGTCAAGCCGTGCCCAGTTTTCCACAAGAGTCAAGAATCTTGTATAAAATCCAGCCAACGTACACATAGCTTTAATGAGGAGCCTGTCATGTTTCCCCATAAATTTATTGCCTGAGAACTAGTGCGGCCTGTTGCTAATGCCAAAATGCTCTGGCTTCTTATTTTCTTTACAACATACATTTTTTTTAATGCAAATTTTTCCACACTCAACTTTCCCCTAGCACGGACAAGATTTTCAGCCTTTTTGACACACATACATTTTTAAGAAGAAAAAAAAACACACTGTTTTCTCTGTGACAAAGTTCTGGTTATGCCATTTTAAAGTTGACTAGTCAGGAGTTTAGGTTTCCCCACTCGATTCTATTTTAGAGTAAATGGTAGCCCCCCTGTCTTCCTCTTCTGCATCCCCAGCACCCAACGACACTCGAGTGTTGGCAACTACTGTATATACGTGGAAAGTCAGGTTAGCCAAACCCGTCAGAACTGCTGTGCGCTTAGCCGAGCTGTCTGACAGGCTGTGTGTGTGTGTGTGTGTCATTCCCCACAGTGCTTTGCCCTGTTGGTAAGGATTGCGAGTCACTGTTTCTAAAGACCCGTTCTGACACTGCACTGCGGGCGTTAAGTGGCACTCGCAGCCTTTCCATGCTCCAGGTATTGCTTTGAATGTTTGACTTTACTCATTTCTGCATTAGGTTAACTGACATGTATTATTTAAGTGATCAGTGATACTCTGTGCAATGATGAATGTTGAATATTAAAGTGCGTAGTTATTAATCTGTTGTTTGCTATTGATATGCTGACCTCTGCCAAATTCTCCCTTCCTCGCTGGTGAGATGATTTTGGGGAGCATGTGAGACTGGGGATATTTGTATAAATAAATCAGGAACCGTTCCGGTGAGGGCAGGGGACGTCAGCTCTCCAGTCAGAGGCCTGGGTGTCATGCTCAGACAGGGACTAATGGCCACCTTAAACACATGACAGCAGGGCTTTACTGCAGTGTTTCAGGGGTTGACGAGATGCCTTTGGCTCGTGACCCCCTAAATGGAGGGTGCTTTATCCGTGCACAGCTCCAGCTCCATCTGCGCAGCGGTGAGGGCCCAAGTCTAAATAGTACGTTCAATGCTATAAGGCAGCGGTTCTCAACCTGTGGGTCGCAACCCCTTTGGGGGTCGAACGACCCTTTCACAGGGGTCGCCTAAGACCATCGGAAAACACATATACAATTACATATTGTTTTTGTGATTAATCGCTATGCTTTAATTATGTTCAATTTGTAACAATGAAAATACATCCTGCATATCAGATATTTACATTACGATTCATAACAGTAGCAAAATTACAGTTATGAAGTACCAACGAAAATAATTTTATGGTTGGGGGTCACCACAACATGAGGAACTGTATTAAAGGGTCACGGCATGAGGAAGGTTGAGAACTACTGCTCTAAAGGGTTATGTATTTAAGAAAGAAAGAAGGGAAGGAAGGGGAGAGGCAAGGAGGCAAGAAGTGGGGCGGGAGGGAAAAGCTGCGTTACTCATTCAAAAACAAAAAGAACAATCTTGGGCTGTAATAATGTCAGATTTAATCTATTGAAAGGTAAAGAATGATTCAAATAACCTTAAAGTCATTTTATTTTTTCCCTTGAGTGGAAAGCCAGAACCAGCACAATCATATTGGACTTGGTGTAAATCAGAATGAAAAGAGGACAAACAATGCTCATTAGTTGCTGAGGGATTTTTCCTATGGTGCTATTGAGACCAGAAAAAAATTCTTTAGACTTTAGGCTACTCACCAAGAGCACAGTCCAAAACAAAACCTCCTTTTCTCTAATTCCCTTCTGGAATATAAGGGGAATCAGAGTCCTAGACTAGGAAGAAATATGGAGGTAATTTTTCTTGTTTGGTTTTGGCTCCTGTCATGTTATTTATGGGTTATAGATTCTGTCTTTTGTGTTATCTGACTTTTTTAAGGGAGATAATTAATTTCTGTCCACCTGGATTTAAATCCGTGGCTCCCTTCTTGCTCTACTCTGAAGATAATCATGAAGAACCTTTCTTTTCCCAGTTCCAGAATGTTCTCAGTGTATTTTGTGTGCCTTTGTTTTCTTCACAATTCTTTTCCAAGATGTAACTCCATAATACTTTCTTTTTTTCCCCAAGAAACATCAGAAACATGGATTCTAATTCATCAGTTTGGTTATGTGAGCATGATGACATGCTTACATGCAGTTCAATTACTTTTTTGATTAGCAAATATATTTTCCTCATAAAAACAGTAAATAAAACAGGCTGTGCTTGCAAAGTATTCAAAATACATTTTGCTAGCAATTCTTTCCCACAATTGTAGTAATTATTGAAATTGTCTATTGTGGTGTTCTTAAATTGGTACACAGGTCAATTATAGCATAAAATATGTAACGGAAATTTCTCAGCATTGAATTCTGGCAGAACAGGATTCAGTGCATGGTTTTATGTGTTTACAAAACTCTGTTGGTCACGCCACCATCCCGATGGCCTCCCTCTCTGATGCTGACCCTCTTTGTTCCAAATGCAGCAGCAGATCTTCTCACGTGTGCAACATCCCCAGGCGCTTGGTAAAATGTGGGGCAAACAGAGGTCATTTACCAGATGCTGTTACCTGGTGGGCTGCATTTTTTTAATTATTTGAACTTTTATTTTGACTATAAGCTCCTAGAGGGTGAAAATCACCAACTAGATGACAGTGGCCCTTCATCAGGGTGTGTGACCAAGTGAATGGGACCTGTCAAGTCTGAAGTCTGGATGTGAGGCCCATTGTGGGGCGACTCAATGCCGGCCTGCCATTCTGGACATCCGGGAAGCGCTTTCTCTTTCATCCCCTTGTGCACGTCCTGCTTTTGTGGGAGAGGCATTCACAGCCCTGAGGTTTTTAGATTACCCTCTGCAGGAGGCCCCGGAGAGCTGTGAGGGCCTCATTATGCCCTGCTGTCTGCAGTCTGCCTTCAGCATTCACCAAATTTGGGTCCCACTCCATCCCCAGCTGAGAGTGAGTTATGTTTTCTCTCTTATTTCAAATCTTGAAGATGTCCAGACAATCATCCTAGCAGACATTGATGGAGAGCTGACTATGTGTCGGGCAGTGTTTCCAGAGTCTTTGTTTTATGTTTTGGCTCATTTAGTTCTCACAGCAGTCCCGCGAGGTAGGCACTGTCATTTTCAGGTAGGAGACTGAGGGTGGCGTGGAAACAAAGCAACTCGCCCCACGTCACTGAGCTAGAAGGTCGGGAGGACAGGACCAGCTGGAGGACTGTGGCTCCAGAGCAGGTCCATCAGCTGGGCACAATCACACTCTCCTCGCCAGGCCTCCGATTTGCCCATGAGAATGTAACCTCCCCTGGCTGCTGGCCTCCCCGCCTCACCTGGGACTCCACAGGAAGCACCCCTCCTCCGCGGCGCCAAAGGCGAGGGAAGTTCAGGAACCGACATCTGCTCCCGGGACTCTGTGTCTCTGCATTTCCGCCATCTGTGTCTGGGGACCCGTCCTGAAGACAGGTGTTCCAAGGTTTCTGGGGTTTGTTTAGTTTCTTAGTGAACACCTACTGAGGTGTCACTTAAGGAATGAGTTTCAAACTTTTCATTAGATTGTAGGCAGAAAATAGGCCGTTTTCCCAAGAAGTCCAACTGTTCATTCAATAAACCATATTGATACGATTTGTGCCTGGTCTTTTCTCTCCTTTGTGGTGATGTTTCTGATTGAGGTTGAGACAGAAATGATGTGAACTGGCTCAGGGCCTGAGGCCCGGGCGGGAGGAAGCAGCAGCAGCGCTCTGTGCCCCCTGAAGGGTGTTAGCAGAGACGTTCACTGCACTCTCCCGAAATGCAGCTGAGCCGCTGCCCGGGTTAAGCAGAAGACTTTTCATTTTCTTCTTTCAGTTTGGCAAGAAACTTCGGGCAGCGTCCGTCTCTGGGGCTGTTAAATGATGCTCGCGGTTTGCGTTCCCAGTTTAATGCGGATCCTGAAAGCTTTGGGGAGCATTCCTTACCCTTTGACAGTTGCTCAGAGTTCACGGGTGTCCTGTGCTTTTTTTCTCAGAGCTCCTCCTCCAGCCGGCCCATCTGAATGTTGCAGTTGGTCATATCAGTTTCCTGAAAGTAGCATCTGGGTCTTAGTGTGTTCACAGAAGGACGCTTCTGTCCTTCGAGTCCTGAGAGCAAGAGCCCATTTGCATCTTCAGATCCACCTAGTCCCACTCACCCTGGCAGAACAATTGCTGAGATGATGAATAGCCAGCACTGGACGAGCGACCAGTGAGGTCATTTCTGGATTGCATTCGTGGCATTTCAATTTTAACTTCAGGCCAAAGCCAGAAAGCTAGACTGTGTGTGTGAGTGTTAGTTCAGAGACCACCCGAAGGGTTCTCACGGACCACCAGTGGCTCACTGGCCATCTATAATGGGCTAAGAAAAAAAGTAAAATGAGTTCATTGAAAAATACGGAATTGTGAAAAGCCTTAGAGAATAAGCATAATCAATTGCCCTCGTCAATTCCCCAGACGCTAGGGGAACGGAATCTGAGCAGAAGCAGCTCTTGGGGATTTTCCTCTGAGCTACGGCAGAGTGCTTCAGGGAATGGCCCCCAACTGGAGGCACGAGTAACCCTTTCTCTTCCTAAAAACTGCTGCTTCCAGCTCTATCTGGAGTGTAAATTATTCCAAAGATAAGACAATTGCATTGTTCCGGGCAATTGATGGTGGAATCTGATGCCAGAGTAGAAGAAATGACAAATTATAAAAAAGAATCTGGGCTCAAATGTATTACTTATTTTTTGTTGTTAATCCTCACTTGAGGATATTTTTTCCATTGGTTTTTAGAGAGGGTGGAAGGGATGGAAGGAGGGGGAGAGAAGGGAGAGATTGAACATGCAACCCAAGCATGTGCCTGACTAGGAATCAAACCCATGACCCTTTGGTCCATGGGCCAACACTCTAACCACTGAGCAACACCAGTCAGGGCTGGGCTCAAATGTCGATGGCTATTTACATGTTTGATGTTGATACTAGAGAACTTTATCCGTGGGTTATATTGTGTGTTTGAAACAGCACCCCCCTGACCCCCATTATTAAAGTTCATTGCAAGAAAGTCAGAAAAGTTTAAAGAGGAAAACCACCACCACTACCCATTTAAAATATGTAATTCAGTGTTACAGTAAATTTGCAGAGTCGTGCAGCCATACGCAGTCCTGTTTTAGAACATTTCCGTGGCATGGCTGGCTTCTTCCACTCGGAATGTTGTGACCATTTTCCCCCATCAACATACACCTCAGTGGCTTCATGATACTCCGTGTATAAACCTGTCACATGCGCATCAATACTGTTATCTACTTAGGTTCTTTTTATTTAAATTTGTATTATTGCAACCATGTACATACATGTATTTGAAATTATCTGAATATTTTAATAAAATAAATTCTTCCAAGTGGACTTCTGGGTCAAAGGGGCGATGCATTGAAAACTTTTACCCACATTGCCAATTTGCCCTCCAGGAAGGAGTGTAAATTTATCCTCCCACCAGTAGGATAAGACAGTCTTATTTCTTCATACCCTTGTTGGTCTTTTTATTCTTTGTCAATCATGGGAGAAAATAATATATTTGTTTTTCTTTATTGGCCAAAAGATTTCTCAGAGGATCGGTATCTTTCATACATTTATTGGCTTTTTGTGTTTCTTCTTTTGGGAATTGCCTATTTTTCTTTTGAAATATTAGTCTATTTTTTGAACTGCTTTTACTTATAAGAGCTCTTTTCCCCTCAAGGTTATTAATGCTTTTTCATAGGTGGTACAATACTTTCTAAAATGATTGCTTCTTTAAGCTTTTGTGCTTTTATTTATAAAATAAAAAATTTCACCAATAGATTTTTAAAAATATGTATCTGCAAACAAAATGTAATGCTCTTCCTACATTTAAAATATAAAACAGGGGTCCTCAAACTTTTTAAACAGGGGGGCAGTTCACTGTCCCTCAGACCGTTGGAGGGCCGGACGATAGTTTAAAAAAAAACTATGAACAAATTCCTATGCACACAGCGGCAGCAAAACACCCGGCGGGCCGGATAAATGTTTTCGGCCAGCTGCCTGTGGCCCGCGGGCTGTAGTTTGAGGACCCCTGATATAAAAGAAAAGTATTAATGACTTCTGTGTCTCCATTTAACAGGCATTTATTAAGTCCCTACTATGTGCCAGGCACTTGGCCAACCAGTAGGGATTAAGTATTAACAAGAACAATGCAATCCCTGCCCTCATGGAATTTTCATTCTAGTGCTTCATTCTTTGTCTTTTCCATTTCCTTGACTCTTGCTCAGAGCCTTACTTTCTAAACTACACTTTGGAGAATTCAAAATAACTTGCAAGCCTATACTAGACAGATTATAAAATTCATGAGTTCATTAGAAAAAGTGGAGAACATTCATTCCACAAATATATATTGGACATCTGTATATCAAATACTATTGATGGTTTTGGAAATTGAATGTCAAAATGTTTCCTACTATTAGGAAGCACAGTGTGTGTGTGTGTGTTTGTGCGTGTGTTTAATATATATATTTTTTTATTTCAGAGAGGAAAGGAGAGGGAGAAAGAGATAGAAACATCAATGATGAGGGAGAATCATTGATCAGCTACCTTCTGCGTGCCCCCTACTGGGGATCAAGCACACAACCTGGGCATGTGCCCTGACCGGGAATTGAACTGTGACCTCCTGGTTCATAGGCTGACACTCAACCACTGAACCACACAGGCCAGGCAGGGAGCACAGTTTTAAATTAAGCAATTTGACCCCTTGAAATCTAAGTAATTCAGTTCTGTAAAATGACATATTTTCTTACTGACAGCATTTTTTCACTTATGTCTTTATTAAACAAAAAGTTAGATCAGCTTTTCACTTGTGCAAATTGAATCATTAAAATGGGTTTCAGCTTATCTTCATAGATTGAAGGAAAATGTTTCCCAAAAGATAACTTGAAGGAAGTGTTTAAAATCTTTAGGTCATGTTTCTATAAAGGCTGAAACACTATTTTACCTTGCTTCCTATCAGTTTACGGATATTGTATGTATAGTCAGTTTTATTCTTTTTTATTTTTTAATTTGTTTGGCAGCAAAAAAACCAAACACATATATTTAAAAAAAACAACCTTTAAGATGAAAATTCCCCAAGGGTCCCTTAAAAAAAGGCATTTTACCTTTAGGCCATTTTATGTGGGAAAAGACAAGGCTGTTAAGTCAGTGGGGCTGCAAGCATTGTGACAACTCAACCCGGCTGATACAGGAAGAGGCTGCCACCCCCACCCCCTTCCCCACTGTTTGGGGAGCTACCAATCCATCCCACCCACTTCCCAGTGACTTCTGTAGGAAGCCATCTTGGTTGAATAGAAACTAGGGCCTCGTGAAAGCATGGGCTTCATTTGGGATGTTGGAGTAACCCCCTGCTCCACAATCACATCTTAAGAGATTTGGAGAAAACAATGTAGATTCTTGCTTTGAAAAAAGATTGCGGTACCCTATATATTGTTGTGCTAGCCACTAATGAGATATCACAGCCATCAGAATCAGCAAGCCAAACGAGGGAAGGCAAGTTCTAGGCTCTGTGGAGGGCATGCAGAGGAGAGCCTTATGTTTGAGAATGTTTGTGAATGAATGTTCAGGAGTGGTGGTGGGTGGGACAGGAAAGGGTGTGGAGACAGTGGACCAAAAGATCCTGGAAAGGCTGTGCAAAGGTAAGGGAAACTACTTCTGCCCCTAAAGGCAGTCTTCATGATAAACCACAATTCATAAAATGTCCTGGGCCCGGCTGGCATGGCTCAGTGGTTGAGCATCAACCACAAACCAGGAGGTCACAGTTCAATTCCCGGTCAGGGCACATGCCCAGGTTGAGGGCTCGATCCCCAGAGTGGGGCGTGCAGGAGGCAGCCGGCCAGTGATACGCTCTCATCGTTGCTGTTTCTATCTCTCTCTCCCTCTCCCTTCCTCTCTGAAATCAATAAAAAAATATTTTTTTTAAATGTCCTGGGATTGGTGTTCTTCATCTTCAGAAAATGATTCCGTTTAAGCTAATTGCTCCCTCCCAATTTCATTCAGGAGTGGGAGACCATACTTGCTTTACAGAATTTTGCTTTGCCTGGCTGCAACATCTATTTGGGGCAGCAGTGGCCACCCGATCATTCTATTTCATACTAGAAGTTATTGCTGTTGTAGATGAATGGGTCCAACCAGCTAGACTATTGTGCGAGCGGAATTCCTCGCCACAGCAGGGTGCCAGGCATTTGGTTAGCAGCTGTGACTGCAGCTTGCTACTAAGGTATGAACAAATCACCCCACTGACGAGCTGAGCTCGGGGTGGTCTAATTAAAACAGATGCCACTTGGATACAAACTCACAGGACCTTGGAATGCGGGGGGGATTTCGGGGTCATCTAGTCCAACCACCCACACATGTGCAGCGAGGCCTGCAGGAACTAAATCACTCCTGCCCCAGCTTGAAAGAGCAGGCGCGCCACATGTGTTCCCATATGCACATCCCACGAGTCTGTTCCATGCACACTCGAACTTTATTCGGTTGCCGGAGAGGCTAAAGAGGAGGGAACGAAGGGCCAGTTCAGTAGGGGTGCTTCAGGGTGTGGTCCATGATGGTCTGGAGCGCCAGCCACGTCTCCTGGGCCGTGGGGATGATCTGGGAGGCGGGCAGCAGGAAGCCGTAGCGTCCGGTGTCGCGGAGCTCGAAGGTGTAGGAGTACTTGATGCCCTGGTTGTAGGTCCAGTCAATGGTGCCTCCACTGGCTCGGTCTGGGCAGCAACAGAAGCGGGAGAGCGAAGGTCAGTCACCTGGAAATACTGCAAGGGCCAGGCTGACGGTCCAAAGCCCGGAGCCCCTGCAGCGCTGATGGGGTCACCATCTACTCAGTGCCTGCTATTGACCAAGCAGCCTGGCTTCCTCCCTAGTAACTCCCCAGAAGGTTCTCAGACCAAGAGGCCCACTGAGGGGAGCCGGCAAGGGTTCTCCTCTCCCTGGGGATGCGGGAAAGTTCCCGCGATCGCAAAAGCACCACTGAAAACCGCCTCCGTCCTCCAGGAGCCATTTTGGTCAGGCCTCCAACTACTCCAGCTGCCCACTTGGGTCGCCAGGATTTGCCCCCTGAGGCCGTGGTCTGCAGGGGGAAAGTGCAAGGGCCAGAGTCAAAGCAAAACTTCCTCGTCTGTCTTTTCAGGAGAGACTTGGCCCAGATTTGCAGTTACCAAGCCCTTAGGAAGCTGCTTTCAAATTGGGCAGGGAGGAGGGGGGCGGCTGCGTATCCGAATTTAACCTGACAGCCTTGAATAAAGCAAAACCCTTACACCTGGTGTTGAGACAGTTGCCAAAGAAGGCCTGGAGCCCAAAAGCAAGGCCAGCCCTGGGGAAGGCTGTGACCCACCAAAACCTGGGCCCGAGGGCGGGACGTATGTGAGACCTGCACGCCCCCCACCTCTGTCCCTGTGCCCTGCTTTTCAGTGCTCCTGCCTCTGGTCAGCTGGTTAACCCAGTGCGTTCCCTCTGGGCCCCAAGAATCTTCCTGCACCCCACCTGCCTCCACAATTCTGTGTTCTCACTCGGCTGCAGCCACCAGGGTCTCTGTGCTATTCCTGCTATTCCTACAACACGGGGCCAAACCACAAGGTAGGGCTTTTGTTCTAGAAGGTTCCTCTGTCTGGAAGCTCTTTCCCAGATAGATAGCCTCTGGGCTTCCTCCCTTATTTCCTTCAACACTTGTCCAAATTTCACTCTCTCATGAGGCCTTCCCTTCAACTCGCCCGCCCACTCCCACCCCCAGGTTCCTGGGTCCCCTCACCCTGCTCTAGTTTTCCTTCTACTCCCTAACATACTGTACCATTTTCTCTTGGTCATTGTCAGTCTCCCTGGCTAGAATGTAAGGCTTTGTTTTGTTTTTAAATCTATGCTTATTTTATTCCCAAGCAGGTAAAACAAGGCCTAGTGCACAGTAAGTGCTCAAATATTTGTTGGGTAGCAGTGTTCCTACCACGGTCACTGTATAAGCAAGTGGGGAAAGAGTAGATGTATTCTCTAATTGAAGGGCATTGCAGGGGATATTTTTTAAGTTGAATCTCTGGGTGATCTACGACTGCCAGCAGAACTCTCTACCTTCACTCTCCATGAAGCTAGACTTAACCCCAAGACAAGGGGACAAGAGTTCTCAGAGGAACCGGCATGTTTGTTTGAAGGTGTCGAAGAAGGCAGAGAAAGGGCAGCACTGCCCACGGAGCCCGCAGTTATCAGGCGGGGTCAGGAGCCGTTCTCCTTGCCCATGTCCCCAGATCTGGGCACCCTTGGCCAACTGGGCACCCGCCCCCCCCCACCCCGGGGCCACACACAGAGACCATGCACCCACTTACAAATTGCTTTGATGATGCTGCCATACTTGAACTTGGTTCCATACAGGGAGGCCAGGGCCGTCACAGCAGACTTGGCCAGTTCATCCTGGAGAAAATGCCAAACAAAACCCATCATGGCCAGCAACACCAAGCCCCCAGAACAGCAGGGCCAGGGCAGCCAAGGGTGGCAGGGTGACCCGGGAACACGCACCCCACAGAAGCAGATCCTGAGCAGAGAACACAGGGCCTGCTAGGACCTGCAGGGCGGCTCCGGAGCTGGGATCCTCTGACCCTGCAGGATGTCTGCCTGGCACTTTCCTGCCCTTTGGTCACACTAGCTCCCAGCGTGAGCTTGAGACACAAGCTCCAAGTCTAGCCCCTCCTCTCAGTCTGCCATGTGACAGAAGTGACTCAACCACTCGATGCCTCAGTTTCCCAGACTGAAAGTAAGGCTGGTCTGTCTCGCCAATCTCCCCCGTCAGGGGCCCGGGGGGAACAGGGTGTCTGCAGGTGTAGGCCCTCGCGCCTTAAGCAGATCGGATGGATGAAGCCCTAGGCCTGCTGCCCAGAGCTGCCTTTGGGATCGAAGGGCCAGCGGGGTGAGCGCGTACCAGCTCCGCCTGGTCCTGGGCGGGGTCTGTCGTGTAGCCATAGGGATAGAGGAGGAGCTGGGAGTAGCTGTGGATGGAGATGAAGGCCTTGATGTTCCCATGGCCCTTCACAAAGTCCACGATGGACTTGACCTCCGTTTCGGAATTGGCAAACTTGCCGTGGTAAGTCTCAGAGCAGGGGTTGCTGCTGGCTCCAGCCTCTGAGGAGAAGAGAGGGGGTAGTTGGCATTCCTTACAGCGAAGCCAAGTGTCCCTGCATGGGGGATGGGGGGAGGTGGGTGTAGGAGGGCTCACCCCCACCCTCCGATGAAGGAAAGGCCAGAGGCCTTTTATAATCTGGGGGCCCACCTCTCCAGGCCGTGGGCAGAGATGGTGGACCCGCCCAGGACGGGAGAAGGGCTCTCAAGCCAGACCCACTTCTGCATGAAGGGGCGGCCTGCAGACCCCTAGGGAGGCTTCAGATCTCAGTTCCATTGGGAAGAGCTTTCTCGTTACAGACAAGGGACAAGCAAGCCTCAGAATGCCACCTCCCTCACTGAGCCTCAAAGAGGGGCTGACAGTCCCACCACCCCCACCCCAAGCCCTTGCTGCTGGGGCAGGACAGGGACGGGGGCAACAGGACAGAAGTGTAAGAAGGCATTCCCAGTTGTCCCATCCCTGCTCCCAGATTCCCCCTGGGCCTTACTTCCAAAGCCAGCGTCCCAGTTCCGGTTGGGGTCCACCCCAACACAGGAGGAGCCTGCCGTGATGGATCGAGTCTTGCGCCACAAGCGGTTCTGAGGAAGGAATCAGACACTAGTCTGTCACCATCAGCGCGCTAGCCTGGGCCTCAGCGCCCACAGGGAGCAGTGTAGGCTGGAGGCCTCAGTCAACTCAAAGCACCCTGATCCGGAGCTTGGGTGTGGACAAGGCCTGGGGCCGGAAACCACTCTCGACTGGCTGTCGGGAGGAAGATGTATACTAGGAGAGGGGGCTCTTGGTTGAAGGAGAATGGAGGAAGAGACAATGGGTGACATGTGGCCAGAAGTTTCTTCTGGTGGGAAGTGAAAAGGCCTGAGGTGCCCACCCCATTCACATCTGATTGGTAGCATGCTGTACCTGCCATAACAATGAAATAAAGCCAGGAAGTAAGGTCTGGGCAGTGGGTCTCCACTGGGGACAATTTTGTCCCCTCACAACTGGACATTTGGCAATGTTTGAAGACGTTTTTGGTGATCTCAGCTAGGGCGCTGCTACTGGCATCTCATGAGGACTCGTCAGGATGTGCTAAACACTCGGCACGACCAAAATGTCAAGAACGCCGAGGTTGAGAACCCTGGTCTGGGGGCAGGTCTGTTTGCCCTTCCCTTGACTCCTGGAGGTTGAGAATAGGGGTGAGTAACCTGGTCTCAGGAGCCAGAGGCCCACCCTGCTTTCCCCAAGAACAGGAGAAGGCATATACCTTGCTGTGGGTGAAGGCAAAGCCATCAGGGTTGGTGACAATCTCTAGGAAGATGTCCATCTTGTCAAGAATGGCGGTGAAGGCCGGGTTTTGGCCATAGTCCTGTGTGATCTGTGAGGGTTGGAAGGCAGAGAGGTGGAGGGGGCCGGGTCAGGTGTCTGCCATGCTAGACCAGTAGACACCTGCCTACGGGCCCTCCTCTGCAGTCACGGTTTCTGGGTGGGAAGAGGAGGCCAGTATTCTATGGGCCTGGGGCACCAGTGCTCCACGGGGCCAGAGGGTCCCCTCCCCGCCCCCCCCCCCCCCCACACACACACACAGCTCCCCGGGCTCACCTTCTTTGCAAACCAGATCCCGCTGGCCTGAGTGACCCACTCCCGGGAGTGGATGCCGGTGTCGATCCAGATGGCGGGGCGGTTGTTTCCCCCAGTGCTGAACTAAACGAGAAGAGCAGAGAGGTGGTCCGGCTGGGGCCTGGTCTCGCCCCGGGGTCAGAGGCCAGCTGCTCTCTGGGTATCACAGGTGGAGACTCTGTTTGTGGGGCTACCACTCAGGTGGGGCATAGAGGCGCGGCCTGGACAGAGACCCCCACAGAACTTGGCCTCCTGCCCTCAGCCCAAGCTTCCAGGCCCCACCCTGCTGCTCTCCATTGGAGGTCACAAAACATTTGGTCTGGGTCACCCCAACTCCAGGCTACTTCCCACAATGTGACACTTGATTGGAAAAACTTAGGTCACTTAAAAGTTAAAACTGTGCATACAGATGCGCACACCTAGACCAGGATGGAAATCCAGACCTTCCCACTGTTGGCACGGGGAGTCGGTGAACACGGCGTTCCCCGTGACCACAGGCTCCCCCTACACACGGATGTGGGTGCCCATTCTTGCATATGTGCCGTGTACACCACCTGCAAGAGCTCATTACCTTCAGCACGTAGATGGGACGGCCTTCATAGGTTTTGCCGATCTGGAGCTTGCTGACAAGCTGTGGGTGCTCAGCCACCAGCATGTCCATGAAGCCATAGATCTGAGAAGGGACAGGAGGGAAGGCCGGCTTTAATGCCTTCCAGGCGCCGGGATGCCTCCCTTAACGTTCCAGTGAGCCCTGCAGTGTGGAAGGGCCACAGCCCAGACCACCAGGCCACATGGAGACAGGGCAGGTGCCACACACACCCAGGCTCTGCCAGCCTGACCAAGAGCTTGGTGCCTGTGGGCGTGGCCCAGAGGTCCCTCACCTCGTCCAGGGTGTGGTAGGTGGCATAGTTAAAGGTGTCAGTGGAGGCGGCCCGGGCCTGGAAGGCGAACATCTGCTCCTCCTCCTCGTCCAGCAGCGACTGCACGTCCTCGATCATGATCGTGTACTCGATGCCATGGGCCTCCAGGAAGACTTTGACAGCCTGGAGGCTGGGGAAGGGCACTCGGACATCGACGGGGGAGCCAGGCTGGGCAGGGCCCCGCCAGAAGTCCAGCTGGGAAGGACAAGAGCCGGCACTGTCACAGCGGGCTGGGGAGGGGCCAGCCTGGGAAAGGGTTTGGTGGCAGAATTTCCCATACAGTTGGGGATGTCAGGGACCGAGGACGAAGGGAACCCCTGGACACAGGACAAAGTCCCGTACGATCAGAGAAATGGCCCAGGAAGCGGAGTCGGGTGAGACTTGGAGACAGCAAGGGCGGGGGGGGGGGGGACTAGAATGGGGATCCCCCTTTGCTCAGGTGCACAAAGGCACCAGGATCCAGGAGCAGGGGGTTTAATCACTTCCTAACAGGGATCAGTCCCATGGCTCCTTTCTAGAAGGCTTGGGGGCGAGAGCCCAGGCTCCAGGGGTCGGTGGGGGCCGAGGGGGGCCCAGGTGGCCTGAGAGGCACCCTGGGCTCAGGGAAGGCTCCTCTGTCCTCTGACCTGCAGGTGCTCCAGGTCCTCCAGCTCCGTCACCTTCTGGACCTGGGCTTCATCAGCCACAGAGATTCGGAGCACCTGGTGCCTGGGCAGAGGAGAAGGGGAGACTGAGGGTCCGAGAGCCCCTCCTGGCCATGCACGTTCCCCGGTGGGAGGAGGGCAGCAGGCAGCCTAGAAACCCAGGCTGGGCCTCAGTCCTCTGGGCTGAGCAGTGGGAAGCACAAGGGGCCTCAGCAATAGAGGTCTGGGCTCCTGCGAACCTTCCGGACACTGCTGATGTCCCCAGTCCCAGTGTAGACTCTGTGTCTCTCTCCAAAGCCAGCCAAGCCTCCTCCTGCCTCTTCTCCGGGAAATTCCTCCTCAGAGCTCAGGTATCCAGGGCTCAGGGGGCGGCCCTGGTCCCTTCTCAGCCCTGGTCCCTGGTCAGCCTGCCTCCCAGAGTGTGTCTGTCTGTCCATCTCCTCCAGATGGTGGCTGGAGGCTGAGCCCTCCCTGCCTCCCCTCTTACCCCACGAAGTCCTCTTTGCCAAGGACAGCCCCCAGCAGGAGACTGAAAATCAGCAGCCCCTGCATGTTGAAGCCAGTTGGGAAGGTCAAGTGAGAAGAGAGGATCCGGGGGCCTTTTAAACTCTCCCAGGACAGAGGTTTCCTGCCTGTGCCCGAGAGCTGGCCTCCCCCTGCACCTGGGTGCTGTCCCACGGGGAGGGAGCGGTGGGAGTTCTGAGCTCTGATACCTTCTCACCCTTCCTGATAAAGTGGCAGGGAACAGGGCAGCTGGAGAGATAAGCTGGGGCTCAATCCCTTGGCCATGAAGGGCCTGAAGGTCACTGGGGCTTAAGGCGCCCCAGGTGGGACCCTGCTCGCCCACAGCCCACGGTGCTGCACCCACAAGCCAGGCACCCACAGTTGTCCTGGGCAGCGGAGAAGGAGCCAGGACTTTGGAGGAGCCACACCAGCTGGGGCCTCTTGTGCAGCGCTCCCTGAGGCCAGCTAGTTTGTTCTTGTGACAGAGCAGGCGGGACCCCGTACCCCACCCAGTTGCTGTACCTGCTGCTCCTCACCACGTTGACTTTGTCCAGGGCTCTGCCTCCCCTGTGCAGGGCACACCCCCTCTGGGGTACAGCCCCTTGAAGGGCCCTTCCCAGCCCCACTCCTATCAGCCTCGGGGCCCTGCGGGCGTCGGGCCTCAGCTGGGGCAGAAGCCCAATTCCTGCCAGCGTCTCCTCCGCCACCCCCACCACAGGGCTCTGGGAGCAGGACTGCCCTGGATGGGAACTGTAAACAGATGTCATCTGAGCGGACGGTGTGGTGCTGGGAGCCGGGGCCAGGCGGTTGGGACTGCCCAGTGCCCAGAGGGCCCTGGAACTCACAAAGGGGAATTGGCTCTGACTCTGGACTCTGATCTCATCGTGGAGACATCTACGGAAAATCCACCCGGATCCACAGGGGCCCCAGCAGTTCCCGGCACCATCTGGGGGCCCGGCTCTGTCTCAGAGCCTCCAACGTGGGTGCTGAAGACAGCCTCAGTTGCCCTTCCTGGTTTCCATGTGCTCCGTCTGCCTCTCTGCCCCACCCCTACCTGCCAACCCTCCTGTGTCCAGGCAGAGTGACCCATTCTAGTAGCCCCCGAACACAGACGATGAAATACTAACCACCCCCCCTCGCCCCCCCCCCCCCTCCAGGTCCTGCGCCTCCATGAAGACTGTTGTTTTCCACTCTACAGCCTCCAGGCCCAGGCAAGGCTCGCTTCCTCCCTGAAGCTTCCTCTGGCTTCTTCCTCCCGCACTCATCTGCCCCTTCTCTGAAGTCACATCCCTTCGTGCCACCATCCTTCTGGGCCAGGCACTGTGCTCCACTGTGAGATGATGCCCAAGGCCCCTGGTCCCCGATCTCAGGGAGCTCAGGGCCCAGCAGGGAAGACAGGAATAACCAACTCTCAGGTCCTCCAAGAAGCTGCCATCAAGACTAGACTAGACGTGCCAGGGAGTCATGGGGAGAAATGCCCAGGCAGGATAACGAGGAGGGATCAGAAGGCAGGAGCACCTTCACCAGATGTGGGGTCTGACACCTGGGGACGGAGGGGGAAGGAGGGAGGGGAAAGGATGGAGGGGGAAGGACGGAGGGGTGGGCAGGAGGAGCTCAGACGGCAGCACAGTGCTGAGACCATGACAGCCAGGCTGTTGTGCCATCTGTGAGCCAACATGGTCATCGGGCGAGTCCTGCATTCCTCAGGAAGGCTGGCCCTAGTGCCCGCTTTGCTGTCGCCAGCTGGGAGCAGCCGTGGGAAGTGTGGCCTCATCTCAGCTATGTCCCCTGCTGACTGGTCCCCGATCTCAGAGCTCTCGGTCTGGTGGGAAAGTGACCAACTGACATGCTGGTTCTCCGACAGGTCTTACAAGAAGCTGTTGCCAAAACAGAATTAGACACACAAGAGACTTCCCGGAGATGCTGTCCTCGCTGTGGGAGACCTGAGCAGGGGGTTCTCCGGGGTGTGGCCTGAAAAGCACCAGGGGGGCTATGGACTCAGCACTATGGGTCCACACAGGAGGGTCCAGGGAGGACTTTACCGAGAAGGGGACATCTCATCTGCGTCTTCATGACAGGATTTTGCCAGGCCGGGAAGAGAAGGGATGCTTTTCACACGAACTCACACTTACTCCTCCTTCCTTGTAGCTGGAGTGTTATTTCTATCCCCCAGCCAGACTCTAAATGTGCTCAGATGAGGACCCGTCTTACCTGGTCCCCACAGTCTCATCTCAGTGCCCTGCAGTCTTCTCAGACTCTCCAATCTGCCCCTCCAGGAAAGAAGGCTTGTGGAGGCCTTCCTTGGTCTGCATTATTTAAAAAATATATAGGTATTTTTTTTCTATGTCTAAATCTAACGCTGTCCTATAATTTTGACTCTGTTTTATGTACACTACACATGTGTGGGGTGTTGGCTAATGCTGAGGCCTTCTGTGAATTCCAGAAAAGACTAGCCCATGGGAAAGGGGAGGAGGGGTGGGAAAGGGCACAGCCTCCGGAGAGGGCCTCCTGCAGCCCCCACCAGCCATCTAAGGTGTCCAAGAGTCATAGAATCGATTTTCTTGCCAAGTTGGGAAAGACTAACTCAATGCTGTAAACAAATGAGGGCCCGCGCTGGCCGGAAGCTGAGGAATGGGGTCCCAGGCGGAGACCAGCCTAAATCCCCACGTCTTTGCCAAGCACCTCAGGAAGCTGGAAAGTGCCTCTTGGTAAAGACGTTCGCTAGGATGGGACGTGGGGCAGAGGGCCTCAGCTCTGCCTGCCCATTCCGCGGGCTGGTCTCGCATGGGTCCAAAGCCAGGCGGAGAGGAAGGCCACTGGGCTGGAAGCCGGGGGAAGAGGCAGAGAACCGAGCCCTCTGAGCATGAGAAAGAAACCACCAGGCTGGCATCTAGGCCCAAGGACAGGTGGCCAGGCAAGTGCCTGAATGCAAATAGACGCAGGCCCGATGGAGGCCCACGGGCTGGGGTTCGCGGTGTCCCTCCCTTCTTCCTGGCCGGACAAACCCGGACTGTGTGCAGCCACCACCCCTCAGGGAAGCCACCCCCTTCCCAGCTCAGGGACTAAGTCGAAGAGCAGTCAAGTGACTGGTTTAGGGATGGGCATGTGACCCAGTTTTGCCAATGAGATGTGGGGGGGGGGGGAGGTCAGCAAAGAAGTTTCTAGAAAACACTTCCTCACTCTTGAAAAAGACACACGTTTCTCTGCGTATTGTCCTTTTCACTAATTGGGGTTTCTGTTGCTTTTGTGAAAAACCACTCCTGCCCTAGCCGGCTTGGCTCAGTGGATACAGCGTCAGCCTGCGGACGAAAAGGTCCCGGGTTCAATTCGGTCAAGGGCCGGTACCTTGGTTGCAGGGTCCTCCCCGGCCCAGGCCTTGGTGGGGGCTCATGCAGCAGGCAAGCAATTGATGTGTCCAGTGCTTCTCTCTGTCTTGCCCTCTCTCTTCCACTCTCCCTAAAAATCAATGGAAAAATATCTTTGGGTGAGGATTAAACAAATTCATTAGTTAATCAATTAAAATGAAAAGCATTCCAAATGCTGTACTTATTAAACCTTTACGTGCTTGTACTGTCGGGAGACAATACAATTTTCAGTCTAGGGAACCTTTATGTGACATGGGGAAAGGCCCCCTCCCTCTGGGCAGACACAGCCCTCAGCCTCCCAGCAGAATGCCTTTGTCCGTGCACAAACTGGACAAGTGCCCATGACAGCCCTGTGGCCAGAGAATGCCCAGGCGTGGTAAACAGAGGCTCTGAGACGCTGCTCAGAGACCCTCAAACCAGAACCTAGAGAATAGGCTGCTAAAGAGGCAGAAGAACCAGTCCCCCGTGTCTAGATGAGGGAGCAAAGGGGACAGTGGGCCAGGGAGCTCCTCGCAGAGAGCACAGATGGGCACAGTCAGAATGGCTGGACCCAGTAAAGCAGGAGACTTCCGCCGTCTTCCGTTGGCCAGTGTGTTTAAGGTGGTGTGTGGCGCAGTTGTGTGTCTGGGAAGAGAAGTCGATGGGAATGTAGGGCAGCCAAGAGGTGGACTGTAACAGACACCCCACTCTCGCCCTCCGGTACCCTCCTCCTTTGGGTAACAGCACCTCCATTTCCCTACGCTGAGGCCATATCACTAAGAACGGACCCAGCCATACCCGCCCCAGCTCTAGGAATGAGCCAGCAAATTCCTTTCTTTCTCAAGCATTTTCAAGTTGGTTTTCTGTCCCATGTGACTGGAAAGATGCACAGCAACACAAGACACTCTCCAGCTTCGGAAGAGAGGGAAAGGAGGATGGCATGCCTCTAAAGTAGATTGCCACAAAGCCAGGCTGTGATTTCGGGCGGGTCCTGCACACCCCGGGCCTCAGTTTCCTCGGTAATGAAACGAGGAGTTGGGCACCGTGATCTCCATGGTCCCTTCCAGCTGTGGCCCTTTGGTTCTAGGGCGTTTGTATTTCTGGTCGCAGCTGCGGTGACCGCTCGGGGCAGGGCAGAGAGGCTTTCCCAGTTTGTGTGGAGCCTGGAATAGGGCCACAGGGGCTCTGCGGCCACCTTGCAAGATCAGTGCTCCCAGGGCAGTGTCGGTCAGGAGGGGCCTCATCCTGCTGAGGCTCAGTGGGGGGCTGGGGCTGGAGGTGCCTGGCAGGCTGGAAGGAGGAGGTTCTGACAGGGTCCTCTGAGTTTTGCTTTCATAACTGAGCGCCCAGAGCCTGTTGCTTGTTTTCTTTGAAGCTGCAGAACCGTCGCTTTAAGGTGGCCAGCGGTGCTTGTCTCCAGATGGGACCCGAAGGCTCTGGAGGAAGAGTCACCTGAAGAGAGAAGTGCTCCAGGGGAACGTCAAGTCGCAGCCCACATCCCAGAACAGAGATCTGGAAAGAGGACCTAAGCAGGAGTGGCCACCGTGGAAAAGGGGATACGGGGGAGGGGAGGTTCACTTCTTACTTTGCCTGAGAGAGTGGGGAGGGCTGTTCCTGGACTTGGGGGGCAGAATGGGCTGCCCCTGGGATGGGGGAGCAGGCCGAGGGTCGAGGGGAGCGAGCACTGTAGGGAGGGCCTCACAAAAGGACAGGGACCAACTCCGACGCCAGCGTCCGGGAGAAGGGTTTTATTTCCTGCACTGCCTTTCCCTTCTGTATTCCAAGTAGAATTTTGTGAAATGTTACCCTGTGGTCTCAGCTATGCTTTGGGGAGTTGGGGGAGGTGAACTGAGAGGCAGGAGTGGGGACGGAGAGCCACAGAGCTTAGCGAAGCTGGGTAGGGGAGAGCAGGAGGCCAACTCCAGACCTCAGGGTGGCAGGGGGAAGGAGGGAGGCCAAACAAGCCAAAAAATGGATTTGCAAACATGTCCTCGTTCCCAAGGATTGTCCCAGGTACTCAGGGAAGGAGAACCTCCAAAGGTTGCCCTTCAGGACACCACCCCCTCCCCGGAAGACAATTATTTACACACACACACACACACACACACACACACATGCTCACACACATGCACACGCTCACACACACAAACTCACACACGCTCTCACACACACACATGCACACATGCACACGCTCACACACACAAACTCACACGTTCACACACACACTCACACACACACGCTCTCACACACGCTCACACACATGCACACGCACATACACACGCTCACGCTCACACACACGCTCACACACACGCTCACACACGCTCACACACACACATGCTCTCTCACACACGCGCGCGCGTGCACACGCTCACACATGCTCACACACACGCTCACACACACGCTCACACACACACATGCTCTCACACACGCTCACACGCACACATGCTCTCTCACACACACACACACACACACACACACACACACACACGCTCGTTGTGGTGTGGCCTCCCAGTCTGGGGAGCACTGACAGGCCCGTGGCGGGGACTCTCTCTCAGCTCGCACTAAATGGCTGCCTAGGCCTTCTTAGGTTTCTACAGATTTTTTTAAATAAAGAAGCCTTTTTAAATTAAAAATTTTTTGGTAAAGTCATTTTCTCTCTGGCTTTGTCTGGGGCTGTCAGAGGGGAGACAGAAGAGGCTGGGTGCCCCTCACGGGCCTCCTGGAGCCCGGCCACGGCCCACGGCCCGGCCCCCGCCTGCCCGCACACAGGACTCTTTCACATTCCAAACCGCCGCCTGGTTTGTTTTTGTAAGAAAGCAGTAACCGCAGCACATTCACTGTGGTTCTTTATGGCTTTCCATATGTATAATCGCTCTTTCTCTCTTCAGTTTTTCCAGTGTTTTTTTCCTTTAAATAAATGCTCATAAATTTTACTGGTGAAAAGGATGAAAAAACATACCTAAAAGGAGCAGTTTGTTGGGAGGGGAAAAAAAACACGAAGCTGGATGTAGAGAACTGAGCCTTGTTTAGCATTCTATACCTAGGAAATAAATTTTTTTGAAAGTTAAGGTTTTATGAAAAAGAGATTATTCTGTAATATCTCGAAAACTTACATGTCTAAGTCTTGAGCTTTCATTTGATCAACTTAACCGCCAGCCCTCGCCTCCCTGGGTTTGAGGGGGGCCCGTCCTGGGCGGGAGACCCTGCCGGGGTGCATGTGGGACCTTGAGTAAGTTGGATGATCCAGAGGCTCCCTGTTTTTATAATTACAAAACAAGGGCGCTGGACTAGCAGCATTTAAAGGAGCCTTTCATCTGGAGCAGTGGTTCTCAACCTTCTGGCCCTTTAATACAGTTCCTCATGTTGTGACCCAACCATAACATTATTTTCGTTGCTACTTCATAACTGTAATGCTGCTACTGTCATGAATCGTAATGTAAATATCTGATATGCAGGATGGTCTTAGGCGACCCCTGTGAAAGGGTCGTTTGACCGCCAAAGGGGTCGCGACCCACAGGTGAGAACCGGTGATCTGGAGAGTTCCACAGCTTATAATTAAGTCAGTCACTTGATAACGAGAAAGAGACTGATTTGGAGGCCCCTTCAGAGCATCTGCGGCAGACTCTGCCGGCTGCCCTCCCCATATCCATTCTCCCCTTCCTCCTGACCAGCAGAACCCCAAGTTTCATTTGGGGAGCAAGATGCCCTTACACCTGGGCGTGGCCACCCGACACAGTCCCAGCCAATAAGATGTGAGTTTAAATCCATAGCTGGCTCACACTTTTTGCCCCTCGCCTCTCCTGCCTGGACTTCAGTTATATGATGGAGGTAGTCTAGGAGTCAGAACGACAGCAGAGTGGCAACACAGATCAGGCCACAGGCGTCCGGGTCGCCAGTGCTTGAAGGCGTCGCTGAACTAGAGGGAACGGCCCACTTCGGATGACTTCTTGTTCTGTGATAGAAAGAAGCCCCTGGTCTGGCTAACCCACCGTGAAGCGGCTTTCTGTCACATAACGCTAACTCTAGTCCTGATTTGTACGAGGATGAGGAGGAGCAACAATCCTTCAGCAAATATTTAGTACCTACTATGTGCCTGAGTGAGGCACTGAGTGAGGATGAAGAGCCCAGACATGGCCCCTGCTCTCCTAGAGTCTCAAATCAGTGGTGGAGACAAACAATAACACATAGACAAAGGCATCCATTAATTATTATCATTGCTATAGAGAAAACAAATAAGGCCTTGGAAAATAGAATAATAGATCTGCTTCCAGTGGGTGGGCCTAGACCAGGGGTGGGCAAACGTTTTGACTCGAGGGCCACAATGGGTTCTTAAACTGGACCGGAGGGCCGGAACAAAAGCATGGATGGAGTGTTTGTGTGAACTAATATAAATTCAAAGTAAACGTCATTACATAAAAGGGTACGGTCTTTTTTTTGTTTGGTTTTATTCATTTCAAACAGGCCGGATCCAGCCTGCGGGCCGTAGTTTGCCCACGGCTGGCCTAGAAGGACGAGTGAGGAAAGGATATTGAAGGGGAAAACTTAAGAAGTGGCTGTTTGAAGAAAGAATGAGAAGACTATTCCAGACAGGAAGGACCCACCCATGCGAAGGCCTCTGGCTGGGAAGGAGTGGAAGGAACTGAGAGGGAGCCGTGAACTTGGAGCTGGTGAGTGAGGTAGTGAAAGAAGACGGGAGAGGTAGGCAGGGCCGGCCATGCCGCACCTGGGGCAGGATGTATTTTAAGTCATTGGAGGATTTTAAGGAGAAAGTTGCATTCTAAGGAGGTATCCACCCGAAAAGCAGTTTCAGCCCCAACTTTTGTGGGCTATTGGCTGCACAGATCATGCCAACATGGCTGTGGGAAAGGCTCCCAGCCCATCGTCCAAAGGGGCTTTGGGCATATGACTCAGGCTCAACTGAAGGCCAGTCCCAGGCTTGGCACTCAGGGGCTGAGTGCCCTTTTGCCACTATCCTCTCTGAGCTTCCTCCGCTGAAAACAAAGACGGTAATAGCCCTGCCTCTTAGAGCTGAGAGGAGGCCATGTGTTGAATCCTGTCGTGCATTTGGAACCATGCCTGGCACATAGTAAGTGCTAGAAACGGGTTTATTGTTCTCACTGTCCCTGGGAATCCACCAGGGTCCAGATACTCCTGCCTCTAGGGCAGTGCGTCTCCAACTCCGCGTCACCTGGGTCCCCTCCCCACAGAGTCTGGCTCCGCAGGTCTGGGGTGGCCCAAGAATATGCATTTCCCACAAACTTCCAGGTGCTGCGGCCTGTGGTCTGCAGATCACACTGCTTTAGTCCAGGGCCATGCAGCCCTTTGGGAATATTTGGGAGGAGGATGACCAGCCTCGCGCTGTTGCAGCCACCTTCAGCCCTAATGGCCATGCGGGGGGTGGGAGACCGAAGCCCCACCTCCCCTGGAAGATGCCAGCATGTTCCCTCTGGGAGGCAGGCGAGCAGGGATCAGCTTTTAAGGGACCTCTGACCGCCTGGGCAGATGAAAAAAAATGCTGAACTGAGGAGTCCGCCCCAAAGATTCCGTTTCAGCCTGGGGGTGGAACACAAAAATATTCATGTTAAATGACTCCCCACGAACTCTGCTGCAGGTGTGGCCAAAGAGTGTTTTTGTGACGGGGATTTTGTTTTTAGAAAAACCCAAGTTCAAATGTCCTTCAACAACTTTCCAGCCGTGTGGCCTTGAATGGTTTTTTAAACCTCTCCAAATGGTGCTTTCCTTAACTGAAAAATGAGCTTATTAATACCAATAATATCCTCCCCGTGAGGATGAAATACAAATATTTATGCAGAGGACATAAACGTTAAAGTCACAGACTCCAGTGTGCACAGGTATAACTCGCTTTATTTATCTGCAGTTTATATTCACTTAGCCCATGACCTCTTATTTCCACGAAGAGCAGAAAACTGCAGCTTTGAAATTCTAGATCGCTCACACAACTTCCAGCTTGAAAAATCCTCCGTCTCTTTCGGGAAACTGCAGCCCGAATGGGGATTCTCTCCTCCTCTTGTTGCTGGCTCATCCCCTGGAGATGCTCCGTGTCCTTCAGGGGTCCGTTACCCTGACTTTCTCAGGCCTCCCACCTGGCACCTCTGGACCTGGGCTCCGGCCTCTCCCCGGGGCTTGGCCTTCCTGCCTCTACCTGGGCCTCCTTACCTGGACCCTTCTCGTCTATTTGCTCAGAGCTCTCCACAGCTGCGCCACTGAGGTGTCCCCAACCGAATCCCTGGCTCTAATCATTTGCCCAGACCCCTTGCTCAACGATTATTTATCTACCGCTCACGTGCCGCGTTGGAATGGGCCTGACCTATAGTTTTAATCATCACTGATCTCCTCCTTCCATTAACTGGTCCAACCTCTGTTCTTTGACAGGTTGGATGAAAAGGGGGACTTGTCCTGATTTCACCCCGCTTTCTTCCTTGTCGGTGATTTATAGTAAAACCCTGTGTTCTGCATCCTGCAGGGGCCAACCCAGGGATACCCACAATCCTTTTCTTTTACAACAACAACAAAAGTCTGGCCCTTATGAATAAAAAGTCTTGCTTTCTGCTTCAGATTTACCCAAATCCATTCAGCTCTCCAGCTGGCCTCTTGCTTCTTGGGGGTACCTGCCCTTACCTGAAGGCAGGGCACATAGACCTATTACTCTGCTCCCAGTGGTGGCGGCGGGGAAATCAAAAGGTATAAGGAAGCCTGAGGATGGGGGAGAGAAAGGGGTGATATTTTGTCTAGACCCCTTTCTCTCCCTTAGTAAAGTGTTTACTTAGCACATGGCCTGGCCTGAACTAACTGCTAAGTGCATGACCACCATGATGAAACGGGGAAGAGGAGGAGAAGGGACTTCTCCCTGAATGTGCAGTGCTTTGCTGTGCTGGCTCTGACAGGCTCTCACTCTGTGTTTCCAAGACTAGGGAAGCCTATGAGGGCGCCCAGGAGGAGCAGGTCACACCAGTGACTCGCTCAGTTTCATTTACCAGGTGAGTGGGACCTTACGGGGTGAGTGGGATCTTCTGAGTGGGGCCTCCGGAATGTGCCCCTGCCCCTAACCAGCATGGGCAGTGAAGCAGGCTGCCTCTCTGTGCCCACCTCTCCCCCAAGATGCTGGAAATGCCAGCACTGGAGATCCACTCTTAGATCAAACATTGTCCCCTCCGGGGTCATCTTGAGATGTACATACCACTAAGAGGACAATGTGTCTGTTAGCAGCTCCTAGGGCAGTGATGGCGAACCTTTTCAGCTCGGCGTGTCAGCATTTTGAAAAGCCCTAACCTAACTCTGGTGCCGTGTCACATATAGAAATTTTTTGATATTTGCAACCATAGTAAAACAAAGACTTATATTTTTGATATTTATTTCATATATTTAAATGCCATTTAACAAAGAAAAATCAACCCCAAAAAATGAATTCGCGTGTCACCTCTGACACGCGTGTCATAGGTTCGCCATCACTGGCCTAGGGGGTGAGTTATCTGTTCTGGGCCCTGAGAACATTGCCAGAGAAGAAAAGGCAAGACCTCATCCTCCTGAATACCTGGGGAGAGAAGAGGCTTTTCGAGCTGTCACTGCCCCCTCCTCAATGCTGAGTCCCAACGGGGTGGTGGCCAGTGCAAGAGGCCACCAAGCCTGTTAAACTTGGTTTATTTTCTAAGGGGTCGTGGCAGGGTTTGCAGGAAGGGGTGTATAATTTGGGGTTCAGGAGGAGCCCCAGGCCTTGGGGAGGAGGGTGACCTCTCCTGCTCTGCCCTCGATCATGCTGCTAGTAGGGGTGTCTCAGGATGTGCTTCAAGATGGTCCGAATTGCCATCCACGTCTCCTGGGCCGTGGGGATGATCTGTGTGGCCGGTAACAGGAAACCATAGCGCCCAGTGTCCCGGAGCTCAAAGCTGAAGGAGTACTTGATGCCACTGTCATAGGCCCAGTCGACGGTGATCCCACTGGCCACATCTAGACACAAAAGGGCAAGGAAATGCCCCCGAATGGAAGAACAGGGGGTGGCGACAAGGAAAGTGAGCCTGGAGGCCAAACCCCAACCCACCTCAGACCCACCAACCCTCCCAACCCAGGCCTTAACTTGGGCCACACCCTGCTCACCCAGCCCGTTCTCTGCCCGGCAAACCTTAAGGCTATTAGGTATGGGATCTTCGCCCTCCAGGAATGCTACAGAAAGCCAGGCATTGGGGGCTGTGCGCTAGTGAATGCAGTAAAGAAACAGCTCCGTGGTTAGGAAATCAGCTCTGGCCCAGCTAGACCTATGGCACCGCCGTGACCAGCCAGGCCCGCCAGACAGCCAAGAGCCTACACCTGCCCGCCCCGGGGGGATGTGGTGCCTGAAGAAGCGGCCAGGGGAAGGCTCACTCACAGAGGGTGGTGCTGATGCTGCCGTAAAGGTACTTGATCCCGTGGACCTCGTACAGGGCCTGCACTGCTCTCTTGGCAAGATTGTACTGCAGGATGACATCCAGCGGGTGAGGCTGGGGCTCCCCACACCCCACACCCTGACCAGCTGCTGAGAGGCAGGGAGTTGGGAGTCCTGGAAGTTGCATGTGTAGATGGCTCTTGTGAGAAGGGAACACAGACCCTCCAACTTTGGACGTGATCACACATGAGACTGAGCTCCCCCCTCCTCCCTACCATGAGGTCTCTTGTCCAGACCCTTGTTTCAGAGTGGGGGCCTGAGCCCTCTGGGAGTCTGCCAGATGCCTCCCCCAAGCCCTAAGTGGCCAATCTCACCAACTCTTCCTGGTTTGAAATAGGCTCCAGTGAGTGGCCATAAGGGTACATGAGCATCTGAGAGTAGCTGTGGATGGAAATCAGAGCCTTGATGTTCCCGTGGGCGGTGATGAAGTTCGCAACGGCAGACACTTCTGGCTCCGAGTGCGGGTAGGGCCCATGATACGTCTCTGAGCATGGGTTGTCCTTAGAACCATTTCCTGGAAGTCAAACAAAACCAACCAAAGGGTTCAGACTCCCCGGTTTCAGAAAGACACTGATTGTTCACAAAATACCCATCTATTCTCTACATTTCCCAGCCTCCTTTGCAGTTTGGTTGAGACCATGTGACTACTCCTGACCATGACAATGTGTGCAGTAATGATGTGTCACTTCTAGTTCGAGGCTGTTAAGAGTAGGCATGACTTTTTCATACTTGCTTCTGATGGTGTGTGGTTGGAAGCAAAAAACTCTAGATCAGCAGTTCTCAACCTGTGGGTTTTGACCCCTTTGGGGGTCAAACGACCCTTTCACAGGGGTCACCTAAGACCATCGGAAAACACATATATAATTACATATTGTTTTTGTGATTAATTACTATGCTTTAATTATGTTCAATTTGTAACAATGAAATTGGGGGTCACCACAACATGAGGAACTGTATTAAAGGGTCGCGGCATTAGGAAGGTTGAGAACCACTACCCTAGATGGAGGAAGTGTCCTGGATCCCTCCGTCACCATCGGAAGAGACCTGCCAAGGAGAGCCACTGCCCACATTGGACTTTGTGTGCATGAAAAACAAACTTTTGTTGTGTTGAGCCACTGGGATTTGGAGGGGTATTTGTTACTGCTGCACACCCTAATCTAATACCACACTGTGACTCAGCAATTCCTGTAAGGAGTTCCGTGGGTTTGTCTTTTGGGTAAGTCCTGACTGTGGTTCCATTAAAGAGGTGGGCCTGCCTCAGCTGTCACCTCCAGAGGAAACTCTAGGTCTCCAACCCCAGCTTCCCCTACGAGCAATGACCCCTTCATTGCCATCCTTCCATTGCCATGGGGAAGGCTTGGGTCAGTGGAAAGCTCGAACTCAGTGTCTGCTCAAGCTGTGCCACAGCTACAGCCCCAGGAGCCACATGGACCGGGGGCCAGGAAAAGAGAGAATAGATCTCCATAGTTACCCGAGGCTAATCTGGGAACCACAGATACAACAAGTCTTTGAAATTTCTTCGTGGGGTCCTAAATTCGGGGAGAGGGCACAGAGGAGCTGTGCCTCTATTTTGTTCACAAATTCAATTTGTCCCCATCTCCTCCTAGATTCTTTGCCCCCCACCTCTTTCCCTCCTATTTTGTTTTCCTCCCTCCCAAAGGGCTATGTTGTGGAGGTCTGGGCTGGACTGGTCAAGATTTGTGGGTTACAAACACATTTGGAAAGAACCATCCCAGTTTCTCCTCTCGTTCGTCCCCCCTGAAATGACTACACATAAGCCTGGTCCAGAGGCCAAGGGTCGCTCCAATATCTGGAGGCTCCTGAGGGTGCCAGAGCACCTCTTTTGACCCCCAGGGCCAAGGGCTGGCTGGAGAGCTGGGGGCAGGCCCATGGACCAGTTCAGATGCTGCTCTGAGACTGCAGCAAATCGCTCCTCCCCAAGAGTGCAGGTGAGGGCGGTGTGTGTGGGAGGGATGATCTACAGATTACTCATTACGCGGCAGTTAAATTAAGGTAATAATAAAACCATAAACAAAATCTTCCTGCCTGAGTCACCAACCCAGACACACTGTTATTCCTGGCCAGAGGCAATTCTGTCACCGGAAGCGCATCCCCTCTTGGTCTTCAGGTCCTCACCTGGGGTGGGGACCCGAGCTGGAAGGGATGTGCTTGCAGGGAGCCAGGGTGTGAGGAGCAGGCCCAGGCTGGAGTCCGCCAGCTAACAGGGGCCCCGATTGTTGTGTCTCCCAGGAGCTTCTGCACCTGCTACACTTGATGAATGACAAATAGCAACAGATGAGCAGAGCGGGGGAGGCTGAGAGCTTTGTCTGCATTTGCAGCCCACGCATGGAAAGCCGTTCCCCTGCCAACGACCAGGTGGCTTTGCCCAAATATGGAGGAACACTTCAGGCCATTAGTTCTGGTTTGAGCTGAGCAGAATAAACTAATCTTCCCCTGACCAAATGGGAATTAGCTGCCTGCCTCTCTCTGCCGCTCACAAAGCCCTCTGCGCCCGCCTGTTTCACAAGTACCTGCTAATGGATTCATTAGCTATTTATTTTTCCTTCTCTAAAAATGTAATTTGTAGCAAGGGGAAATCTCTGGAAAGACATGGTAAATTATTAAAAGCAGCAATCTTTGAGTAGTGGGATTATGGGAGCTTTTTGTCCCCTCGGGGCATTTCCATATATATATATATATATATATATATATATATATATTACATTGTGTGTATATTGATTTTTTTTTTCCTGTGGTGAAACAACAAACATAATTTTTTTTAAGAAGTAATTTGTCTTTCTAGCCAGTCCGTCTCAGGGTCTGTGGGTACACACTTCAGCCGGTTCCAAGAGACAGCATGGATGACTGCTTGGGGCAGGTGTCCGGCCATTTGGAGGTGGAAATGCCCAATTTTACACAGTTGTGTTCCCTTGCACAGGCGGTTACACACACAGCCTCAGATGTCAGGAAACCCCCACAGTGTGGACTGGGGGGCTTCTCCCTGGATGCTTCAGAGCTGCCCTTACTTTTCAATGAGAGCCGACTCAAAGAAGCCAGGTTTTCAAAGTGGCCGGCAACCGGATCGAGAATGTTCTATCTCTTTGCTTTAGCCACCCAACTGTGGATCTGCGCTTTTTTTAAAAAATATATTTTATTGATTTTTTTACAGAGAGGAAGGGAGGGGGATAGAGAGTTAGAAACATCGATGAGAGAGAAACATCAATCAGCTGCCTCCTGCACTCCTCCTACTGGGGATGTGCCCACAACCAAGGTACATGCCCTTGACTGGAATCGAACCTGGGACCTTTCAGTCCGAAGGCCAACGCTCTATCCACTGAGCCAAACCGGTTAGGGCTGGATCTGCTTTTTAACAGCAATGGCACTGTCTCCTGTGGAGCCAAACCCCAACCAACCCCCCAGCACGGTGCGGGTGCCACATCTGGGGGCCAAGGGCTGTGGCCATGCAACCACTCTCCTGGACACTGTCCTAGCTAGACCCAGCCTCCCACCCATTAAAGTGCTGGGTTCCCAGGTCCACATACTCGTCTCTGGGCTTTCTGGAGGCCTCAGTTTCCTCATCCAGTCCCCATGCCACTGTCATGGTAAGGGAAGAATCAGGAAGAATACCAGGGAACCGGGAGAAAGCTGCCCACCCCTCCCTGGACTCATACAGTCCGGCAGATAAACCCCGCCAGCAGCTCAGGGTTACAAAGTCTTTGGGTCAAAAATAAAGAAATAAAAACAGGCTCAAGTAGTATTGATGATAAGGAATTGGCTTATTCTATATTTGAAGTATTGTTCCGGTCTCCCCAGAGGGCAAATTTCAGGGCGCAGCTCTCAGGAAATGAGTTTGGAGGCATTTTCTTGTGGCCTGCTCTCTTCAGGAAAGGCTTGAGGCATTTCAGGGGCATCATAAACTCTGAATTTTAAACAACCAGCAAGATTACCTGGTACCTCCTTAAGCCCTTCTCTGCGTATTTCGGATTTGGCCTTTGCAGTTACCCTGTTTCCATGTTTCTCATGAGGGCTTAGCACATGCGTACATTTCCCACACGTGTGCAACCCGTCCCCGTATCTCACAGCCAGCCCTAGGCACGCGCTCGCCTGTCCCTGGCCATGACTCACTTGCATGAGCTAACTACATTGCCTCCCAAGTCCAGGGTCACCATAATCTGACTGTGTGGGAGACGCGTCAAGGACCAAGTCCTTCTCCGGGCCCGCCCGCAGGTCCGGCAGATAGCCTACCTCCAAAGCCTGACCTCCAGTTCCTGTTCAGATCCACGCCAATGCAGGCGATTCCGGGTTGGTTGGACTTGTTCTTCCGCCACAAGCGGTTCTGAGAAAGCCCAGGACGATGACCTCATTACTGAGCCCATTCCCTGGGTGGGAGCCCCTGGCATCCTGGCCTAGGAAGGAGGGTCTGGTGGGACAGGGAGGACAAAGTGAAGGAATCGCTGGGGCAGGAGCAGGGGACATGGGGCTGGACCAAGGCTGCAGGTCAGACTCTTTGCGGTTAAAGCCAGGGTGCAAGCGGGAGGTCGGAGGACAAGGGCTGCGGCTTCAGCCCTGAGCGGCCCACCTTCCTCGGTGAGACTCCGCAAGGAACCCGAGGGGCAGGCAGGCCCCAAAGGAACCTCAGCTCAGCTTCCCAAAGCAGAATTGACCTTTCCTCCACCCCCCGGAGCCCCTGACCCCCTCCCTCCCAGGTGCCCTCACCATGCTGTGGGTAAAAGCAAAGCCGTCAGGGTTGGAGACGATCTCCAGGAAGATGTCCATGGTGTTCAATAGGCTGGTCAGGACGTAATCTCTGCCGTAGTCACTGACAATCTGCAAGAAAAAAACAGAGTGGGACGGGGTGAGGGGCGGAAGGCCCCGCCGGGCTCTCCTCCGAGGTGGGGCAGGACATTTGCACAGCCAGTGCTGCAGGCAGCGAGGACACCAGGCCAGGAGCCACATCCTTCGTACAGAAGCAAAGGCTTGGGTTTTAAGCAAATAAAAGGCAGAGGCTAGATGGGAGATCTGTGCTGCAAAAGACCAGCTGGCAGCTGCTCCAAAGGGCAGAGAGCACCCTGAGTTTTAAAAAACCAAGTATGATATTTCATCTGGAGGTGCCCTTAAATAGTCAGGCAGCCCCCGCCCCCGCCCCAGCCCCCATCCTCCGTGCTGACCTGCTTGGCAGTCCAGATGCCGGTGGCATGGGTGATCCACTCCCGGGAGTGAATTCCAGTGTCGATCCAGATGGCCTGGCGCTCAGAACCTCCGGTGCTAAACTGGAGGAAAGCACCGGGACCCATACAAGTTTGAACTGAGGCAGCTACACGGCTGTCCCTGGGCTGCCGGGAAGGAGCCCCCGGATGTATCCTCACTGTCTGGGGTGATCCTAGAAGCCCGAGATGGGGGGCTGTGTGTGCAGGTTCCTGTGCGTGAGCCCATGAAGTGCACACGTGCTTGAATCCTGGCAGCACAGCACTGCTCCGGGGAGTAGTGATCCGGCCAGAAGCACAGAATTGCCCCCGCCTGTAAGTAGCGTAGACACGTCTGGTGCTTCTCCAACGTTAAAGGTACGAGACCTCCCCGGCATCTTACAAAAATGCAGATTCTAATGCAGTGTGTCTGGGGGAGGGGTCCGAAGTGGGGCATGTCTAAGGAGCTCCTGCGGGTGCTGCGGCGACGGGTGCGGGTGTGAGGACCACACTTTGAGTGGCAAGGTTTCTGACAACTCAAGGAAGAACACGGAAGGCCCTGGGGTGAGTCACCGCAGGGACAGACAAGGCCGGTCTGAAGTTTGGTGAGATCACTTGGCCTCAGAAGAGCCCCCCGGGCACTGCAGAGAGCAGCAGCGCCTGTCTTCTCTGAGGCTGGATG
Source organism: Myotis daubentonii (assembly GCF_963259705.1). NCBI lineage: Eukaryota > Metazoa > Chordata > Mammalia > Chiroptera > Vespertilionidae > Myotis > Myotis daubentonii. The sequence continues at coordinate 23,909,999 of NC_081849.1, read as the reverse complement.
TCAAATGCCCTGCACGGTCCATGCTCCTGAGGGCCCTTTGGGGCACGTGCTAAGAAATGCTTTCTGGCAGGTTCCACACCCTACTCTATCCTGCCTCCCTCCTGACCAAGGACACTGCCGCCGCTAAGTTTGCTCAAGCTCTGTTGCCAAGGGTCCCTGTGAAGGGCTGGGAGGTCCCCCCATAGACTCAGGTCTACCTGGGGGGCTGCCTGAGCCAGACAACCTCAGTCATTTGTAAATGAGGCCTCGCTGTACGTACCTCTCTTCCCATTTAGCAGATGAAGTAACTGAGGAAACAGGAAGAAGGCTGACTCACCCACACTCATCCCCCAAATCCAGGGTGGGGCCTGCCACTCTGCCAGTCCACCTTCGTGGCAACCCTCCCACCTACTGCCTGACCCAGGACATGCCAGGCCACCACACTGTCACCTGTCCATGCCTACAAGGGCGGGTCCCTGATTACCGCAAACCCAAAGTTTATGGGTCACTTCAAGACAAGACAGGGGTATACACATCTTCTCTTTCCCTAAAACTTCCACCCAGCCCTGGCCAGTGTGGTTCCGCGCATTGGAGTGTCGTCCTGTGCACCGAAGAGTTTCATGTTCGATTCCCAATCAGGCCTCATGCGGGAGGCAACTGATGGATGTTTGTCTCTCACACTGATGTTTCTCTCTCTCTCTCTCTCTCTCTCTCTCTCTCTCTCTCTCTCTCCCCCCCCCCCCCCTCTCTTTCCCACTCTCTTTGAAGTCAATGAACACATCCATCCTTGGGTGAGGATTTTAAAAAATAAATAAATAACAACCTCCTATCCAGTCACAACCCCACATGAGCTCAATCTTATGCCAGAGGCTCTCACTGTAGAGTCTAGTGGTCAACACTGCTAGCTTTTACCTTCAGGACAATTATGGATCGATTTTCAAAGCTGTGGCCAATCTGAATTTTTGAGACAAGATCCTCATGCTCAGTGACGAAGCTGTCGATCCAGCTATATATCTGAAAGGAATGGAGTTTATCAGATGGGCAGCTAAGCAAGATGAGGGTGAACCCCAGGACCTCTCTGAATAGCCTCCTTCTCCCACCCCACGCTCCTCACTACGTTCCCACCTCGCGTGAGGATCTGAACAAACCCACATCAAAAGCTAAAAGAAGACAACCTCCAGGCTGAAGGCAAAAGGCTGTGGTGGGCCTGGGTTCTCGCTGCTCACCACCAGGCAGAGCGAAGACTTTGCCTGGAAGAACAGCATGTGCTGACCCTACTCAGTGCCCCAGGGCCGGCCTGCAAGGCTCTCTCAGGATGGAAGTTTCTCTTGCTTCCATTCACCACATTTGACAGATCGCATAGACCTGGCAATGTCGTTTTGGGCCTCCTTGCTCCTTTTGGACTCTAAGCCACTTGAAAGCAGGGTGATTAATCTCTGATATCAGTAAACACTGATGGGCTATGTTACTTTGTTCTCTTAGTCTTTCAATACATGTCATTGAATTAACAAATATATGAAAGAACATGGATCCTCCGTTACAGGCCTTGTGAAATGGGAAGAGTGAAGAAGAGGGTAATAAAGTGGGCCAATAATGTCACACCCTTCCTATGGAAATGGGAGCTGTGCCCTGAGTTAGTGTCTTCTGAACTCTCCTTGCAGATTCTCCTTCATAGACAAGGCACAATCAGTCATACCTGCCCTAACGGGCTGTGACTGCGATTATGAAGGCAGCTCTGTTCTACAAAATGGCTCTCCAACATGCCTGGCCTCCCGTCCTTTCTACACTCTAGTTCCCACTGCTGGGGCCACTTAACACCAGGAGTGGTCGTGGTGAGGTCAGGGCCCCTGGACTCCTAGCCAGAGCCAGATAGGGAAGTGCCTCTACCTGCTCCATTCTGGCCAGTGGCGGGTCCTGCCTTAGTGTCCCACCTAGGAGACCATCACTCTGGTCCAGGACCCGCCATGGGCTGACTGTTGAGCCGCGGTCCCCTCGATCTAAATCCTGGCTTCTGGATCTCAGAAGCTGCCTACCTAACGGACCTTCACCCAGAGTCTGCTCCACACTCTCCAACTGCCAGTTCACCAGAGTCCTTCACTAGCCTCTGCCAGAAGCTGGAGACCCTGAGGACCCCAAGGGAAGACAGAGGCCGGAGCTTGACCTAGCAGACCTACCTCCTCCAGGGTGTGGTAAGAGGAGTAACTGAAGCTGCTGGTGCTGCGCTCCAGCCGGCGGGATTTCGCCATGGCCTCTCTCTCCTGGTCCAGCAGCACCTAGGTGATGGGGACACATGTCGGGAGGGAAGGGGTGGGCTGGGACAGGCATGCCCCTTCCGAGCCCGGCCTCAGGTGGCTGCGCACAAAGACAGCATCAACACAGGAGAATGAGCCACCATGAGCATGAGCTGCGAGATAAGAGGAGACGCTGGGTTTCTAGGAGAGCCTTCTGCTTGACAAGGTGGCGTTCACGATGCCATTTCCCAGACAAGCACAGGGCACGGAGCAGAGAGCCGTGTTCTAAGTCTGCCACTGCTACTCACTTGCTGTGGGACCTTAGCCTTCGCTTCCTCGGCGTGATCATTGGGACAGCAACACCTGCCTTGCCCATCTCATGGGATAAAATGTAATCATGGATATGGACGTGTTTTGGAAAAGATGCCCATGTTCTACTGCCAGCATCACCTTTGCCCTCTGTGAACATTCGGTTGAGTTAAGGCCTGCACTGAGCCATGAACACTGACCACTGGGGAGCAGAGCGCTCCCCAACATCCACTCTACCCCCAGGAAGTGGCCTAGACAATTGGCGTCCAAGCCATTTAGAAAGCCAGTCCAAAGCATTATGATTAAAGTGCCAACAGACTTTCACTCACCATATTCACTGCCCCTTAATTATATCTAGATATAGATATAAATATAGGTATAGCCCTAGCCAGTTTGGCTCAGTGGATAGCGCATCAGCCTGAGGACCAAAGGGTCCCGGGTTCGATTTGGTAAACGGCTCGTACCTTGGTTGCAGGCTCCTCCCGCATCCCGGCCCTAGTCAGGGTTCATGCAGGAGGCAACCAATGGATGTGTTTCTCTCACATCGATGTTTCTGTCTTTCCCTCTCTCTTCTACTCCCCCTAAAAATCAATCGAAAAATATCCTCGGGTGAGGATTAAAAAAATATAGATAGATAGATAGATAGATAGATAGATAGATAGATAGATGATAGATAGATGATAGATGATATAGAGATAGATACAGAGATACAGATCTGCACACGTAGATATACATGTATGTATATAGATATATCTTTGTGTCTGTGTGTGTGTATACACAGAGAGAGCAAACAAATATGTAAAATGTAAACAACAGGTGAAAAGTCCATCCTATTATTCTTGCAATTAAAAAGCGTTTTAAATTAATGAGAGAACAACATCATGAGCCAAGAACAGCAAGACACTGAAATGCCAAAAAGTATATGAAAATGCTTACAATGGCTGTTAGGATAGAAGAATTAGGATTCGACACAATTTTTTTCTTTTCTCTGCTTTTGCATTTGGGCAACATCCTTAGACCACTCCAATAAGTAAGATCTTCTACGTGAATAAATAATACTAAAACAAAAACAAAAAGCCTAGCGATGAAAATACCGTGGCAGCCACGGAGCCCTCAGGCCCAGGGCTGGAGAGAACCCTCCCCCGGACCTGCTGCGCGCCGGGCACTGTGGCCCCAGTGGCTCGCTCACGACCTCGCTCAGGTTCACAGGTTAGGCTAGGACTGGAAACCCATGTTTGGGGCTCATTTTATTGCTTGTTGAGCACCGACTACATTTGAGGCCATTGTACTTGCCGTGCTTCCTGGCCGGACAGGCTGGGCCGAGGATGGTGCCAGCTGGGCCAGGCCAGGCTGCCAGTTGAGTGAGAGGTGGTGGGAGGGGTCCTGACCCTTGCTGGCACCAGCACCACCCTGGAAAGCCCTAACAAAAGGTATTTGTCTTCTTCCCAGGAAATCAACGGACATCTCAGCAGCCCCCCATGACCCATGTGTGCCGGGCACTGAGCCGGGCACTGCCAGCTGTGGGAGCAGCTGCAGGGGAGAGAGCAGGCCTGTCCAGGTCACCGGACTCAGGGCCCATCCGCCCCTGCTCGGGCCCCAGCAGAATAAAGTTAAAGAATGCATAAGTCAAACAAACAAAAAAAAAGAATCCATAAGTCTAACTTTCTGGGGACTGGTGGAGGCCGGCGGTGGGGGAAGGAGTGGGACAGGAAGGAGAAATTGGAAAGAAAAGACCAGGGGCCCCTCTGCCCACACGGCCCAGGGACACCCACCGGAAGGCAGCTCCCACAGGCCTGCTTTGTTCCGCACAACAGCTTGGAGGCAAATGGGAAGTCGGCACCGAACTGCAAATATCTTTCCAAATACCCTCGCAGCCCTGTGAATGGATCTGACACGCTCACACACTGGGAATGCTCAGCCGGCCCCAATTCCAGGAACATTAATCTACCCTGGCCCGAAAGAGACACAGATGTTTGCTCCCCTCACAGGGCCCAGGGAAGGGGATGGGAGGGCTAAGAATGCAGCCTTGCCACAGGCTCAGGAATGCCTAATTACAGCCCTGTCGGGCTGCTCTGAGAGGAAAGGGAGAGAGAGAAAAACCTCAGAAGGCAGCCATTTGCCTCCCTGGTAGCCAAGACCTGACAGGGAAAGTAATACCTCCGTGTGAATTAATTTATGACAGGAGTGAGGAAGGACGTGGGGGGGGGGGGGCGCATTAAGCAGAGAACAGCACCTCCAGGAAGAGGGAGGGGGAGGAGACGGAGGGCCCCCAAAAGTGAAGTTGACAGCAGAGGGAACTCACAGGGCAGCGGGGCTCGGACCACAGACAGGAAATGGACACAGCTCATAGAATCAGTAGGGGGGGGGGGCGAGGGGAGAGGGGCGCTGACCCCGCTCTGTGACCACAGCAGTCCCTCTCCTCAAGGTCCCTGCCCTGCTCTTCCAGGCCTAACGTTTGCAATAGCAGCTACACGGTGGGTGGTAACTACAGTCCATGCCTATGGGGGGCTGGGGGGAAGGTAATAGAGTGGGGGTGTTAGAATGGACCCCCTGACAGATCAAGGCTAAACTATGGCATCACTGCCCAAAAGGCAGCTTAAAACACCACACAAACAACAACGACAACCTCTGAGGAGGCAGATGGCACAAGGGCGAAGGGTGCCGGGCCTGGAGCAGCTGTCTGGGATGAAATCCCGACGGTCTCACTGACTTGGGCAAGTGACTAATTTCTCTGTGTCTCCATTAAATGGGGGTCATGTTATCACATGCTTTAGCAGATGTTCTCATGAACATCAGAAGGGTTAATACGCCTAAAATGCTTAGCACATCGCCTAACGTGTAGAAAATACTAGCTGTGCTAATGACCGTGACAATGACAGGACAACAAGAGTAGCTCTTGGGGTGACTCCAGGACTCTGTGATAGAGCAATCATTGCGAGGCATGACCAGGAAATCTGGATTCCTCCCGCGGGGAGTGGTGTGTGTAGGACTTGGGAAGGCAGAGCACTCTCATGAATGGTCGCTTGTGTGAGTCAGTGAGCACCTGCTCCCGCCGAGGATTAGTCCTTCTGTCCATGTCCCCCCCTCGGCCTCTCCCTCAGGGCCTTTTCCCTGATGGCCTCCTCCTTCCCTTGCCTTCTCCTGCACTCATCCCGACCTGTCCTCCTCTTCTTTTTATTTATTTATCATTTTTTAATCAATTTTTTAAAGCCTCACCTGAGGATATTTTTCCATTGATTTTTAAAGAGAGGGAAACAGAGAGGGGAAAGACAGAGAGAAACATCAATGTGAGAGAAACACTTCGCTTGGTTGCCTCCTGCAGGCACCCCAAACCAGGGGAGGAGCCTGCAACCAAGGTACATGCCCTTGACCGGAATCGAACTTGGGACCCTTCAGTCCACAGGCCGATGCTCTATCCACTGAGCCAAACCAGCTAGGGCCCTCCTCTCCTCTTTAGAGCTGCCCCCCACCCCGCCCCCGCCCCAGTCAACAGCATTTCTACTTTTGAATCTCTTCCAAACAAGTGTTTATTGAGCACACTGAACACTAAAGATACGGTAGTCTAGTAGGGGATACAGACAATAAACAAGATAAATAAGTCAATTACACAGGATAATAAAAGGCGGTAACTGCCAAGGAGAGAAGTGATGCAGAGGAAGGAGGGAGGGAGGGAATTGGGGGAGTATGGAGAAGAAGGGTGCATTTTAAAATAAGGTGAAAGGGTGGCATGTGAATAAGATTTTGAAAGCAGTGAGGGAATAAGCCAGGCAGATAACTGCAGAAACAGCATTCCAATTATAAGGACCAGCATGTGCAAAGGCCCTGAGGTGTGAATCTAGTCAGGAAAGGGTCAGGCAAGTTTGAGGTACAGCAAGGAGGTCCGGGTGTCTGAAGCAGAGTGAGCAAGGGGGAAATAGTGAAGAGTGTGGGACTCAGATCATGAAGAACAGGAGGGTGGGGGGGAACACCTGGCCCGTGAGCCATGTAAGGCAGAGAAATCATGTGGTCTGGTCCTACCAAGGCATTAGGGGCGAGTTAATTAAATGTTTGACCAAATCTAGCAGGCTAATTTTAAAAAAATATATTTTTATTGATTTCAGAGAGGAAGGGAGAGGGAGAGAGAGACAGAAACATCAATGATGAGAGAGAATCACTGATTGGCTGCCTCCTGCAGGCCCCACACTGGGAATCAAGCCCACAACCAGGGCATGTGCTCTGACCAGGAATCGAACCATGACCTCCTGGTTCATAGGCCGATGCTCAACCATTGAGCCATGCTGGCCAGGCAAGCCGGCTAATTTTAAGTTGATAATTTCGTTTGGCTCTCGAATGATGTTATAAATATCCAATGGCCCTTGGCACAAAAAAGGTTCCCCACCCCTGATAGAGCCTTACAGCCATTTTAAGAACTTTGGCCTTTACTGTGAGTTGGGATGGCATTGAGGGTTTTAAACAGAGGAGTGATATAATCAGACTTGAATATTTTTAAAGGACCCGTGTGGTTGCTGTTTTAAGACCAGGCAATAAAGCCCTAGCCAGTTTGCTCAATGGTTAGCGCGTCAGCCCTCAGATTGAAGGGTCAAGGGTTCAATTCCAGACAAGGGCACATACCTCAGTTGCAGGCTCCATCGCCGGCCCTGGTCCAGACTAGCGGGAGAGGCAACCAATCGATGTGTCTCTCTGGCATTGATATTTCTCTCTTTCTATCTCTCCCTTCCACTCTCTCTAAAAAGATCAATGAAGAAAATATTCTCAGGTGAAAATTAACAAAAACAAACAAACAAACAAAGACTAGGCAATAAGGAGATAAAGGGAGGGGACAGGGAGGCCAGTTAGAAAACTATCCAGGAGACAGCTGAAGGAGTGTTGGCCCAGGTGATAACAGAGGGATTTGCTGATGGATTGGCTATGGGATGTGAGAAAGGAGTCAAGCGTGACTCCAACAATTGAAATAGAATTTACTGAGATGAGAAAGGCCGCAGAGCGCTCTCTGGGGGGCCTTGGGAGCTCGGTTGGGACCAGTGAAGTTTGAGATGCCAGCAAGGTATACGAGTCTGGAGTTCAGGGGAGGAATAGGAGTGTGGAGTTCAGGGGAGGAGTATGAGTGTGGAGTTCAGGGGAGGAATATGAGTGTGGAGTTCAGGGGAGGAATAGGAGTGTGGAGTTCAGGGGAGGAATAGGAGTGTGGAGTTCAGGGGAGGAATATGAGTGTGGAGTTCAGGGGAGGAATATGAGTGTGGAGTTCAGGGGAGGAATATGAGTGTGGAGTTCAGGGGAGGAATATGAGTGTGGAGTTCAGGGGAGGAATATGAGTGTGGAGTTCAGGGGAGGAATATGAGTGTGGAGTTCAGGGGAGGAGTATGAGTGTGGAGTTCAGGGGAGGAGTATGAGTGTGGAGTTCAGGGGAGGAATATGAGTGTGGAGTTCAGGGGAGGAATATGAGTGTGGAGTTCAGGGGAGGAATAGGAGTGTGGAGTTCAGGGGAGGAATAGGAGTGTGGAGTTCAGGGGAGGAATATGAGTGTGGAGTTCAGGGGAGGAATATGAGTGTGGAGTTCAGGGGAGGAATATGAGTGTGGAGTTCAGGGGAGGAATATGAGTGTGGAGTTCAGGGGAGGAATATGAGTGTGGAGTTCAGGGGAGGAATATGAGTGTGGAGTTCAGGGGAGGAATAGGAGTGTGGAGTTCAGGGGAGGAATAGGAGTGTGGAGTTCAGGGGAGGAATAGGAGTGTGGAGTTCAGGGGAGGAGTATGAGTGTGGAGTTCAGGGGAGGAATATGAGTGTGGAGTTCAGGGGAGGAATATGAGTGTGGAGTTCAGGGGAGGAATATGAGTGTGGAGTTCAGGGGAGGAGTATGAGTGTGGAGTTCAGGGGAGGAATATGAGTGTGGAGTTCAGGGGAGGAATATGAGTGTGGAGTTCAGGGGAGGAATATGAGTGTGGAGTTCAGGGGAGGAATAGGAGTGTGGAGTTCAGGGGAGGAATAGGAGTGTGGAGTTCAGGGGAGGAATATGAGTCTGGAGTTCAGGGGAGGTATATGAGTCTGGCTGGAGCTGTGAATATGGGAGTATTCAGGAGGCTGATGGTATTCAATGCCATGATCCTTGGCCTCGAGGGGACAGAGAAGAGGTCAAAGGACAAAGCTGGAAACAGGAAACCACCCTACAAAGGAACAGCCGGTAAGATGGGTGACCGGACCCAGGCGGGTGCAGTCTTCCAGTCTTGCCCTAAGGACGCAGAGAGACTGGGTGATAGCTGGAGGTGGGGGAAACGGATCAAAGGAGGATATTTTTTAAGGTGGGATAAATAACTCTGTATTTGTAAGCTGATGGGAGCGATTCAGTTGAGAGGGAGAACTGGTGAAGCAATATTGACACTAAATTGTGTTTTGCTCTAGATGCTCAGAGCATGGGTGATTTTTGTTGTCTCCTTTATGCTTTTCCCTATTTTCCAAATTACCTAACATGAATATTTATTAATTTTGTAATCAGAAAAAAAGCCATTAAAATCCACAGAGCTGATTGCTCAAGTGAAGCTTTTCCACGGTGACTCATCTACAGGAAACAACAACAACCAAAGGGCTGACAAGAACGAGGAGGTGAAGAAAAATTAAATGCAAATAGAGCTCACTCAGCATCAGATAATTTCTTGCCTGGCCCACTGCAATTTCCTTACCACCCTTCCCCCCTCCCTGCTCCTGTCCCCAACTCAACATTGTCACTGTCAGAGGGATTTTTCTTCAATGCAAATCTGACCATGTCAGAGACCTCCACGGGCTCCCTCGCCGTTTGGGGGATAAAATCTTGACCTCTTCACCCCGCAGAGGATGCCCTTTGTGATCTGGACCGGCCTCATCGCCAATCTGGGGCCCCCTTCCCCTCCCAGTCCCCCGTCTCTGCTCTTCAGCCACACCGTAATTACCGCCTTTTCAGAGCAACTTGCGGGGCCTCTTGTAGTCGCTCCCATAGCAACCTGCTCCACTCCCTCCGTGCACTCATCCACTCCATTGTAATCACTGCTTCACTCCCTCCGCTCCCCGCCCCCACCTCACTCAGCTCCCTGGATACAGACCAGTTCTCATCTTTGTATTTCCAGCACCTTGCCCGATACCCAGCACAGAGTACACACCGCTGTATCTGTGTGTTGAATGAATGAACCCGAATGAATGAACCCAACTCTTCTATCTCAAGCATCCCTCTGACCATGGGGATGTGGGGTGGGGGGACATGTCCCTCTTCAAATCTCTCCAGTGCCTCTGGACAAAGCGAAGGCCTAGTTCTATCAAGCAAGCTCACCCTCTTTCCTTTTCTTCTCCCATCAACTCATTCAGCCAGCATTTATTAAGCCCCAGCTAGGCGGCAGGTCCTAGCGTAGGTTCTTGTGCATAAAGATGGATACGGAGCATGGTCCTGGGCCTTGTGGGGCTCAGGGGAAGAGGTGTGTGTCCCTCTAGGCATGCTCTTCCAGAACCTACCAATAGAGCAATTCAGCAGACAGTTGTTGAGGGCCCACCACGCAGGAAACACTGCGCCAAAAACCAGGGCTGAGAAGATCCAGAAGACAGAAGAAATCAGGCCTCTGCGTTCATCGCTGGAACAGCAGACCGGAGGCCAGAAACCTGAGTGGTGCAAAGCCCTTCCCCTCCTGTTAGCGCCTCTGAGCTTTCCTCCTCCTGGACACCTCTTCCCTTCATCGCCACAAATCAACTCGGCACGGCAGCCTCCCCCGGCCCCAGCGCCCTCTAAGCCAAAACTGGATCTCACATCTGACAATCAGAGCTTGATGTGTTGCAGACAGAGCGAGCTGGTGAAAATCCTGCCTGGGGGGGTTAGGGCTGAGAGTCCAGGGCATTTTACTGAAAATGAGTAAAAATTCCCCCCAACCGCCCACCTCCAGGGACTCCAGAGCTGGGGACCACAGTGAGGGGAGGGGGTCGGCAGGAGGAGGTTACAGGCTGACAGAGAGAGGATGGACCAGCTTCAAAGGAGCTGGGGGAGGGGAAAGGGGGAAGGGGGAGGGAGGCAGGGCTCAGAGGTGCCTCTGGAGCTATTCCTGATGTGCAGAAACCAACAGGAACTTTTTAGAGACCTTTTCATATCTGTTTGCCAAATGCTGCGGGGTTTCCAGGATGGAGAGGGAGCAGGGAAATGCAAACTTCAAAACGCAGGCATGGGCTACAGTGAGAACGGAGCGCGATTTCTTTTGATGTGGTGGCCTCTCTTGTCTGTGGGAGTTTCCCCATTTTTGTTTGTGGGGATTTAATTAGAGAAATAGCCCACCCCCCAAATGTGGAGCGGGAAACAGATGTGCCTGATGAGGATAAAAGTCTTTGAATGGACCTAAGTGCCCCGGCCCTGTGCTCGCCTGGGAAAGGAATGCCGCCTAATGCGTTTATCCCCTGGCATGTGGTGTCAAGTGTGTGCGCCCCAGGAGACTCTGTGTTCCCACACTCGGGGGAGAGGAGATTAGCTGCCGCACCGCGTGTTTGGGAACGAACCTCCGGGGACACAATGCTACAGGTACCCCACAGCCTCTGCGGAGGGTGCCCAACACGTCGCTGGAGGAGGGGGGCCCCTGGGAATATCCTCAAAGACAAAACAATTGAAATAGAATTCCATAGTGTTCAGAAAAGACGCTGGAAGGGGCAGCCACCAGGGGGGCCTGGGGAGAAGGGGTGCCCAAGATGAAGTCTCTCTTTGCCCTACCCAAGGGCCCGTCTGCAGCCACTTCTCCCAAAGCTGTTCCCCCGGGGCAGTGGTTGGCACACTCATTAGTCAACAGAGCCAAATATCAACAGGACGACGATTGAAATTTCTTTTGAGAGCCAAATTTTCTAAACTTAAACTATATAGGTAGGTACATTGTTATTACCTTAATTAGGGTACTCCTAAGCTGGCCTTTGCTAAAAACGTCCTCAATCTGATTGAGGTACGTTCGCTGAGCTCAACCCCTTCCAACTCTCCCATCCACACTCGTCTTGAATACTTGTTTCGTCTGTCTCCTTTCGTTCATCCTCTCTCTATGTCCAAACCATCTCAACATACCTTTCTCAATCCTTAACACTACATCTTCTCTCACTCCACAACGTTCCCTAAAATTAACTTAATAAACTTTACTTTTGTCACCCGCGCACAATTTGCGGACGCGACTAGCACTAACCACTGCACAACGAGACTGCTGACTGACTGGCTCACTCAACTCATGCATGAATCAATTGCACACGCCTCCCCTCCCCACCCCCCACCCCCCTCCCCCGCGCTGCATATCCCGGCCTGCCTGCACCGTGTCTCCCATCCTGGGACCGACACCCCCCACTTCTTCTAATGCCACTTCTTCAAAATAGACTCGCCCAGGCCGAAAACCGACTTCTGCACATGGGCCACGAAGTTTCAATTGCACTGTATGTGTGCGCCCGTACGTGGTTTTTTGTGGAAGAGCCACACTCAAGGGGCCGAAGAGCCGCATGTGGCTCTCGAGCCGCCGTTTGTTGACCATGGCCCTGGGAGAATCCTGCCCGGAAGAGGGGCCTCGGACGGAGAGCCCTGCGGTGAGGGGGGCAGGGAAGCCACAGCAGGGCTCACACTGGGCTCCTCTGGAATGAAGGGACTCCCTGGGGATGGCTGGGACACCACGGGGACCTGGAGGGGCAGTCAGGAAGCAAGGGGGGCCTCCAGAGCTGCCGCACAAAAGCCTGAGCTACTCCCTTCTCCACCTGAGCCCTGGTCTTTTTTCTCCACGTTGAGCCCGAACCAGAAAGGCAGCGCTGGGCGGGCCCTCACCTGGATGTCCTTGATCATGACGCTGTAAGCGAGGCCGTGAGACTCCAGATAATCTTTGACGTCTTTCAGTTCAGAGAAAGGAACTCTCATGTCCACAGGGAGGCTGGGCCTGGCCGGGCCACGCCAGAAGTCCACCTTGTTCACAAACGAAAGAAAAACGGCGGCCTGTGTCCCCTGTCCTTACACATGACCCTGTAGGCGCCCTGGAAAACCAGGTGATCTCCTACAGAGAGGAAAGGGCCCCGTTCCCTGATGAAAACCCTAAGGCCAAGCAGGAAGATGTGCAACAATAAAAGATCCCCAGGTCACTGAGTTTCTGTGCCTTTCATCACCCAGGCTCACACGGCAACGTTGCCCCGGTCCCAGAGCCCAAAGCAGTTGCTACAAGAGAGACAGCTCCTCCTCTGGAACATGAAACATGGACAAGAACGTGGTCAGAAGACAGAGACCTCGCTGCCCCCAAACCTAAAAAAGTAGGAGAGGCCTCACCCGGAGTCCCAGGTCATCCGAATGCTGCGTCCATTTTTCAGTTTATAAAATGGACAGAATTACTATAAGGCGTCACGAGAGGGGGCTGGTAAGGGCACTCATACAAATCGGAACGAGGGCTCTGGGCCACATCCAGAAATAGCTGGTTGTTTCAACAGCCCTCAAACAGAGTCCTTCTATTACAGTCGTTGACGGAAATGTTTTCCATTGTGGAATACTCGCAGAGGACAAATGTTCTTGGAAACCAATGCTCATCTGACAGGGACGAGCCCAAATAAAACACAGGTTTGCCAAGCGAAGCCCTTCCAGTTCTTTCAATTGGCAAACAGATGTGCCCAGTCTGCGTGCTGCATGGCATCCCCCCCAGAGCCAGATGTGCCCCCCACCCCGTGTGGCTTCAGGACATTTTAGCTGGATCCAGCGCGGCCCCCACAGGGTCCCCGCAGCGGCCCATCCAGGACAGAGGGGAAAGCCAACAAGAGCTGCCCAGCCTTCTGGGCAAGTGCTCCCAGCCTTTCCTGAAGAGGAGCCACCGTTGATTTTTCCATAGTTCTGTGATGTTTGGCAGAGCCATCAGAAAGCAGGTTTGGGGCAGGGGGCGGAGGGGGGGTGGCGCTGGGAAGGGGAACCAGGGAGCCAAAGGTGCAAGCCACTGTGAGAGAAGGGAGAGCATGTCCCCGAGCCCTGAGCAGTCCTCACCTTCTGGGGCTTCAGGCCCTCCAGGTCCCTGAGAAGGGAAAGCTGCATCTCATTTTGAGCCAGGATTCGAAGAACCTGGTCCCTGGAAAGACACGGGAGGGGCAGAGGGAGCTGCTGAGAGGGGTTCCTGGAAGGCTGTGCTGCTTACAGGAGGCAGCGTGGAGAAGACACCGGGCTGAGGGGCCCTGGTAGGCAGGCTGGGGGGCACTTGGCCACGTGAAGGCTGAAGGACTGAGCAGAAGGGCTTGTAGCTCTGGGAAGCCTGCAAGTCCTTCATCCTGGGGCCAGCAATCTCTGCCAAGAACAGACCACCCAGTGGACCAAATAAACCCGTCTGTGCTACTAATGAACCCAAGGACCAGACAGGGAAAGAAAGATGGGGAAGGAATGAGGGGGGTGGAGGAAGGTGCAAGAACAAGAGGACTGAGGGAGAAAGGAGTGGGGTTATAGGATACTGGGGTTACAGGGACAAACGATGGCCCAAGTGCTCTGCATACAGCTGTCCCAATGGCCATGGTCTGTCTACACCTGGTGCCCAAACTTCTTTCTCCCAAGAGCTTGGGAACATGGAAGGGGAGGTCAGCCTCACTCTGCCTTCTGGGGAAACTGAGCTCCCTCCTGTCTTCCTGGGGGGAGTGGGAGGCGGTGGAACTGAGCAGCCTGCAGCGTGACCTCTAGGGTCTGAGGCCTGGGATGGTGTTGGCTCCGTCCCTGACTGGCTCTGAGACCGTGGACAATGGACCTGCTCTCTAAGCTTGTATCTTCCTCCCTAGTGCAGGGTCTTTGGGAGGTTGGGAAATCGTGTCCTTACTGGCCTGGTGTAGAACACTGGTGCTTGTGTTATTTAAAGGAGTATAATCCTACATCCATCTGTGGTAGGGGGTATAGTCTTTTGGGGGTTACTAACTTCTTTAAGAATATGAGGAAAGCTATGCACCCCCCCCCAGAAAAAAAATACATACCCCCAAAATTATGTATGATTTCATGGGTTCTTAGAGCCCTAAAAGCTTAACCCAAGAGCCCCAGATTGAGAATTCTGGGTTTGGGGCAGGACAATAATACAGCCGTGTGTCCTACCCTTGAGCACAGCAGTGGGAGACTGCGGAGTTGGAAGTGGGTTCAGGGCGAGAACCGAAGTCCTGACTCTGGGTGCCTTGACCAGGTCCCAGCGGACGGCCACCGCCCCACTGGATCACCCAGCCCCCGGGCACCTGGCAGTCCTCCCTTCTGCTACGGAGCAGCCACTCACCCTGTGAAATTCATTTGGCCCAAAGCTGCCGCCAGGATAAAGCTGCAGACCAGGAGCGTCCGTCTGTCCACCGCGGGCAGCCCAGGGCCCCAGCCTCCTGCCCGGGCGCCCTGCATGCTTCCTCCTCCAGGCAAGCGTCAGGGGCTGGCCTGGCTCGCGGGCATGGCCCAGGCCTCAGCCCCGGCCTGAGAATGGGCGTGAGGCTCTCCCTGGGGAGGCCCAGCCACACACTGGCGTTGGGAGAGCTAAGGCCGCCCCTCCCCACGTCTGAGCAAATCCTCTCCTGGAAAGGGGGGAGGAAAGAGGGAAAGAGGGAGACAAGGCCCTTGGCTTTCTTTCTTCCCTGGAGGTTACTGGGCCAGCATGTTGTGAACGTCAAATCCACCATCTTGAAAGAAAGATAAGAGTAACTAGAGACCCAAGGAAATCACTCCTTTCCTCCCTCCTCACTTAATTCTTTCCTGTTTGCTCTCCTCCCTCCCCATCCACTCACACTCTCCCTGGGCCATGTCCTCCTTACACATAAGGGTGTGGGCGCCATTGAGAGAACTCTGGGTTTAGAGGCAAAGACCGGTGCTCACTTCCTGTCTAAAAGAGCTGGGGCAATGGACTTCATCTCTCTAAATCTCAGTTTAGTCATCAGTCAAATGGGGTTAATAACACCTCCCTTCCCTCCCTCACAGGGGTTCTGGGGGTGGGTTGGCAGGGGGGGAGGGGCGTATTAGCAGAGACAACTTGGGTGACTTGGCTGGGCAAAGTCCTCAAAATGGAATGTATTATTATTTCAAAGACGTTAACTCTGAGTCACAACTGCAACTTAGGTCAGTGCTCCCATTGCAACGGAGAAGGGGAAGAGAAGAGAATGGAGAGGGGAACCAAGGAAACGTATTGCGTGAGAAGGAATTCAGCGAAGAGTCCCTTTAATCTGCCTTCAGGTGGTCCCCACTATGCTGGGGTAGGCAGTGAGTTTTCTGCTGGACAGGAAGGTCCCTGCAGTCAGTATTATAGTTCTCAACAGACAGCAGAGTCAATTTCTCGGTCCTGCTGAAGCCCCGCACAGCCCCCTTTATGGTCCGGCAATAGCAGGAAGAAAGCAGAGGCCAGCACACACAGCAGTCATATTGGAAGCAGAGCCTGAAAGATGATGCCTGAATGGTAAACAATGAATCTAACAGAAAGCCACAGGAGGCAGAGGAGAGGCAGAGACGGACGGAATCCAACAAAGTTGTTCAGCGGAGGATGTCAGCAAAAGGCCACTTAACTGTCACCAGCCGTTCTCAGCAGCCCCCCTCCCCATCTGTACCTTCCCCGAACGGCCAATTAACTGGCCATGTGTGCAGAGAGGGGAGCTCTTTTCCTGACAGAATGCCCCGCTCCCACACCCCGCTGGACCTACGCCATTATTTCGTGGGTCATCTGCTCAGACATGCCAAGCTCTCCTAGAACCCTCTGGCTTTGGGAACTCTCAGACAGAAACATTAGCAAAAGGTTTAAGGGCCTAAAAAAGAAAGCAATTACGCTTTCCACCCAAGTCACACTCGGCGTTAGTAAAAACCGGAATAAAAGGATGTCTTCGTAAACAGCAGCTCGGGGATTTAAAAGAAAAAGTGGGGATGGTGCTAGTCACCAAAAGTACCCAGCATCTTCTTGTTCAAACGCATCCCTTTAAGACACTAAAAACAAGACATCTATATCTCTGTGCTTGGTTTGGGGCTGGAGAGAGAGAGATCAAGAGCAAGAGAGAGAGAGAGAGAGAGACAGGAGCCGTTAAGAATTCGCCAGAATTCTGTGACAGCACTTCCAATAGAACTTTCTGTGATAATGGAAATGTTCTCTGTCTTCGCTGTCCAATAGGATAGCCACTAGCCACTAGCAGCTGAAGAACTGAATTTTTCATTTTAATTCATTTTAATACCCACAAGTGGCAATGGCTGCCGTATTCACAGCCCTAAAACACTGCCTCCAATGGCTGGATTTGAAGCAGAAACACACAGCTGTGTTTGATCTAATACCTAATATTGGTGTCTCCCTCAAAATTAATTACTCATCTAATCATTTATTCAATAAATGTCTACCTACTCTGTGCCAGGCACTTGCTAAAATCTGGGAATAAAATAGTCGTATAGACCTGGCCCTTAGATTTCTAATGGGGTAAGTAGAAAATCAATTTAAAATAAATATAACAAGAAAATCCACCCACCTGCAGGAGAAAATACAAAAAAGAGTTCCCTGAATCCTTTCCTCCTAGAAGAATATACCTCGGATTTAGGATCATTTGCCTTCTGCTTGAAGGATACCTTTTAAAACGTTCCTTGAGTGAAGTTCTCCCTTTTTATTTGTCTGAAAATCCTTTATTTCGCTGGGTTTCAATTCTAGGTTGATTATTATTTTTCTCTCGGCATGTTGAAAACATCCCACTGTCTTCTGGCTCCCATGTTTTGCTGTCAAAAGGTCACCATTGGTCCATTTACTGCTCTTTAGTAGGTGACCTTTTCTTATCCCTGGTTGTTTTGATGATCTCTTCGTCATTGATGTTCCGCAGTTTTATCTTTGTGTATTCTTCAGCTACACCACAGTGTGTCCAGGTATAGATTTCTTGAGTTTATTCTGCTTGAGATTCATCTGGACTCCTGTATCTGGGGATGGCTCTCTTTCCACTATTTTCACAAATTCCTCAGTCGTAATTTTAAACTTTGCCTCTTTTTCATTCTATCACCTTCTGGAACGTTTTATTAGCTATGTTAGGTCTTCTCATCCTATCCAAATCTCTTAATCACTCGCTATATTTCCACCTGATTGTGTCTCTAGGCTACTTCCTGGACAATTTCTTTGTATCAAATATCTGTTTCATTATTATTATTATTATTATTATTATTCAAATATCTGTTTCCTTATTCCAGTTAACTGATTCTCCCATCAGCTGAGTTTAATCTATAATTGAATCAATCTGCTGAATTTTAAACTCCAATTTCTTCAGTTCATCAATTCTGAAACAATTCCCCCCCACACACACATTGTAATACCTCTGAAATCAGGGTGTATCTTATAATAAGTGGCATCTTGCAATAATAATTGGCAGTGTTTCTGATGGCACATAACATTCTGGTGCATCTTACAGTCAATTGTGTTTTATAGTCAACACAATACAGTATTCATTTTCACAAGTTCTATTTGATTTTTTTCAAGTCCAAACGACTTAAATTTCTTACCTATTTTAGAGCTCCTTGTTTGTTGCCTTAAATTTTTAAAAGATAATTATTTTATATTCTATGCCAGATAATTGCAAAATCTGAAGACGTTGCAAGTCTATTTCTGTGGTATATTGTTTCTGCTGGCTCTTACTCGTGCTGCATTGTCTCCTTGCGCCATTCATCTGTGAGCCAGTCATTTTCTTTGGACCTTTATCTATAGGAAGCCTTGAGGCCTGGATCGAAGTGGAATTCTTCAGGAAGGATTTGCATTTACTTTTGTGAGTTGCCTGGGAGGCACTGCCAACCTGAGACCAGCCTAAATTAAATTATTTGCTCGAGTTTGGGGGTTTTTTTTTACTAAATAGTTAGCGCAAATTTAGATCACAAGCTCATGGGGTGGGGGCGGGCTACTTGTTATTGTGAAGTCTCGGGGGCTATTTTCTTCCCGCTCACCTAACACCAAGATTTTAAATCCTGGACAATGGTAGCATATTATTTGCAAGTGGGTAATCAGAGTTAGTGTTTTAAGGTCCTGGAGTTGTTAGGAGAAAAGGCAGATACTGATAATTTTCTAGACTTTGATTAGTTTGCTATGTTCAAATTTGCTAGAATAAGAACTAAAAGACTACAAACAGGTAGAAAGGATAAAGATGAAATGAGAAAAGCGGGTGGGGGGATAAAGGAAACGAAAATGAAAAAGAAAGGTTTAAGAAGGAATTTTTAAGAGTAGACAAGTAGAAAGGACATTTTTTTTAAAAAGAAACTCACCTAAATCTATTTTCAATCGTACTAAATGTAAAAGAGCTTAGCTCTCCGGTGAAAGACAAAAAAATATCAGAATAGATTTTGTTTTATAAAACCTACCTATATGTATTCACAAGAGATATGCCTAAAGAATAAGAACAAAGAGAAACTTAAAGTCAAAGATGGAAAATGGATATTCTAGGTAAATGCTAACCAAAAGAAAGCAGGTGTCGGTTTTTTAATATAAAATGAACTTTAAGGCAAAGGCATTATCAGAAAAAATAAGGGAGTCACTACATAATGATACTGCTTTCAACTTCCCAGGAATAGTTAACATAGAAAAATGTTCGAGAATAATTCTGACAGATAATGTGCAATCCTTCCAGAAGACAATTATAAAGCTTTATTGAGAAATGCTAAGGTTCTAAACAAATCCAAAGATATACT
The DNA here is from genome assembly GCF_963259705.1 of Myotis daubentonii. Classification (NCBI taxonomy): domain Eukaryota; kingdom Metazoa; phylum Chordata; class Mammalia; order Chiroptera; family Vespertilionidae; genus Myotis; species Myotis daubentonii. The sequence goes on along the minus strand of NC_081849.1, from coordinate 23,890,883 downwards.
ATATTTTTGGATAAGAAAACTCAATATCATAAAATTATACATTCTCCCCAAATAGATCTAGAGATTCAATGTGATTACAGTTCAAAAGCCCAACAATCCCACAAAACTTCACAAGTTGATAAAAACATATCTGCAAACATAAAGATCCTAAGAAGAGTCAAGGCAATCCTGAAGAATAATTAAGTGGGAGAGCTTCCTATACCAGACAGTAATATTTTTTAATATATTTTTATTGATCTCAGAGAGGAAGGGAGAAAAAGAGAGATAAAAGCACCAATGATGACAGAGAATCATTGATTGGCTGCCTCCTGCATGCTCCCTACTGGCGATGTGCCCTTGACCAGAATCGAACCTGGGACCCAGTCCGCAGGCTGTCAATCTACCTACTGAACCACACTAACTAGGGCAAGACATTTTTATTTTGTCTTGTTTTTTGTTAATCCTTACCTAAGGATGTTTTTTCCATTGATTTTTAGAGAGAGTGGAAGGAAGTGAGGGAGGAAGGGGAAGAGAGAGAGAGAAAAACACTCATGTGAGAGACACACATCTATTGGTTGCCTCCTGCACACACCCCAACCAGGTAGATGCTCATGTTGGAAATAGAACTCAAGACTTTCAATGCCCACGCCAATTCTCTAACCACTTAGCACCACTGGCCAGAGCAGTAATAGTAATTTAGACAGCAGAGGACTGGCACAGATAAATAGAACATAGCACAGAAACAAACGCAAGCACACTGGAAATTTTGTTTTGTGCAGACTTGACACAGCAGATCGTTATGGAGCAGTTCATTCAATAAATGTTGCTGGGACAGTTGTAGATCTACATGGGAAAAATGGAATTAGATCGCTATCACACCACATACCAAATTTTATTCTAGGTAGATTAAAATATTTAAATATAAAATGCAAAGATTTATAACACACTTAGAAGACAATAAAGAATAGTTCTATGACATTGGGATAGGGAATCATTTTTTCTAAATAAGACACAAAAGAAAAAAACATGAAGTGTCCCATAAAGGGAAAAATGGATGAAATCAAATACACTAAAATTAAGAACTTCTGTTCTTAAGACCCTTGACAGGGAGAAGAAAGCAAACCTCAAGCTGAGAGGACATATTTACAACACATAAAACCGGTCAACAATTAATTTGCATGACATACAAAGAACATCTGTGGATTCATTTTTTTTAATGGGCAACAAACATGAAAGGCCATTTCACAGAAGAGGACTCACAAATGATCTATAAACATATGCAAATTAGTAATTAATAATCAAGGGGGGGGGAAACAAATGAAAACCATAATGAAATTACCACATCACACCACCAAATTGGCAAAAGTTAAAAAGTCAGTCTACACCCAGTGCTGGCAAAAACAGGGGGCAATAGAATTTCTCACCCCCCCCCCCCCCGGTGGAGCTTGATAAATTGATGAAACCACTTTGGAAAACAGTTGTGACCTAGTCAGGATAAAAATGGACCACACAGCCTATACCCTGACAATTCCACTCCCGACAATCCCACTCCCAGCTGTGTGTTCTGGACTGGGACTCTTGCGCATGTGCACTAAGATACATGAACAAGTCTGGATTAATGGAGCTGGGGTTGTATTCATACCGAATACAGCAGAGTAGAGAAAATGAATCCACCACAGCTACATGCATCCAGTAGATGAACCTCAAGACCATGATGTTGAGTGAAGGAAACAAAATCAGGACACACATTGTATGTTTCCATTGATATGTGTGCAGAGACAGGTAAAATGAAACAATATATTGTTTAGGAATATGTACACACATGATAAATATGAGGACAAGGAAGGAAATTATTAGCACACATCAGTGGTTTTATCTGGGGAAGGGAAGGAGGTGCAATTGAGGGCCAGGCGTCTAAGGTTGTGTTGTGTTCTTGTTCATAAGCTGAACGGTGGATAAAGAGTGTTCATTTTATTTTTAACAGGGATAGAAGTCTTATACTGGCTCTTGTGTATTTGATGCATGTCACAATAAAACATGTTAAAGGAAATAGGAGAAAGCTAAATTCTTGCTTTTTCATAGTGAAAAATCAATAGATTTGAAACCGGAAAAAATCAAGAAGTAGCAATGGAGACACCTTATCTAGGTTTATGGATGTGAATGTCAAGGCTAAAAGAACGCAATATGATTATTGCTGGAGAGCGAGACGCGGGAAGAAGGAAGGGGAGCAGGGCTGCTGATTTCTACAACGCCTTGCAGAAATAGATGGCCCTTTAAACCATTTAGCTGTCTGGCTGGTTAAAATAAAAGCGAAGTTTAAAAAGCGGCATTTGATACCTGGGTGGTGGCCAGGGCCTGGGGGGTGGTGGGGAAACCATGAAAGGCCATTTCACAGAAGAGGATGAGTGTTCAACGGGGCCAGCGTTTCAGTCGGGGAAAACGAAAAGGTTCTGGAAATGAACGGTGCTGGTGGCTGTACAATAATGTGAATGTGATTAGCATCACTAAATGGTACCCTTAAAATGATCGAAGTGGTCAAGTTGATGTTATATATACAAAAAAAAATTAAAGCTCGAGAAAAGAGAGTGGCATCTGAGCTGAGTGAGGTGAAGTAGGAAGCAGTGAATTAGCTGGCGCGGGGTGAGGAGGTGGCAGGAAACCTGATTTTGTTCCCGCCGGCCTTCTTTATTAAAGGGATTCATTCCCACCGCTGCTGGGGAGCCACCCCGAGGGTCTCCAGAGATTGCATGAGGCGCTCCAATATTTGCAAATAAAACTCCCAAACTAAATTACGTTTAATTTCCAAAAGGCCCCTTTGGGTGCTCATGGAAATAAATATATCAAGTGTAATCTTAAATAAAGCACACACTGAGAGAAACAGGAGTGTCATCACTCACAGTGCTAAAGGATTCTTTGATTAACAGAGACTTACCGGTCTCTTAACATAGCCAGTGCCCACGGTCCATTCAAAATGTGATTTAATTAACAAAGATACAGGCTACCCCACCTTCCAGAAATATGCCAAACAGGTTCTTGCAAAGGAAATAAAGTAATGAAAACCGAAGGTGGGCTAATGATGCTCTGGACTAGAGTTTTAGATGTTCTTCATCATTTAAAATCATCATTCAAAAGCCTCCCCTCGACCCCCACCCCCGCAAGAAGCTCTACTAGGCACATCTCAACTAATCACATTTGGTGCCTCCCTCTACGTAGCAACACACATTATATAGATTTAAAGTCTGCACAAGCATCAGTCTGACATGAAATAAACTCCTCAGGGCCTGGGACTATGTTATATTCACCCGTGTGGCCCCATAAACCCTGCATACAGCCCAGGGCACTGCCCGGACCTACTTAGCGATTGACCCACTCATTTGAATGACTGCCTAAAGCTTAGGGACCAAATCCTTGCTTCCTAGGCCTTCACCCTCGTCTGCTTCACCAGCTCTGCATCCGTCAGCTCAGAGCTCCTGAACCTTTGCTCTGTCCTCTCCTCATTTTTAGTTATGGGACCTCATTCTCACCACCCACAGCCAGAGCTCTCACGTAGTGTCGTCTTTAAGTGCAGTCCTCCAACACCAGGGTCTTGCCTCCCCTTCCCACGGACAGGTGTCCAATCCCAAGCCTAGTCCCAGCAATTGATGACAGGCTGTTAGGCCAGCCTCTGCCACATGGCTACCTCCACCTGGGCACCCAACCGGCCTCCTTCCAATTGCAATACACCACCCCCTGACCCACTGGTCTAGCCACCCCCTAAGGGAGCCCCGCTCCGGCCCACCTCCACCCAGGCCCTGAGGAGAAGAGGGTCTGCCCGGTGACATGCCCTGGCCCTCAGCCTATAGCTCTCACTACCCTGTGGCGAAGGGTCTGGCTACCGAGGACCACCACTCGGTGAAGTGTCCCCACCACAGTCCAAGAGGCAAAGGGTTGGTAGCCACCACCAAAGAGGCCACTTCCTACTCTTTGAAGGGAGGGTGCCTATAGGACAAGGGTGGGCAACCTTTTTGTGAGTGCGTGCCAAAACCAGCAAAATCTCTGACTCAAAATTCTTCTGCGTGCCAACCCTAATTTTTTGAGAACTTGTTATGCCTACTTGATATCTCTTAAGGTGTACGTATGTGAAGAACCTTGAAGAAATAACAAAATTCATTCGAGCGACAAAAACACAGCATATGATGATGAAAAATACATTTATTTTTTAATGTATACAGGCACACTGATAGTCCGACAGAAAACTTTATGACTCCGTTTGATATTATCAGTGGGACTTTTGCTGCTGCATCACTGATGACAGAGATTTTACATCAGGTTTATATTTCGTGACCTTCAGAGATATGCACGAGCTACTACTTTCATCCGTCAGGGTACTTATTATGAGACTTAACAAAATTCATCACTGAGAACAAAGATTCACGATTGTAAATGGAAGGTTATAAGAGAGGGTTTGGCGAGCCAGCAAAAGTTACTGGCGTGCCATGTTTGGCACACGTGCCAGGGGTTGCCCACCCCTGCTATAGGCTAAATGATGTAGCTGCAGCCAGGGCCAGCCCCGTGGATGGGAGAGCCACCTGCCCGGCTCTGGGAGGCTCCTGTGAACCCCTATTGGAGGAGAGGCAAAGGTGACCCAGGCACAAAGGTGACCCAGGGGCCAGCAAATTCTTTCTGGAAAGGGCCAAACAGTAACTAGTTTAGGCTTTGGGGGGCCCATAAGGTAAGATAGAGCAAGCATTCTCACCGAATAGTCTTTCTTACAGGGAGAAATAGGGAAATCATTCTTAGCTTTCAGGCTGTACAAAAATAGGTGGAGACTAGATTTGGCCTGTAGGCTGTAGTTTGCCTACCCCTGTCTAGTTGAAGAGGCAGGTGAATGAAACTATTAGAATCTACTAGAGAGCTCAAGGTAAGGCAGAGACCGGTTAGAAGCATGCTTCAATCAAACCCCGAGATCTTCAGAATGCTCAGTGCAGGGAAGGAGGCGTTCACTCCTATTAGGGATAAAGGAAGAAATTCTTAAGACTGCTGCTATCTATTTTTATCGCATCCTTTTATATTTCCATTTTTGTTTGTGTTTTATAAAATAGCCAATATGAGCACAATGATATTTATACAGAATTTATAAATATATAATCACATGTGTCAGGTGTGACATGCTAAATTTTCTCAGTGTAGGGGTGCAGTGTGAAAAAAATGTGAAGAATGCTGGCCTCATGATCTGCCACTGATTGGTTTTGGAAAGCTGTATGCCATCGTGCCTTTGTCTATACTGGTGCCTCTTCTCTTAAACAGTGTTGGGTAACAACATCTGACTTCTTAAATTAAAATCTTTTTAAACCAATGTTGACAGCTATTGGAGAATGTTACCAACCTTGAAAACAATGTATTATGAGAAACATAAAAAAAAGCTACTTGAGTGCTGCTATGAGCAAGGTTCTGCCTGAGGACGCTGATGTCTCCTTGGGATTTGAAAACTTTGCTGCTCCTTTTGTCACATAGACTCAGAACCATCCTCCCCCAGGGCAGGCCTTCGGGGTAAGAACTTTGAGACTATGCGTTGCTGGACCCATGTTTACCCCAGGTCCTCTTTGGCGTGCATCAATCACACAGTCACACGCCTGTACGTGCTGAACTCAGCCTCCGTACAACAGCAGACTTTGTGCAAAAGTGAAAGCTTTTGACCTTACTTGATTTCACCTAAGCAGCGATGTTTGTGCATTTCCCTCACACTTTGTAGAACTGGAAAACTGAAATTACTAGTGCCCATGATTAAACAAGTGAGATAAAGTTGATGCAACTGAGGTAGAGCTGGCAGTAAACATTCAGGAAGCAAATAGCCTCACTTGGACATTCATTGGACTAATCCAGGTAACTAGGTATTGATCTGGTCTGGAGAAGAGTGAAACTATACAAGATGTTGTGAAGAACTCCGAAAGGTCGGAGATGTTACCCTGACTTCCAGCTAACAAATCAGCTTGCTACAGTGTCATGGATGCCAGCAGAAGACACAAAACTCCCGGGTCACAGACGAAGGACTTCATTCCTCATGGCTTTGGTGCCAGTTCTTTGAGCCCCATTGTCCACAGAGAAGGCCAGACGTGAGCACCTGCACAGGCCGTAGGTTAACTTATAGGAGAGGAATGCTGAGTGCAGGGAACCTGAGACCTTTTATGATTTCCATCCTTTTAAATTTGTTTTTTGTGTTTGTTTGTTTTTACGGCCCAGAATGTGGTCTTTCTTAGTGAAAGGTCCATGAGAGCTTGAGAAAAACATGTATTCCTACTGTCATTGGATGGAGTGTTCCATAAATGTCAATTAGATCAAGTTGATTGATGGCGCTGTTCAGGTCAACTATATTCTTACTGATTTTCTGACTGCTTGACCTATAAGTTACTGGAAGAAAGGTGTTAAAGTCTCCAGCCAGGTAGTAGATTTATCTATTTCTCCTTGCATTTCTGTCATTTTTTTCCTTGTGTATTGTGACACTGTGTTGTTAAGAGTGTACATGTTAAGAATTGTTACGTCTTCTTGGAGAATAAAATCCTTCATTATTATATAATGGTCCTCTTTCTCCCTAATCATTTTTCTTCTGTTTTGTCTAAAATTAAGATAGCTACTACAATTTTATTTTTGATTAGTGTTAGCATGGAATAGCTTTCTCTATCCCTTCTCTTTTAACATATCTGAATCTTTATATTTAAACTGGGTTTCTTGTAAACAACTTAATAGTTGGCTCTTGTTTCTTTATCTGGTCTGACAATCTCTGTCTTATTCTTGTGTATTTAGAGCAGCGGTTCTCAACCTGTGGGTCTCGACCCCTTTGGTGGTCGAATGACCCTTTCACAGAGGTCACCTAAGACCATCCTGTATATCAGATATTTACATTACGATTCATAACAGTAGCAAAATTACAATTATAAAGTAGCAATGAAATAATGTTATGGTTGGGGTTCACAACATGAGGAACTGTATCTAAAGGGCCAGAAGGTTGAGAACCACTGATTTAGAGCACTCACATTTAAATGTATCACTGATATTCTTGGAGTAATATCTACTATGTTTGTAACTGTTTTGTATTTATTATACTTGTTCATTATTTCTTTGGTTGCTCCTCTTTTCCTGACTTCTCTGGTTTTATTTGAACATTTCCTACAATTATATTTTATCTTCTCTACTGGAATATCAAGTATAACTTTTAAAAAATTATTTTAGTAATTGCCCGAGAGTTTGCCATGAACACTTTTAACTATGTCCACCTTCAAATAACACTATACTACTTCACATGTCATTTTATACCAGAGTATTTCCAATTCTTTCTGCCTATCCCTTCTGACATTGCTTGAAATATACTTCATTTATTTATAAGCTATAATAATATAATACATTGTTACTTTAAAGTTATCTTTTAGAGCAATTAATAATAAGAAAAATATTTTCCTTTACTTTCATTTATTTCTTCTTCTTCCCTTTCTATATGTAGAAACACATTTCTGACCTATATCATTTTCCTACTCTCTAAAGAACTTTTTTTTACTGCTGGTGATGAATACCCTCAGTTTTTGTTCGTCTGAGAAAGTTTTTCTCCTTTACTCTTGAAGAATAATCTCACTGGATAAGAATTCCAGGTTGGTGGTTTTTTCCTTCCAGTTCTTTAAACTTTCACTCCACTCTCTTCCTGCTTGCATGGTTTCAACAAGAAGTCCTCTATAATTCTTATTCTTATTTTTTCCATAGGTAAGGTGGTCTTTCCCCACCTCCGGCTTCTTTCAAGATTTTCTCTGTCTTTACTTTTCTGCAGTTTGAATGTAACGATTATATTTATTATACTGGGCAGTAAGCAAATCTGCCCTTCACGCAAGAGAGAAACATTATCTCTGTCTGCTCAGGCTGTTTGTTGTTCTAACATTCTTGAAAAGATAATCTAGAGTAATCTGGTTGTGCAGAAATGTAAGTAAGAGGTCTATGGAGCCTTGTCTCCAGCTGATGTATAAAACATGGGGGGGGGGGGGCGGGAGGAGAGAGAAAGCACTAGAAATTAGGTTTAAAACAATGGTCCTCAGCCTTTGCTCTCCATTAGTATCACCTGAGCAGATCTTTACAAAACCAATGTCCAGAGATTCTGTTTTAATTGATCTGGGATGGAAATGAAGCATCAGTAGTTTGCAAAAGTCCCCAGGTGATTCCAATGTATAGCCAGGGTAGAGAACCTGTCTTAAAGATAATGAGGTAGAGTGTAATTAGTAATATATATATAGTTTAGCTCATTGCTTCACAAACTTTGATGAGCACGTGAATTACCTGGGACTCGTGTTCAACACAGACTCTGATTCCGTGGGTTTAAAATAGCGGTCGCCTACCGATGGTCTGTGAGGTCTGAAAGGTTGGCGACCGCTGGCTAGAGCGAGGCCAGAGATTCTGCTTCTGACAAGTTCCCTGGTATAACCTGATGTTTTCATTCAACTTTAAGTAGAGCGGATTTGCTCACTGGGAATATACTTCTCTTTATAATCTGTGTCCACTGCTAGACTTTGCCCTTCAGGCTTTATACACATACATGTTCAGGCATGTATCATGTATGAAAGGAGAAGGCAGCCTGACTCTGGAAGACGGCTCTTGGGATAAGAGTGTAGCCCATCCTTTCCTGGGACCCTGGGTTTTGAGATCATGAGCAATGCGAGAGGCACTGCATGGTGTTAAAGAACAGAGTCTTGGAACTCAGGGCCATTAAGTCCTAAGCAACAACTGTACTCCGGCTCAAATATTGATGATAGTAGCAGTTGGAGGAGTGTCCACAAATTTGGATCCAAGAGTCAGGGAAGTAAAATCCTGCCCTAGCCATTTTGGCTCAGTGGCTGCTAGAGTGTCAGCCTGCAGACTGAAGAGTCCCAGGTTTGATTCTGGTCAAGGGCACATGCGCAGGTTGCAGGCTCGATCCCCAGGAGGGGGCATGCAGGGGGCAGCCAATCAATGATTCTCTCATCGTTGATGTTTCTATCTCTCTCTCCTCTCCTTTCCTCTCTGAAATAAATTTATATATATATATATATATATATATATATATATATATATATATATGTATGTATGTATTTTTTTAAAAAGTAAAATCCTGATACTGTATTGCTGGAACAAAAGCTCTATCGAATTTGAGCAACTCAGGAAAACATCCTTCAACTTGTTATGATTTCTCTCTCCTTCTATTAGAACTAAGGGAAGTCATCTCTGGACCTGGCATAATTCCCAAAGGTCATGATACGTTGGCCTGTGAGACTGCAGAGTTGGCACCTATAGCCTCCACCATCCTGCAGCCCTGGCACAAGTGGGAGAGGAGCACCCTCTTCCAGGGCCAGTGCCGTTCCCTGCCAGATCTTCCCCGGCAGCGATTTGTCCACTTTCCAGTTTGCATGAATATCTTTCTGGCTCCACAAGTCCTGTATTTGTTTTCCAGAGTCATTGGGAAGGCTCCCAGACCTCCCGCCAGGCACCAGGGAGCCTGGAGGACATTGAGAAATGTGCCTGTTAAATATTAATCCTCTTGATGTCCTTAGGGGGGGAGATGGGGGAGGAAGATCCGATGCCTTCTTTGACATGCCTCCTAAACAAGTGAATACCTGTCCGCCACCAGCTGCATCTGGAAGCATTTTAGAAATACCTCTCACTGATGAGATAGGTCATCAAAGGGCCTTGCATCTTGAACTTTCTCATCCAGATTTGCTGACACTGGAGCAGAAGGTCATTGCTTTCCCTGACCTCCGTGCTTCTCACGTCCATTTGTCCATTAGGAAAGAACAATGCCCGGGCAAGGTACTGGGAGCCGAGGAGGGAGCCTGCCTCGGCCAGTTAGCTAAGTGGAAAGAAGACACCGGGCTCCTTGGGGATCAGGTATGAAGGGGCGCCCCTGCAGCGATTCAGTCAGGGCCTGCCTGCTGCACCATCCTGATGCATCACAATGTGCTTCAGTGCTGGGATCCAAAATAAACAAAGCCTTGGCTTTGCCCTTGAGGGAATTACAAACTCAAACCCTGGGTTAATGGTTTTCTAAGGTTAGGCCAAGCTGTTTAAATACGCAAACAGAATATATCTATTTGTTTGTTGAGAGAAGTGGACATTTTGTCATCCAAGGTTCCCAGAGGCTAATAGTTAACGGTGGGCGTTTGTGGTTCTGTGGGCTATCTAATCCCCATGAAAGGGCACACGGTCCCCAGAGGATAGAAACAGTGCCTTTGGTCCATTTTGAATGTTTCGAAATAATTAAAACACTCTCCCAAATTATCCCTGGGTGACCATCTCCAGCACAGACCAGGAGGGGTTGGGCCCATCAGAATCACACAACGCCTCTCTCTCCGTTGGCAGTGGACGTCAGCCAGCGCTGGCAGCCAGAGGGTGACCTGGCTGCTGTTTCCTGCCTAACCTCCCTCTCCTCAATGAAAACTGGAAGCTCGGAGGCTTCAGAAGCCAGGCAAACAATGCCGGGCTGCGAACCCAGAGGAACTGGCGCGTTTCAAAGGCATCCACGTCCCACGTGGTGGCCTCTTTGCTTTTCCACCAACACTCTGTAGAGCGGCCTTGAGGCCCCGCTTCACCGTTCCCACCCATGTGCGCGTGGGCTGGCGTGTTCCTTCTCTTTACGACTTCGGTTCCTCGTCAGCTCAATAGGGATACGAATACCAGCCGCGCATATATCACCGGGCGGTTGTGATAATTTAATTATCCATTATCTATAAAAGCATTTTCAGACTATAAATCATTACAAAAATGCAAGCAATTTAACAAATATCAAGTCTTCCTTATCTCTGGAGGTTTAATTTATGCTCTGTCTCTCTTAGAATTGAGGGACATACGGGCCCATCTGTTTTCCAGAAATCCCCTGATAATATTTGTTGGAAAAAAGTACTCTTTTCCTGCTGCCCTAACTTGTTGAGTGTATGGCTTATGCAACTGTTAATTTGCTGCCCTGCAGCAAATCGAATCAACAAATATTTACTAGCTGCTGAGCCTGGCCTTGTAGGAAATACAGCAAATGATGAGATTCACTTTCTGCATTAAAGGAACAAATTGCCCAGCTGCACCACAAAACTGGGTGTATTCTAGGGGAGAAAAACTCTGCCTGTGCTCTCTGGATGCCCCCAGTACACCTGGAGCTTTACTTCAAATATCAGAAACAGCTGGCGTTCATGATTTAAGGCTCAGTACAAATGGTAGAAAGAATTTCTTTTACAAGCTGTCTGGTTTGGCGAAATTCCAGAATTCATCAAACAGAAAGATAAGGAGGAGGATGATAAAAGTGATTCTTCATAGTTGGTCTTAATACAGGGATACAAAAGGAATGTTATCTACATAGGACATTCCAGAGCTGGAACATACCTTCACGTTCACCCAAAACAGACTTACAGCAGGGCCTTCCCACCACCTGTAAAAATCAAAGATGACCCCACATGCCTGACACTGTTGTGCTTGGAAGTTGGACCTATGAGGGTTTCAGGCATCCATTTCTACTTAACATGGGAAAGCTTCCAGAGAAAGAACCCCCATATTCTTTCCCAAATAGTAAAAATGATTTAAAATCCAACTCCTGATTTTCTGTGAACTATTGAGATCTTTGACATTAGGTCTCATGAAAAGTTCAAAAAAAAAAAGTCTTCCAATTAGGGGAAATGCCAATGACCTAATCTGTAAATGAATTTCCACCATTTGGTGAGAATAAGAACTCCGGCAAACACAGTGCTTTTACTGCCAGGTATGGTGCTGAGCAGAGTAGCTTACTACAGTCTCCTGATAAGCCATTGTAAATAACGTCATTATTCTCATTTTAAACATGAGGAACCAGCCGAAGCCAGTTTTTCTCAGTGGTTAGAGTGTCAGCCCAAGGACCAAAGGGTCTCAGGTTCAATTCCCGGTTAAGGGCATGTACCTCAATTGCAGGCTCTATCCCTGGCCCCCGGGTCGCACACGTGTGGGAGACAATCAATTGATGTGTCTCTCTCACATCAATGTTTCTCTCTCTCCCCCTCCTCACTCACCTTCACTCTCTCTAAAAATCAATGGGAAAAAAATATCCACGGGTAAGCATTAACAAAATATATTATATATATATATATGGAACCTGGGGCTCCCAAAGGTTACATTATAGTCCAAGGTCACATGGCTAAGTAAAGGAGTTGGGCTGCTTCCCTCTCCTCACCATCTGTAACCCAGAAGACAGAAGTGGATGTGGTCTGCCTTCCAGGAGGCTGACAGTTCAATGAATGGCTCCCTTTTTAAGTGGCAGCACATGGATAACACCCAATCCCATCCATAGCCACGGACCGTATCCTTCACTCTGTCTGCTACTTCACAAAGGTCTTCTTTTGAGTGTAAGGGCTGGAGACGGCTCAGCAACCCCCCTCCCCGGGACTACAAAAAAGAACTCAAAATGCTCTTTTCAATCATCAGTGCTCACTGTGCTCTTAATAGTGGGAAATTCCATAGAGGCTGATTTCATACAAAGCCTCTTGAACTTAAATGTATTTCAGAAATTTAAGTCATGCTCATGAAAGTTTATGGCTCAGGTTTTCTCTTTTTCAGTGGGGCTTTCGCTTAGAAAATAGAACATATTTTTTGTCTTGGGCAAGAAATGTATTGCTCTTTAAATGTTCCACCAATATAGTGTGGGTAATAACATCTAGCCCACCTTTATCGTGTGGTTTGGGGGAGTATAAGAAGAATATGAAGAAGAAAGTTCAGAACAATATTATAATGTAAGTCCAAACGCCAACTTCTCTAACTTTCCCAACCTAGAGGCCCGACCACCACCCAGCACTCTCCTTTCAGCTGCCACTTTTCTTTTTATTTAAAGCAGCTCTCATTACCCAAATTAAATTTTTTAATTTGTCTACTTGAGTATTTCCTGTCTCTCCAACTTCAATAAAATTCCATGCAAGAAGAAATTTTGTCTTTTTTTTTTCTTTTTACCATTGCATTGCCAGCATCTAAAATTGTTCTTGGCACACACTAGACACTCAATAAGGGCATGTTGAATAATAACACCCTTTTGTGGTAAATCTGCATTTTTATAAACTTCCTTAAAATTGGATTTCAGGTCCATAGAAATAGATTAATCATAATCCTTGGTTCATGGCACGCTCATCGGTGATCCCTGTATAGCCCTCTTTGGTTACTTATTTTGCTACTTAACTAGGGGTTTTAAAAAACAGAACCTGAAACAAAATCTAGGGTCCTTCATCTAACCATAGGGCCCTGATCTCCATCTCATCCCCCTGCCTATCCTCATCTGAGGTCATCATATTCAGAATCCCATGTTCTTTGTTTCTTATTGTCTTAAGAAACATTTCCCTAGAAGCAGAGCCTGGGATGATGGGATTCTTACTTAGGTGACTTATTGAAGGAGTGCTCAGAAGAAGGGGAGTTCGGGAAGCAGGGTGGTGCAGGGAAAAAGCCAGGCAAGTGTGTAGAAACAGCTGGAGACTGGATTCAGAGCGTGAGAGCACACGTTGCCCTATAGCATTGACCCACCTTGAGGCAAAAGACTAGCTCTTTGTAGCTCCAAGTCCGTCAGTCATTGACTGACCTGTGGGGAGGTGATATAGGGAAAGCAGGTGCACAGCCTCCTGGGTGAGGCAGCCCCAGTGGGCTAAGGGCAATTCTCCAGAGGAGGGAAGAGCTTTGAGCTATTGGCAGCCAACACTCATAGCAACTAGGGATCAGTGCACTTGACCGGGAAAAGGGGCTCTAGGCACTTTTCCTACACCTTGCTTCCCTCTTTATGCTGTTTTCTCAAATTTTGTATACCTTCCTTAAAAGTATGTATAGACACACATTTTTCAGTTATTTGGAACTTTCTAGAAAGAAAATCACACTAAATTTTGACTGTTGTGTAATATTTCAGTATGTGAAAATACCATACTTTATTCACCCATTCTCCTACTGGTGGACTTTTGAGTCATTTTGGGGTTGTTGCTATTAGGAACAGTGTTGCTATGAACATTCCCATTTGTGTTCCTGTCATATATGTGCAAGAATGGGGGGGGGTGCCTGGGATAGAATAACTGGATCATAAGGTATGGACTCTGGAAGGTAATGCCAAACTGTTTTCCATAGTGCTTCTACTAATTCGCATGCTCACCAACAATGCGTATATGAGCGCTATCATCCACACCCTCTCCCACATTTTTTACTTTTGTAAATTAAAGGAGCATAAAATGGCAATCTCATCATGGTCTTGATTTATATGTCCTCTATCAATAATCATCTCTTCGTATGTTTATCAGATATACCTGTTTCCTCTAATGTAACATGCTTGCTCCTATATTTTGGCCATTCTTCTATCGGATTATTTATAATGTTATTAATCTGTAGGAACCCTTTATCTGGCCTTTATCTGTTGTGTGTATTTTGAATATTGTGAATATCTTCTCCTACTTTGTAACTTTCTGTATGGTGTCTTTTAATAAACAGATGTTCTCAATATTACTATAGTTGCAGGTATTCTTTTTTGGATTTTTACACTTTGTTTAAGGAATCTAAAGGACAATCTCCATCTTGGGTTGGGGGTGGGTGGGCACAAATGCAGCCGGGTTACAGGTGAGTCACAGAGGCAGGTACTGTCGTGCCTAAGGTGCACTGTCCGGTCGCAGGCAGCCCTGACCAGCCAGCACAAGCACCAGCTAGCTGGCTGGCAGGTGTGTTCTGGTTATAGAATTGGATATATTGTGTATTAGAGCTGGATACCATTAAAAATTCTAATCATAGACTGTAATTAACTTTCCTCGCTCTGATGGCCCGCTCACTAAACAACCTTCTGATTATAATTTGGCTTCCCATGTATGTTGCCTACAGGGAGAGAATGTACTGTTCAGGCTGACGTGAGGATCCAATTCACTAAATAGTTATATGCCGTAATGTAAATTAATAAATTCGTATGCTGGTTTTATCACATGCCTCATCTGAGCTCTGTAGGCGTGAGTCAGCATCCCTGAGTCTAATCAACACGGACACAGAATATCAAGCTTCTGAGCTGAAAAACGAAGAGCTAGACTCACCACCAGAACGAAATCACCAAGGCAACGCTGCCCTGGGGGCCCCCCGACCTGATGGAGAAGGTCTTCCTCCACGGCATGTGATAAGAGCAGAGATTAAAATGAACTTTTGACGTTATAAAGAGCTGCATATTCAAAACCGTGGCTTGCTTCTATTCAGGTAAAGGTGAAGAAAAGGAGACAACCGTAAGACTCATATTGAATATTTATTGGCTTATGAGCACACACCAGATGCTGCACAAATCCTAGGCAGAAGAATAAGATTTACAGACATGTTTGAAAAAAGAAAAAAAAGTGGGGGAGGTGCAGATGGAACACGCTGAGGCAGAATGGAGCAAGTGGAGCCTGACTGATGAAGCCTGGCTCCACCGTGGTGCTCATGGGCCAGGGTGCAAAATAGAAGACAAAAAAAAGAGAAAGAAACACGAGGTACCAGAGCACAAGCAGGAATGTGCCAAGGCAGTGAGATTTTCCAGGCCAGGGGAGTGATTTAGGGCTTGTAGGGTGAGGGCAAGATCTTTGAAGTAAGTTCAAAGGCGAAGTGGAGGTGAGCCCATAGGACACAGATGGGGATAATTTAGCAATCGTGCTATTAGATCATCACTTTATTCAGAGTGTCTGGGTGAGCAGTACCTATAGTGACACAGATGCCCTTCTGGGATCCCAGTGACACTGAATAATAAAAAGGATTTCATCAGAACTGTAGTATCTGGGAATTTGGGGCCCAGTGATGAGTAGTGACAACCTACTTTATATTCAGACCAAAAACTTAAAAACAAAATGTGTGTGGGGGGGGGGGGTGGTAAAGATGACCTATACTGATGACCATGCAGGATTTGTTTTTCAAAGAAAAATACGTTCAAGAAGTGAGATAAATTAAAGGAAGTTCGTTCTGTATCATCTTTGAGATCAATCGCATTATTTCCCACAGCACCTGCCTCGGGGCCCCCACCAGAGCAAGGTCACAAGCTTGGCTAGATTGAATGAGGTTAGAGAGCCATCTCAGACACACTTTTGTTCTAAAAATGAGGTGGAGACATGCCACCAGTAAGGGGTGATCCTAAGAGTGACCCAAGGAAAGGTATACAAAGCGTTCAGAGAAACAACAGGACAAAAATCTGGCAAGTGACAGAAGCCCTTCTCTCAGGTGTGCCACCGTAATGTAGGACCTTCCGGGAGGGGCACTGGAGAGGGGCTGGCCTCTGTCCTCTCCAAAGCCAGAGGGCTCTGGCACATGTGAAGGAACAATCTCCCTTTAATATGGCTTCAGCATGCGCACCTACATGGGGGATATATAAGTGCAGACAGAGCGGGCTCCTCATCTAGTAGAGGTGGTCTCGCACATGCTCCATGATGGTCTTCAGCCCCAGCCAGGTCTCCTCTGCAGTGGGAATGATCTGGTCGGCGGGCAGGAGGAAGCCATAGTGCCCAGTATCTCTTAACTCAAAAGTGAATGCATACTTGATGCCATTATCATACGCCCAGTCAACGCTGCTCCCACTAGCTTGATCTGCAGATCAGAAGAGAAAACACCTTTGAAGCACAGTTTCTTTCAGGGTTAAGTGAGAAGGGGCCAGGAGTTCTGCCTGCCTGTGGTTCTTTAGGGACCCAGAGTTCTTTCTGCAAACCATTAGGCCTATGACACAGACATTGGCCTGATCCATATGTCTCAGGCAGTCTACACCATGAGGGTCTTCACTAGTCTCAAATGAAGAGATTTTAAATCCTCAGTCCCCCACTTGTCACTAATTCCATAGACTCCTGCAGGTCACGCAAAACCAATCTCTACCGAGACCGAGTATAGTAGACAACCTCCAAGACAGCCCCAATGATCCTTGCCCCCCAATAGTCACATCCTTATATCAGTGATGGCGAACCTATCACACACATGTCAGAGGTGACACGCGAACTCATTTTTTTGGTTGATTTTTCTTTGTTAAATGGCATTTAAATATATAAAATAAATATCAAAAATATAAGTCTTTGTTTTACTATGGTTGCAAATATCAGAAAATTTCTATATGTGACACAGCACCAGAGTTAAGGTAGGGTTTTTCAAAATGCTGACACGCCAAGCTCAAAAGGTTCGCCATCACTGCCTTATATAGTGCCCCCTACACTGATTAGGGCTTACCTGACCTGTGTAACTAACAAAAGACTACAGAAATGAAGGTGTGGGGCCATCGAGGCTAGGCCATAAAAGCTACTGTGGCTTTCACCTCGCTCTCTCTTGGACCACTTGCTCTGAGGAAAGCCAGCTGTCATGCTGTAAGGACACACAAGCTGCCCTAAAAAAAGGTTCATGTGGTGAAGAACTGAGGCCTCCCAATAATCAGGCACCTGAGGGAGCCACGGAGGAAGCAACCTCCAGCCCAGTCCAGCCTTTAGATGACTGTAGCCTTGGAAGACATCTTGACCACAACCTCATGAGAGACCTCGAGCCAGACCCACCTAGTTACTCCACTCTTGAGTTCTTGACCCAGAGAAACAGTTTAAAAAAATAAATGTGTCTTGCTCTAAGCTGCTAAGTTTTGGGATAACTTTTTACATAGCAAGAGATAACTGATACCCAGGGAGAAAGCACGGCCCTTGGAACATCCCTCTGCCAAAAGCAAGAGGCCCGTTTTCCTGCTGCTTCTCAAACTCCACCAGAGCAAAAATTGGGTAAGAGTGCAAAAGTGTAGACGGCATTGAATAAACTAAGTATGCCAATAGCAGCTATCACTTTTTGCACATCCACCAGCAGCCAGTCATTATACTGGAAAGTGTATGTTTATGATCTCATTCAACCTTTAAAACCCCAGTGAGAGTCGGTATTATTGTCCTTGTTTTTCAGATGTGGAAACCCAGGCTTAGAATGGGTAACGTATCCAGGGAAATACAGACGGAAAATGGCAAGGGAAGAATTTAAACCCAAGTCCATCCAGTGATCGAGCCTATGCTTTCTTTAACCTACTTCTAGTCCATGTGGTATGTTACATGTCAGGTAAATAAATACATGGGTCCTTTCGTTTTTCCATTGTTCCTGAAGGTTGTTTTCATGATGCCATTTGTGATTGTTCTAGAGATGCTGGTTCCACTGAGTACCTGCTCCCTGAGAGGATGGGACATGCTCTCCTATACCCTCTGAAATCCTTGTGCGGTTTCCATAGCCTTTCTCCATCCTGAGAAAATGCTGAATAAAAAGACAGGCCGTGGCCCCAGAGGTGTCTAGAGGTTACTTACACAGCAAGCTCAACTATTTCAGAGCATTCAAAACTCAGGAAGGAGGCAAGAAGGCCTCTGCTGAGCAAAGCGATCGAGTTCATGAACTTCGCTTTATTTGGGTCCCTGTTCAAAGTCTATCTACTCTTTTTTTCTTTTCTTTAAACACAAATGGGATCATACTATTTACACTGTCCCGTACACTGTATTTCTTAACTAACATTTGAAGGTTCTTCCCTATTAGCACATATAGGCCCACCTCATTCACTCCAGGACTGTTTCACTGATGAATGCACCAAATGTGCTTTTTTCCCAGCACTCGACTGATGGACAGGTAGATGCTTAGCAGTCTTTTGTGGGTTACCAGTCTTCTGTGATGATAAACAATGCTGTAATGGCCATCCTTAATACCCACAATCTAATGAGCCAAACCAGCCCAGAGAACTTGTTTCCAAGCCCTTAGTAGATCAAAATCAGTAAGAGGAAAGGAAAGGGTTCCTGGAGGCAGTTGGCCTGAAAGCAGTACAGTCTGACCAGAGGAAGGAGACATGAAAACTCTAAAAAGCAGACACAGAATTAAAGAGGCAAAACAGGCCGGGCCGTTTAACACAGGGATTAACTAGTCCAAAAGGGCACAGTAGGCCTTCAGGATATAACAATTGATATTCAGGAGGCCACTGAGTCATAAAGAAAGGAACTTAGCCCTGGCTGGTGTGGCTCTGCTGGTTTTAGCGTCGTCCTAGACACCAAAAGGTTTGATTCTGGGTTAGAGCGCATACCCAGGTTGTGGCTTCAATTTCCGGTTGGGGTGCATGTGGGAAGCAGTCAATCCATGTTACTCTATCTTTCTCTCCCTCCCTTCCTCTCTCTGAGATCAATTTAAAAAAAAAAAAAAGAAGAAGAAGAAGAAAAAGAAAGGAGCTTAAATCTCTTCTACATGATCTGTTTTAAAAGGCAAGAAAATGTGAATTCTGTTTTAGAATGATTTTCATCGATTTTAGAATGATTTTCATCTAAAATGGTAAACCCAAGAAAAAGTCCAGCTCTCAAAGGGCAAACGTCAACTACTGGTACTAGCATATTCCATAACCCTCGGAGTTCAAGTGTTATTAAACAAAAATTGATTACATTTTTGGGAAGCAAGGAGGGCAGCCAAAGCCCGTAATGAATACAGAAGATGGGCTCTTGAAAAGAGGTAGGAAATAATATGTCTCCTGGGCAACACTCAAAGGAGCCTTCTTCCTCTTCTGTTGGAGGCATCTGATGAGTATCTCGTGATTTGGGCCCAGCTAAGCTGGGGAGGAGAATGCGTTTGATGTGAGAGGACAAGGCCACTCTTTAACCTGGTATTTGACCCAGAAGTCAGGATCCTGATGACCCACAAACATCTTTTGAGAGGTCCTCCTCAGAGAGTTCCTACCCAGTTTGTTTAGCTCTCTTCGGTCCAGGACTCGATTCTGACTAATTAAGCAGAGGATGGAGAAACTCCCTGATGTGTTTATTCTCCGAGGAGTTCCCATTTAACAACACTAATAATAATAAAGCATGAATAATTAATGAATTGTTGCTGCAATTAGCAACACAAACACCAACATCATGCTACCTGCCTTATGCAGCACTGTGACTTATGAAACACAGACAAGGGCTGAGATCAGAGGACCTTGGAGGTGAGATGAAGAATCTTCCCATAACTCTAGCTGGTTTGGCTCAGTGGATAGAGCGTCAGCCTGCAGACTGAAGGGTCCCGGCTTTGATTCAGTCAAGGGCACATGCCTGGGTTGCGGGCTCAGTCCCAGTAAGAGGCTTGCAGGAGGCAGCCAATTAATAATTCTCTCTCATCATTGATGTTTCTATCTCTCTCCCTCTTCCTTCCTCTCTCAAATCAATCAATCAATCAATAAGAATCTTCCTGGAAGAGGAAGACTGAAGGGAACAGCTAGTGGAAAATAAAGCAGGTAGAATGGGAGAGTGGGTTACAGTATGGAAGAAGAAACAAATCCAGTATCAACAAGTCTTCAGGGGCCCTGAGGGTGGATCAACTGTTGGAAACTACAGAGGAGGCATTAGTGGGAGAAAGAAGGACACTAACTTAAAAGGGGTCAGAGCTGAGCTCCCCACATTTGTAAGTTTATTTCCCATTTATAGCTGGTGTCTTGGAGAATGATCGTTTTCTTCAATGTTTTAATTTAGAAATCAGACTCACAAAACATAGGGACTGGAAGCAAGAGAGGAATAGAGTGAATTGTTCAGATGAAACACTCCAGTGAGAAACCACAACAAAGGTATTTCCTCAAAATGAGGTTGAGGTTGTAGGTGTTGAGCCTCAAGACCATCTTCAGATTTGGGGTCTTGGTGTGTTTTTTCCCCCCTCTTTTTCTGGCTTGATGCTAACCACTGTTGGGAGGACAGCCTAACCCAGTTCCCACCCTGCCATGCTCCAACACGTGTTCATTTCTGATAGCAAGGTGAAGGAGTCTCATCCACCGACTACTACCACCGGAGTCTGCCCATTCAAATGTGGGTTTCCATTGAAAATAGAATGATAGGGAGGACAAAAAGAAAATGGAATGATGGGCTTGATGAATTTTTGATAAACCATGTCAGGATCTGTAATGGAAGATAAGGAATGTAGACCACACCACCCCGGCAGGCAAGTCATCATGGGCACATGATAAATGGCATGAGATAGTAGGGATGATGTTGAGGAAGATGACCGCCTGCAACAGCTATTACCACACAGGTTTGACATAACTTTAATCTATTACTAACAACAAAGACAATCAGATTACAGTGGAGGAAGTCTAACTTGCTGCTCTTCTCCTGCTCCATCTCAAGTTTCCTCTCAAAGCCTTTTCTAAATAAAGAATAAATACTTACAGACAGTGGTAGCGCTAGAACCCACGCGGTACTGAGTGCCAGACAGGGAAGCCAGAGCTTCAGCCGCACGCCTCGCCACCTCGTCCTAGGAAGGGGAGTCAGCGGAGTGAGAAAGAGTGGATCCCGCAGTCTGACATTCCTCAGCTATTCTGCACTGTAATGGTTTGGAAGATTCTCAGTTGCTCCCCCAATTTTCCCTTCTGGTCTCCTCTTCTTTCCCAATCAACTCAAGATAAGGCTGATTACAAAATGAGGGGAATTCCATCTCCCATCACACCCCAGTTCTTTACTACTAGTTTGGGGGCGGGGGTAAAGAAGGAGGTGAAAAAAGACGCATATGCATTCTGAAGGCATGTGTATTATACCCTCCAGCTCTCCAAAGACCTGGAGGGCTGCTCACCAGCCCATTGGGAATCTAGTTACAGGCACCACCATCTTCACCTATCCTAAGGGAAGGGAATGTCAAGTTCATGAACATGAGGTGAGGCCAAGTATGTTCAAGAGAAAACCTTCTAAGAGTTGGGTATTCCAGATTGAAGGTAGAGGTGGGGCTGCCATATATACACTGAGTGGCCAGATTATTATGACCACCCCATCAGTACTTCATTGACACTTCCAAAAATACTGAATATTGAAAACTTCCTAAGCAAATACTCTCAAGGTTTTATTATTATTATTATTATTATTATTATTTGCATAACTAATTCACTTCATTGTACTGATGGGGTGGTCATAATAATCTGGCCACTCAGTGTCGATGTGTTCTATGCGGAGTGCCTACTTGAGACCAGAATCTGCCCACACCAAGCCAGGGCCCTGTGTCTGCTGGGAGGTTTATGGGCCAGCTATGGCCTGGGCAGAGGGGCATGTGAAAGCCGACCAGCACAGGGGAAGAGGCCTGCAGTCACTCTGCAGATGCCAGCCCAGCTCCATCAGTCCACCCTCCGTGCCTGTTCACATCCTAGGGTGAGTCACTGTATGAGACACAGAGCACCCCTACGCTGTGGCCTACACCCTACTTAAATTCCACCTTAACTGGAGTGAGGAGCACCTCCCCTTCGCCCAACACAATGCCACCCCAGCTCTTGGCAAGCAGTGGGTCTGCCATAAGTTTTGGTCAGAACAACAAGTGAGAAGGAAAGACAAGGATCAGGTGTGGTTCTTGGAAGTCACAGCAAACAGAAATAAGGGCGCCATCTGCTTCCTATCCCCAGTAGGTGTGGTGGGCAGGGAAAGAAGCCTGGGCCCTTAAAGAACTAAGCCCAGGCTCCCAGACTTGCCCTATAAAGCGGTAGCGCAACCACCCTGGCAGCAGCTGAAGGCAAAGCAGGCCTGGGGCTGGGCGGAAGGCAGCCCCTTACTCACCAGCTCACCGGCGTCCGGGGCCTCCTTGGCTGTGTACGCATACGGATACATCAGCAGCTGCGAGTAGCTGTGCAGGTCGATGAAGCATTTGAAATCCCCGTGCTGTTGAATGAAATCTACCACCGATTTCACCTCTACTTCTGAGTTGGCGTGGGGTCCATGGTACACTTCGGAGCAAGGATTGCCACTGGCTCCCTTTCCTGTTGGGGGCAGCCCAAGCAGAAACATTAACCCATAGGCCCAAAAGACAGAGATGAAGGATCCACAATCCAAAGGATGGACGGAAGGTATTGGCAATGGACAGGTCACTGTTAGATGCCCCTAGCCCATGGTGTGTGTATACTGAGGTGCAGGAGTGGACCGTCGGGGTGTTAGGTCTGCCACAGCTGAGAATGAAAACTGGCAGGGCTCCTTTAAAAGGGTAGTTGACCTTGTGTTGTATCATTAACAATTGTCATGAATAATTAATATCACACTTGACAATGAGATGTAATTAATAAGTATTCTAGATAATTAATATGAATACCAATTAATAATGAAAATGACTCCATTTATTCTGGTGTCAACTTGTTCTCTTGGTTCAGATCTTAATGGCAACGCACTGCCAAAATAATCTATTGTTGTGGCTAAAATCTCTTGATTATTTGTCAGGTGTTAGAAACACTGTCTTCAACATTACTTCACAATATAGTTCCCTGAGGTATCCGGTGTGTAAAACCACTCCAGCTGCGGAATATCTGACCTAACTTTTTATCGGCTCCTTTCCCAGTCACATTATTTCCCTCCCCCCCCCCCCCCCCACTGGTTGGTGTGGTATTTCTAGGCAAGTAAAAGAACTATATTAAGAACAAAACATCTGTGGAAGAGTGAAAGAGAACTATTTGGATTTGGAATTGTAAGGTGAGTTTAGATCCTAACTCAACCATAAACTCTTAAGATTGTCCACTACCTCATTTCGGATAATAAAATTCACTCACTAGGTCGGAAGAATTATAAATAAAATAATCTTGGGGAAAGTACGTGACACACAGTTGCAAGATTGTGAGAGTGGTTTTAAACAGTAGGAACTTACAACCCAAGTGTCCTAATTCTTATTCTCTTTCCATCCCATATGTATATATCTAAGGATAGACCACAAGATCTTGTCTGTGCCCTGGCTGGTTTGGCTCACTGGATAGAGCGTCGGCCTGGGCACTGGAGGGTCCTGGGTTCGATTCCGGCCAAGGGCATGTACCTGGGTTGTGGGCACATCCCCAGTGGGGGGTGTGCAGGAGGCAGCTGATCGATGCTTCTCTCTCATCGATGTTTCTAACTCTCTATCCCTCTCCCTTCCTCTCTGTAAAAAATCAATAAAATATATTTAAAAAAAAAAAAAGAGATCTTGTCTGTTACAGAAACATGCTTGCCCTGGTCAGTGTGGCTCAGCTGGTTGGAGGTCATCCCGCACACTGAAAGGTGGCGGGTTCGACTCAGGTCAGGGCACATCCCAGGTTTCTGGTTCAATCCCTGGTCAGACCCATATGGGAGGCAACCGATCCATGTTTCTCTGTCTCTCTAAAATCAGTAACACTGATTTTTAAAAAACAACATATCCTCGGGTGAGGATTAAAAAACAAAGCAAAACCCAAAATAAAAGTGCTAACTGCTCTCTTTTGAGTCGCCTCCAAGACCCCTCCACCCACCCAGGAACTCGCCCAGGACAAGCTGCGG
Organism: Myotis daubentonii; assembly: GCF_963259705.1. Classification (NCBI taxonomy): domain Eukaryota; kingdom Metazoa; phylum Chordata; class Mammalia; order Chiroptera; family Vespertilionidae; genus Myotis; species Myotis daubentonii. Next base: position 23,866,722 of record NC_081849.1, on the reverse strand, counting down.
CAGCCAGGGCATGAGGAAGAGGCATGGATGTGTATGTCTCAGACTGTGATGGTTTTTAGATATTAGTGTTCTCTCAGGAGGACAGGAATTGCTAAGTTGTTGCCTTTCAAAATCACACACACACAAAATTCCTTTTTAAACACAACCGAAAAATGAGACACAGAGGGGAGGGCGGAAGGGATTGGCCCGTCTCTCAGTGAATCAGCAATGGAGCCAGCCTGGAACCCGGCTCCCGCTCTGCCAGCTTGGAGCCCTGTGGACCAGGCTACCCAGGGGTAGCAGGATTTGAACACCAGCTCCCCAACCTACCGGCAAAGCTGGCGTTCCAATTTCTATTTGGATCAACACCAATGCAGGGGCTTCCAGGATGTAGGGATCGTGTCTTCCTCCAAAGTCGGTTCTGAAAAATCCACCAAGGAAGGAACAAACATCCAGAGATAAGCCAGAGCACAAGCAAGGTGAAGGTTTTCTTTGGGGACCAAAGATGGAAATGGGCGCCATGGATGGGGCGAGCTGCTTACAGTTCTCTCTGGAGAATCATCAGGGCTCCCGTCCTCTCACCCCAAAAAGAGGAGGCTGAGCCCTTCTGGTTCTGAGAGAAAGACTCCCCCAAAATGCCCTCGTGAGAATTTTATAATGCAAGAACCAGGCTGACAGCACCTGAACCCACTGAATAACTTTTGGCTGCGGTAAAACTGGGACAAATGAACATTATGCACCTGAATGATCACTAGTATGACAGGAAGTGCACAACTATTGCATTCTTGCCAAAAAACTTAATCTGCATCCAACCAAGCCTCTAGCTCTGACTACCAGAAAACAGGGAATGCGGAAATAAGAGAACAAATTAAATGGCACACAAGAAGCCATCAGGCAGATTCAGAATGTGAAACATTCTACCGGACAATTTACTTGGTTTCTCTAAAAATTAATGATATTTTTTAAAAGATAAGTATGTGTGTGTTGCCAGGGTGGGAAGGTGGGGAGTAGTGCTACCTGTTATGGAATTAAGAAGTCTGCAGAGCCATAACAACCAAGTGCAGGTATAGGCCCTTGGCCAGTGTGGCTCAGTTGGTTGGGCATCATCCCATGCACCAAAAGGTTGCCAGTTCAATTCCCGATTCCTGCAGGGCTGCAGGCTCCATCCCCAGCAGGGGGCAGGAAGGTGAGGAGCAGGAAGCAGCAGATCGATGTTGTTCTCACTTTGATGTATCTCTCTCTCTCTCTCTCTCTCTCTCCCTCTCTCTAAAATTCAATTTAAAAAATTTTTTTTATAATACAAGATCAGCCCTAGCTGGTTTGGCTCAGTGGATAGAGCATCAGCCTACACACTGAAGGGTCCCGGGTTCGGTTCCCGGTCAAGGGCACATGCCTGGTTTGTGGGCTCAAGCCCCAGTAGGGAGCATGTAGGAGGCAGCCAATCAATGATCCTCTCTCATCATTAATGTTTCTATCTCTCTTTCCTCTCCCTTCCTCTTTGAAATCAATAAAAAATATATTTTTTTAAATGCAGGATCAAATCTCATTTATATCCTAATTGCAACAAATTGGCTTAATTTCCATTACTTTTTTGTTGTTGTTGTTAATCCTCACCCAAGGATATTTTTCCATTGATTTTTAGGGAAAGCAGACGAGAGGGAAAGACAGAGAGAAATGTCGAGGTGAAAGAAACACATTGATTGGTTGCCTCCTGCATGAGCCATGACAAGAGCCTGAACCGCGGAGGAGTCTGCAACCGAGGTATGAGCTCTTGACCGGAATCGAACCCGGGACCTTTGGGTCCGCAGGCCGATGCTCTATCCACTGAGCCAAACCAGCTAGGGCTCCATTACTTTTTTTTTATTTTTATTTTTTTTAATATATTTTTTTAATTGATTTTTTACAGAGAGGAAGGGAGAGGGATAGAGAGCTAGAAACATCGATGAGAGAGAAACATCAATCAGCTGCCTCTTGCACACCCCCGACTGGGGATATGCCCGCAACCAAGGTACATGCCCTTGGCCGGAATCGAACCCAAGACCCTTCAGTCCACAGGCCGACGCTCTATCCACTGAGCCAAACTGGCTAGGGCTCCATTACTTTTTTAAAGGTGATAGTGGCAGGTGTGCTTTCTTTGTTTTAACCACATTAGCTAGAGATGTGTACTAAAGAAGTTTTGGGTGAAATAACCTGATGTCTAGGATTTGCTTTAAAATACAGCAGGAAAAAAAATGTGTGGGAGGGAAAGAAATGAAAAAGAGATTGGTAAGGTGTTGATAATTGTTCAAGATCTATGTAGGAAGTTCATTAGACTGTTCTCTCTAAGAAAAAATATTCCCTGGTGAGTCTCAGCTCAGAGAATGACTAGAAAATGAGACCCCAAGGGAGCGTATAACATGCACATGGTGGAAGTTTTCTCCAAGGTCATACAACTATTTAGTGGCAAAGCAAGGAATTCAGCAAACAAGTCTTAACTCCAAGCACCCCACGTGGTATTACTCACTTCAGTGTGCGTGTGTACATATCCATCAGGATTGGCCACAGGCAACAAGAAAATATCCATTTTCTCCAAGATGGAGGTGATGGCTGGATCCTTCCCGTAATCAGAGACAATCTAAGCAGAGATAATAAATGTGTCAGCGAGGCCCTCGAAGGCTGGATTGTTAGGTCTGAGCCGCTGTATCTTCCCTAGACACCCATCCACCCTCCGCAGCCTCCCTGTCACCATCGAAGACATGGCTCTCAGAGCACTTGAAAGCCCGGGGGAGCCTGGCTGCATGATGCCATCACCTGCAGGGTCCTGGGCTGCCTGGTTTATCCTCTTTCCAGGGGGTGGGACAGGGGAGCAGAGAGCCACACATCATGACAGTTATTAGGAATCTGAGCCCCCATGCTAGGGGTAGGGCAGATGGGTCCTCCCCACCCACCCGCCCCTCCTCTCAGTGCTGGCTCAAAGAGGGCTTCCCAGTGGGGCATGGAGACAGCGTGAGGTCCCTGAGGGCCTGGGGGGCTGGCAAAGGGCTAAAGGCAAAGCTCATCTGAGTGCTGCTGCTGGCAAGGCCCTGCTCCCTTTCTGCGGGGCTGACTATGGGTCAGTGTCTCAGGGCCACCTCTGCAGCTCATTAGCTTGCCCTCTGCCACGAATGCACTCTTTAGCCACAGAGTCTTGACCAAGGGGCTCTGCCCTTTTGCTTCTCTGAAATGAAATGGCCCCCCGGCCTACTGTGCCTTCCCACCTTATCCCCTGGGCACAGCTTCATGGGAGGCTGCAGGGGCACCCCGGGCCCACCAGAATTCTCGCCTAATACCAGGGGACATGACCTTCCTCGCAGTCCACATGGCCGTGGCCTGTGAGATCCACTCCCGGGAATGAATGCCTGCGTTCAGCCAAATGGCCGGCCGCTGACTGCCTTTTCCAGTGCTGAACTGTGGAAGGAAAAAGAGACCAGAAAATGACCCTCCTGACCCCGTTCTCAGCCCACCTCGCCTCTCTCCAGCTCGCTCCCAGTCACTGAATCAATTTAAGACAATTCAGAGACCAAATGTTCCTGAGGTCACCATTTATTTATCAGTTGATCAGTGACTAGGGAACTTAATTGGCTGGCTGGCTGGCGGGCCCAGCCGCAGCTCCAGGGTTGGAAGCAAATGGGGAAGGGAAACAATTGCTATTGTGAACTAATGCCGGTATGATTAGAGATAATATTGTGTCTCCTGAAAAACCTCAAATGGTATCCCAACAGAGAGAGACAAGAGTGCCTGAACCAGCCCGTTCTGGTTGATGCAATAAATGAATTCAGTTTTAAAAAAGAGGAAGAGGGGGTTCACTCTAGCTCTCTGTAAATGGCACTAAATGAATTCTGGGTCTTGCCTTTTCATGCCCCCTTCCCTACCTGACAGAGCTCAGTGCTAATGAAGCCAGGGTCTCCATCAGATGGGCAAATACTCTAAATTTGTGAAGGTTATTTTAGCAAACAGCTCGGCGCAGGTCTCCTCCTGCTGGTAATTTACCCATTGCTATAAGCTGGGTTCTTCGGGGCTGATATGTAGCTAGAGGTTGACAAATTCTTAGCATCCTCAGTCGTTCACATCTCCAAATTCTTTTTTATTCATTTGGCTGGATTATTTGTGTAATTTATGTTACTGCCATAAATTATCTACCTCCTCTGCCAAAATAGACCTGAATCTGTTGGAAATACCTAGAAATTCGGCTTTGTGCAGCCAAGGATCAGAGGCTGGGCTTAAAATTACATCAGCCCTAAAATTAGCTTCCTAGATTGCTTTTCAAATAAGTACTCCTAGAAGCAGGATGGAATTTGTAGAACTATCCCAATTTGTCTTGCTATTTACAGAAGGTGGGACTGAAGGAAGAAGACTGTGTGTAGTGAGAGCTTTCTAGAATACTAACCTCCTCCAGCCCCACGCCCACACCACAACCTCCGCCCGCCCCAAGACATCCCCTTAATCTTGCCTTTTAGCCAAAACCTGGAATGAGAATGCGCAAGTAGGAGACTGCCTGTCTGACCAAATTTGAACCCTGATAGATGTCTTCTAACCTCACCCTCCTCCCTAAAGTCAAGGAGGTCCTAAGAAGCTGCCCCTGGCAGAGGCCTGATCGCTGGGTCCTGGGCACAAGGAACCAGGAGCTCGTGTCTAGCTCGGCCCTTCAAAGAACATGGGCCTTACCTTCAGCACATACAGTGGCCGGTTTTCAAACGAATGCCCAATCTTCACCCTGCTCGCCAAGTCAGGAAAGTCTCCAGCAATGCTGTCCATCTCCTGGTAAATCTGAAGCGTGAGAAAGTGAACCGAGAGGCATTTTAAACATTTGTTCCGCTCTGGGTAGGTATCTGTGAACTTTATGTTGATGATCTTAACGATCTCTTCCAGCCTCCTAGCCATGGGGTTGACAATACAATTGGCATGGAATGCTTATTCTTAAAGAACTGCCTAAAGAGTCCTTTTCTACAATTTTCTAGAAAATAGTACATTTGTGTCCACCCACAAAATTATAGTCCACTAAACTAGTCCACTGCTCCAATATTGGACCATACTGGACTGGATCAACAGCGTGGCCCAGTGTAGCCCAGGTTCTCGAAATCTCCAAACTTTTTTGATCACTTTCTCCGTTAGTAAAAAAAAATATTAGCATGGCCCTAGCTGGCTTAGCTCAGTGAATAGAGCGTCGGCCTGCGAACTAAAAGGTCCTGGGTTCGATTCCGGTCAAGGGCACATGCTCGGTTTGCGAGCTCGATCCCCAGTAGGGGGCATGCAGGAGGCAGCCAATCAAAGAGTCTCTCTCATCATTGATGTTTCTATCTCTCCCTCTCCTTCCCTCTCTGAATCAATAAAAATATATTTAAGAAATATATATTAGCATGCACTATACATATGTAGAAATATAAGAAGTGGTAATTGTTTCTTCCTGCTTCCAGTGGACAGGCACTCAGTTTGGAGGTGATTCCTCGAAAGGCTTTAAGAGAACAAGTGAAGAGCTGTCGATCGTGGCTAGGAATGAGTTAAATAGACTTCATCCATCTTAGTTGCTCAAACCTTTTGAGGGTCAAAAAAAAAGGAAATAAACAAATTCATATTTAGACCTTAAAACTGGAAGAAGGGCTTTACAGAGGAGGAAAATGGGCAATCAACACATAGAATAAAATCAAACTTAAAGGATTTATCAAGAGTTGCATTCACCGTGGCAAACTGAAGCAAGAAACCATCCCTCAAATACACAGGCAAGCCAGGTAAAATACAATGAAAATTATTCACAGCCAAGTTAAAACGCCAGAAAAGGGGGAAACTGCAGGTGCCAGGAATGAAGAGGGAACAAGCTGACAGAGTGGGGGGCAGAGGATGAAGCCCACACATCTGCCTCAGCAAACCAGGAGTGGGAATAGAGGGCACAGGACGTGTGGTGTGGGGTAAGGAGCTAGAACTTGAGAGCTGGGAAATGGCAACTGGGCCATGAAAAGGGCCTGGAAACTCTATCCACTGACCCTAGAAAGTGGAGCAAAAGCAGGATGCCTACCCTGAGCCACAGAGGAAAGAGAGTCACCCCGGAAAAGTCAAACGGCCTCATGAGTCCAGACTGGAGGGGGAAAACTCGCCTGAGAAACTAACAAAAATAACAGCAACCCCAACACACACAGATGGCCTGAAACTAGAAACGCTGGCAGAAACAAACATGAAATCCCCACTAGAGACCTAAGACCTAAGTGGTTGTAGGAGATGAGCTCTTAAAAGCTGTTTTTAGAAGGAAAAAAAAAAACTGAATCTGATCAAGCCAGGAGGAGATGATGGTACACCAATCCACAGTAAAAGGCCTCTCAGGGAACAAGAGATATCTGTAAAGCAGGTAACAACGGCACCTAACTCCAGGGAACAAAAACCAAAAGCCAGCGAATGAGGAAGTGAGGCTCCGGCAGCAGGCAAGCTGGAGATGACGTTCCCAGGGTCTTGGTGACATTTGCCACCGGTTAGCTCAGCTCGGGAGTGCCCGGTGTTGCTGAAGCTGACATCATGGGCTTAATCCCTGTTTGGACCTGAGCTCTGCTTTCGCTTGTGGCCCTGGTCTGAACTCCTAACTTAGTCCAGCTGTTGTGCAGATGTATGTCATTGGTCACAAGAAGGATCAAGGGGCAATGCAGTTGGAAGTGTACACAATAAACAAGGCTACTGATAATCCTGGGAAGGAAGTGCAAACAGCTGGTCAGCCTTGAAATAATCCCTCACTAGAAGAAAAACAACTCAGAGTATACACCCCATGACCAGCATGCCAGGGGCACCATCTTTGGATATAAAGAGCGATGTGCATTGAGGTATAGGAAGGCAAATACCAATTTAAATTGGCGTGTGATCCGAAGCTAGTAGTTTCCAGATTAAGGAAGAAGACACTGAGGCACATAAGAGAACTGTATTGTATGTGATGCAATTCCATTCTATTAGTTCTTCTTGATTCCTCGAGTTCCAATTAATCGTACTAAATTATTCTGCTCCAAGTTTTGCATGTGAAGGGTTGGCTTACCTTGAAAGTCAGTCATCTATATAAAGCGGTTTCTAACTAAACACAGCACCAAAATGCATAATGGAACAAATACATATTCTCAGTAGTCATGATAAATGAGTGGAAATACTTGGTTAACCTTGAAATCATCACTTTACCTATTTGCCTAGAATAAGTAACATTTTAACATAGGTGAATAAAATACAAGGATTATGATGGGGTACAAGAGGGTTAATTTACAAGCACTGGAAGTGATTGCCATTATTTCATTAAGGGGTTGCTTTCTTTAAGGGGTTGTTAAGAGAAGAAGGATGCATGTGGGAGAAAATGTGGTTTGTCTTTTCACTATGCCCTTAGGTGCTGGTGAGCATTAAACAACCCAAGAATCAGGAAGGAATCCAAGTGCACACATTTTAGCCTCACAGTGAAGGGATGCCATGCTGAGGATGAGTACCTTCTGGAAGTGAGGAAAGGGGTCACAAAACCCAGGAGAGCGATAACCTTGATCTTAACCTGCTCTGAAACACTTACAGCTTCCAGGGAATGATAGGCCCCGTAGTTGAAGTTATTACTGCTCCGTTCTTGCTCTTTGTTGTATTGCATTTCTTCATCTTCTTTATCTAAAAGGGCCTAAAACAGAGATGGCAACACGGTGAAGTGGTCCGTTGGAGATGGAGATGCACGTTGTTTCTGCCATGTCGTGGTCCATGAGCCCACCAAGATGGCAGCACCTTTGGCACAAAGATCAAGCATCCCAAAAGCCAAGATGTAAAGGAGGTCGGATATCTTCCACGTATCTATAAAATCTTACTCCTTGGGCCCATTGTACATCACCCCATTCAAAACTCACTCACTCCCTGGAAGCAATAGATATGCTATTTTGTTACTCTATACTATGAATTCTCTAGACATCAGCCCGCATCTGGTATCCAGTGCCTCTGAAATACACAGCTTGGAAAACCATTCAGAAACAAAGAAATTCTTATAACCACTCATACTTTGAAGGCTCCTGGCAGATGTCTATGACATGTGAGGATGATTAATAAGCTCACAGCTGCTCTCGCCATCAGGAAACTCCCGGGCCAAATCACCAATTAGTCCATAACCTACCTCGGTGAAGGGGAGAACACGAGCCAGACACCGTCCTGCTGTTTAAATACAGGTCGTGAGACGGGTGCCTGGCTAGGGTGGTGGTGTTCCCTCTGCTGGGGGCTGTTGGTGACATTCCCCCTTTCTCAAAGGATGCTTTCTATGACTGGTCTCCAACACCCACCCTACTCTGTTCTTCCCTCCTGACTTCAAATAAGGAAAGGGAGAGACTCTTAATACTTGTGGACATTTCTGACATACCAGGCGCTGTTCGACATTTTACATACACTTAATCACTTTTCTCAATAAATCCTACGAAGTAGTTATCACTATTAACATTTTACCAATGAAGAAATAGGCTCAAGAGGTTAAAAACTTGTCCAAAGTCACAAAAATAGTAGTAGGCAAAATCAGGATTTGGATCCAGATCTGATTCCCCACCCTACCATGCCCCTCCTACCACAACATGCGCCTCTAACAAGTCAGTGCACTTTACTGCCATAAACCTCAATGTCTTCATCTGTAAAATGGAGAAAAATAAGACCAGAACTTGGAAATGTGCCTCAGGTCCACTCTGGCTGCTTTGTCTTATGCAAGACAAGTCAGGAGCCTTGGTTTACCCACCTGCAGGTCTTCAATTGTCACTGAGTAATCTAAGCCTTGGGACTTGAGGAAGAATTCGACTGGTTGCAGACTGACAGCCGGGACCAGGACATCCACAGGATGACCCAAGGGACAGGAAGATTTCCAGAGGTTGAGCTGAAGATAACAGAGAGAAACCAGGTTAAAGGACAGTTCAGGTCAAAGGCATGAGTTAGCTCATTCTTCTAGAACAACTGCCAAAAGACAGGGTGATCCCTGAGGAGCTGGGTTCTGCCCAAGAAAGCAAACTTTGTCTATTTCACAACTGGATCTGGTCAGACCTGTCCAGCAGGCAATACCTGGCAAAGCCCAAGAAATAATAAGTCAATGGCAGATGGGAAGATGGAGCCCACGGCTGAGGCTTCCCACTTCCGAGCACCATTATGATGTACGCCACTTCGCCCCTTCAACCCTCGCCATCTTGGAAATGCACATCGACCAGGACAGAAACGCCAGAAATGACGCCAGGGGTGCAAGTCTTCTCCCACCAAAATTAGAAGATACCCAAGAGGATTAGGAAGAATCAGGTACCTTCAAGTTGTCTGATTTCATTAGCTCGTTTAGTTTGCTGATCTCGTCTCCATTTCTGACGTTAATCCTAAAAACTTGATCTCTGAAGAAAAAGAGAGAGAGAGAGAGAGAGAGAGAGAGAGAGAGAGACGCAAAAGATAATGGTGAGCTTTCAGCTGGCCAATAAGCCCCAGCCTCCTATCCCAGACATAATTGCGCCGAGTGAGAGGAAATGGTCTAGCCTTTGGTTATAATGTATAGCCATTAAAAACAAGACTACGTGGCTAATATGAAAAAGTGCTTATGGTATAACTTTAAGGGAAATATTAAGTGAAAGAGCAGGACACAGAATTGTATGTATGCCATGATCACAAGTATGGAAAAAGCAGATGCATTGGAAGAAAAACAGACAACGGAAATCTAGCAAATGCTGACAGTGCTTATGTTCGGGTCGTGGAATTATGGATGACTGACTTTTTCCCCCCTTGTATCTGTTTTCTGTAATGTGGTCATATTACTTTATAATGAAAAACATATATATTTTTGCAGAAAGGAATGTTCCTGAGTTGCACGCAAAGCTAACTCAAGACATAAAGAAGCAGTTCTTCACTGTCAGGGGCGAAGACTGAAACTGGCCCGACGCACGATGCAGTGTGCAGAGGCTGTTTTGTTGAGTTTGGTTTTGTGAGCCAATGTCTCCCCAATAAATTCAATTAAAAAAATAAAATTTAATTCAATTCCTTTTTTCCTTTTTTTTCTTTTTTTTTTTTAAGAAAGAAACTCTGGCCCAAGGTCCATGCTGGAAAGAGCCAGAAAAGAGAACAGACCTCCTGTCCCTGAAGGGTTAGCTACTTTCCTCTTAGCAAAAGGGGGGAGACTGGGTGCTCTTTTGATCTCGTCCAGCTCCAGGACCCTATAAAAATTTGAATTAGATAAAGGCCAAGGTGCTGGGGCTGACCTTGGGATTCAGTCCTCCTACGGGGGCCCTGAGAGGGCCCAGAGGGAGCCGGCCGGGCCCGAGCCCCCCCTCGGTCATTTGCCCTGCACTTGTTTCATGTACACCATTTAGCATCCACGACAGCAGCAGGGGTAGAGGCCCCCCGAAGTCCTGTGTGTGGGTGGGAGAAGGACGAGCCTGAAAAGCTGCCTTTGTGCTCTCAGCCGGCTCAAGTAGCCAGGGGAGCCATTAGGCCGTTGCTAGGTGACGGGCCGAATGAATCTGCACTCAACGCTGTCACATGCGTCATCCCTTTGACACGAATGAATGCAGGAAGCGCTGGTGGAGAGAGCTGTGGGCTGAAGGACCTGTTGACAGAGAAAATGGTTCTGTCACAGGGAGCTAAACGTGCAGCCTCACGTGGCAGCTCGGCATCTCCTCATCAGAAAGCCAGCTCAATCCGGATGGACTCTCAGGGTGTCACTTTGTTCTGTGAGGTTCTCCAGGATCTCTGGGAGGTCTAGTCCAGCCCAGGGAGGCATGGTCCATTGCAGGTGGCGGGTCTGGAGGAAATGCCAGTGCCAAAGGCCCACTTCCTCCCAACTCATCCGGTCTCCGCAGGGTCCTGGGAGGTGGGCAGCTAATGGGGTCCCTGGCTGCTGCTGGGGCCAGAGAGGAGAAGCCACGGGCTGGGCGGCTAGCTCTCAGTGGGAACCCAACAGGCTTGCTAGGTGTGGGCCTGCAGCCCTGGGAGGATGAGGAGTCAAACCACCACTTCCCTGACACAGGCAGGCAGCCTCGCCAAAAGGGAAGGGTTTATAACAGAAGGGAAATCCTTCCTCCTGGCTGCCTCCCAGGGCCCATCTGCCAAGCCCAGGCTCTGTCACAACCCACCCCCAACACTCCAGGAAAAGAACGTCTTAGAAGTGGTGTTCTAGAAAGTGCCTGTGCGCTGATACTGGCAAATTAGGCGTTTGTAAAATACAGCACTGACAAGAGCAATCACAAAGCAAGGGGAGAGAAAAAGTACAGGAAGAGAGAAAGAGAAGAACATAAAAATAAAGAGCTCTCAGAACTATCGAAATCATGTTACACATTCACCCAGAGCATTTGTTTTACTTTTTCTAAAGTGGTCACTTCAGCACAGAACTTCCATACCCCTGGAAGTCCATGACAACGGGTCACAGCGAACCTCACTGGCGCTGCTGATTAAATTCGCAGCCCATTTCATCACGCCCGAGGCAGCCCAGCTACAGAGGTTAAAGACACACAGCTGTAGTATTCAGAGAGGCAGCAGGGAAGACGCGGACAAAAAAAGGGGGCTCTGCAATCTAACCAAACGTAACCTCGGAGAGTAATCTGATCAGCAATTCCTAACGGGGCAAGTCCTGGTGGGTAGCCACGTCCCGATCTCTAACAGGTTTACCTTCACCTTAAGCAAACCTTGTCCATTGTTCTCCTGCCTCCAGGTTAACCCACCTTTGAATGTCTCTGCTTCAGACCCCTCAAGGGAGCACATAATCTTGTTAACTATCCTGTAATCCCTGCCTTCATGTAATCTTCCTTACCTCTCCTCCTTAATTCCAAATACATAAAAGAAACTGCAAAAACTGCCATTTTCTGGAGCAATTGAGAGCTTGCTTCCCGGCATGTCATCCGTTTGGTTCAAATAAACTCAGAACAACTTATATGAAAATTCTCTATAGGTTTGGACATTTTTTACATCGACAAAGGGCTGGTAGGGCCCTTCGCCATCTATCTCTTCTCCACTTCTCCGACCTATACCTTCTTGGCTCCAGCTTCAATTAAATCCTAAATTCACCATGTACTTTGCCCTTCTATGCCTTTGCACATGCTGTTCCCTCTGCCTAGACCAGTGATGGCGAACCTTTTGAGCTCGGCGTGTCAGCATTTTGAAAAACCCTAACTTAACTCTGGTCCCGTGTCACATATAGAAATTTTTTGATATTTGCAACCATAGTAAAGCAAAGATTTATATTTTGATATTAATTTTATATATTTAAATGCCATTTAACAAAGAAAAATCAACCAACCAAAAAAAAAATGAGTTCACGTGTCAAAGGTGACATAGGTTCGCCATCACTGGCCTACACCCTAGCCCCTTTCCTTAGTTACCTAGCAAGCTCCCACCCAGGCTTTCGGACAACTCCCATCACCCATGAGGTTTTCCCTACCTAGCGTGATTGGGGGGGAAAGTTTGTTTAACATTATTCCCATAAACATAAGTCCATCAAAACCTGGAACGTAAGTGGGCGCCAGGTGAAGGGCAGCCTTTTTCTTGTCCTCATTGTCCTCGTCTCTATTTGGAAAATGCCCTTCCCAGTGTGGGTGGCTGGACACAACCTATGTCCACCATCTGGAAATCCATTCGAAGACCTTAAGCTCATTCTAACTATGGAAGATTGGCCTGGAAAGGGAGATATGATGGGATATGCAGGTTCACCCCTCTACTCCACACAGGTATTCTTGCAGATCTTGCTAACCGTGGTCCTTTCCGATACCCAGGGCTGTCCCACTGTTGCCTACACAATGGTTGGTGATCCCCTCTCACTCTTTCACACTTGTCCCATGTTCTGGACAGTCAGTAGTCCCCTTGGTGCTGAGCTTCTGTCCCTCCCCAAGTGGCCTGGTCTTTGTACCTTTCTTAGCCGCGTCCCCAGCCAGGCTTAGCATCTACTATGAATACTGAGAGGCGGATGCCCAGAACTCTTAAATGCCTGCCAGCTACAGTTGATGCTGCAACTAGTTCTACAACTACTTCCTGTTCTCTGCCTGCCCCACATCTCTAGGCATCTTGACCGCCTTCCCAACCTTAAAATGACTGAAGACCAAGAGAGAAGACACCAGCAGAGACAGACTAGGGAAGTCGGTGAGTTGAGTAGAAAGAACAGAGCCTAGGGTGGAGGCTTTGAGGGGGCGGGGGACCGTCATCTTCATCTCCTCAGCACTGTACCCTCTCTAAGCCAAACTGTGCGCTGGCTTCCTATCCACTTAAATGCTCAGAGGCCAGCTTTATCCTTGATCTGAATGTTCCCTTTCTGGGACATGTCTATGGAAGGATTCCACTACCTTTGCCGGGTTCTGTACTATTGGGTGAGACCACGTTTGGGGTGAGCTCGGCACTAATGATTAAAACCATCTGCAATGAGCCCAGGCACACTCTCTGTGCCCACTCCTGTGGTGAGGGCTCCAGGGCCCAGCCCAGCTGTCACAACCCAGTGCCCTGTATTGTAAGAGAAGTCTGAATCCTGAGAAAGAAAGCTTTTTCAGCCACCTGGATAGCTGCAGCAGGAGCCCAACAGCTCCAGGTGTCCGCCCGCTTGACAGCAAGTTAGTTATTACACGGAACAGGAACGGCCTGAGGAAAAGTCTCCCTACCTGGCCACCTGCTGGGCCTAGCGCCTCGGAGCTATTTGGCAGTAGAGACCAGGTGTGAGCAGAAGTCATCACCATAAAAATTACTCAATTTCATGTAAGTCCAGTGGTTCCCCTTTTTCCAGGGTTTTGCTTTTCCTGGTTTCAGTTACCCAAGAATGCCGTCTGAAATGATTAAATGAAAACCTTCAGAAATAAACAATTCATACATTTTCAATTACACGCCGTTCTGAGTACCTCACTTCATCTCTTCACATCATCTCACATCATCAAAAGATGAAGGGTGAGTACAGCACAATAAAATCTTTTGAGAGGGAGAGACCACAGGCTCATAACTTTTATTACAGCATATTGTTATAATTGTTCTATTCTATTGTTAGTTATTATCGTTAATCTCTTATTGTGCCTGATTTATAAATTAAACTGTGTCATAAGTATGTATGTATAAGAAAAAAAACATAGAATATATATAGGATGTTGTACTGTCCGTGGTTTCAGGCATCCACTAGGGGTCTTGGAACACAACCCTCACAAATAAGGGGGGCCTAATGCAATTACCACAACAAACAACCCAAAGTCCCTTTAGCCAGATAGCATAATAGAGTGAGCAGGTAGATATAGATAGATCAGTGAGATATAGGATTCTATCTGATTACTTTGTGTTACAGCAAAGGGTATGGTTTTTGCATTCAGAGTTCCAGCTCCCCTGCTTACCAGCTAAGTGGCCTTGGGCGGGTTTCTTAATCTTCCTGAAGCTGAGTTTTTTTCATGTTTAAATTAAGGAAAATAACACCCTTGCCTGTCAGAGTTGTTGTGTAATCCAAAAGATAAGGCGCGCTAAAGCTTTTTGCAAATGGCAAAGCATTTATGCAGTAATGACTTATTAGAATCCAATCTTCCAGCAGGGTACCATGGCATCCTTTCATCATCTCCTACCTCCCAAATGTCCTCTCCTTTGCAAACCACAGAGCATTATGTGTGGAGCATGTGTGTACACAGTGTACAGGTGTATCCTGGCATGTCAATCTTCAGAGCTGTGGCTAGGCAAGACCTATCAAATCTCCATGTCTCAGCTGCTAACAAGAAAGCACCAGCTCTACTAAGCCTTCTCTGTTAACAGAGAGGTGAAACCAAGACACCTAAGACCTAGGCTTTCCCTTAAGCAGGACAGAAATTAGAAACAATTTCTGGTAACTCTTGTTAATTCATAATATAGCAGTAAGAAAGTAGGAGATGCCTGGAACTGACTGGACAAATAAGAACTAGGAAGAAAACTAGTTGGCAGGAGGCTAGGGAGCTAGGGAGGGCTGCAGAGACTACCTAGTCCTGATTTCACAGGTAAAATTGAGCCTGAGAGACAAGTAACTTGTCCAGGATGGCCGAGGGCAGAGCTGGGACTGGAGCCCAGAACTTTTTTCTCAATGCCAAACCGCCTGAAGTATCATCAGCCATTCATTTCCAAATTCATTTGCCTCCCGCATCTCTGAACTAACCAAGCAGTAATAATAAGCCCACAGGGAACTTACCCAAAAAACTTCCCTCGACCACAGATGCTGGGCCCGATAAGGGCCCCAAAGAACAGTATCCACTTCATGTCCCAAAGGTGTCTGTCACACCGGGGCTGAGTCAAGCTGTATTTATAAGGAGTCTGAGGCAAACTCAGTTCTCAAAAATGCTAGTGTGATTCCCAAGCAGCCTTTCAACTCTAATGATAGGCAGGTGGGCCCCTACCCATGACTCTTCCATTCCTTTTGAGTGATAAAGGCCAGCCTCTATCACCGTGAATCAGGAACCTGCTCCTCAGGCTGGAAAACTCTGTGCCAAGGTACCATATTGCTCAACACTGTATTTAAATCATGTTTTTTTTAATAAATAGGAAGTCCCACAGTGCCAAATAGAATTTAGAGTCATAGGAGAGGCCAGGTTGTAAACCTAGCACGGAGTTACCTCTAGAGTTTTTTTTTTTTTTTTTAAGTGAAGAGTTTCAAAGAAATCACAAGCCAGCTCCAAGACCACAGATTTGACAACCTGTCAGAGAATCCACCAGAGCAGGTCATAACAATGACAGTTTGTGGCCTCTGCTATGAATCTGACACATCATTCTTAGGACTCCAGGAAGAAAGTAGAATTATATGAGGTAGAGGGTATAGGACGAATGTGTTAGTCTGAACAAAGTATCTGTTTTCCTTAGGGTCTGAGCTCAAGTGAAGTCTTAATAGTATTATTAAAAATAAAACTTTCTTACATTTGCTGGACTCTGAGTCTAGTGTCCTTTCCACCACGTCACAGCAGAATAAACGGAAAACACTTGTGATCTCCATGACTTCTTCTTGGGCTCTGAGGCCACTGAGTCTGTTCTGGGAGCCCCAAATCCACAAGCCTCCCCCATCCTATGATCTACACTTTCTGCACTTGCTAAGGGGAGTGGATACAACCAACGGTCATGATTAGGACTGTTAAAAAATATTATTCTGACGTTTGTTAAAACTGTAAGGAAGACTTTATTCAAAATTATTGCAATAGGGGTCATGAAATAGAAGAGTTATTGTGTTCAACTCCGAATACAGTAAAGACAGCAGAGTGAGGAGTCAGTGGGTGGACAACTGCTAAGAGGAGACAACAAGGGTAGGGGGGATACTCGCTTAACCAACCTAACAGGATTCTTGCTAAAGGCAGGCCAAGAATTGAGACTTCACAAGTGTATGATAAGGAACTTGATCAGATATCAAATACTGGGGGATGACTTCCTTAGCAGATTTCTTTGCTAAGACTGACTTAGGGCCCAGGATAAGTCTAGTCAAAAAGAGGACTCAGAACCCTAGCCAGTTTGGCTCAGTGGATAAAGTATTGGCCTGCATACTGAAGGGTCCTGGGTTCAATTCTGGTCAAGGGCACATACCTTGGTTGCAGGCTGCATCCCTGACCCTGGTCAGGGCACATGCAGGAGGCAACCAATCAATGTGTCTCTCTCATCATTGATGTTTCTATCTCTCTCTCCCCCTCTCTCTTCCTCTCTGAAATCAATTTTTTTAAAAAAAAATATATTTTTTTAAAGGACTCAGAGAAGCCTACCTAAGGTTTGGTCAAGGAGGGTCTTTATCAGGAGCTGTGGGTCTGGGGTGCCCATCAGAGCTCTCTTACCCTTCCCACACTGAAAGGGAGCTCCTATTCCCACCCTGGCATCACAAAGACTGGGACTCTCCTTCACCAAGATAAATTTCAGCTTTAAAATTACCAAAAAGAGAACCTGAGACCTGAACCTGTGAGAAATGTGAGCTAAAGAATCAAGTGCCCAGAATTCCAGGAAAGCTGGAATTCACTTCCCACCCTTTCCTTCCAGAGAAAACCATCCACATGAAGAAAATCTAAACCCCTAATGGAAGTAAGTGTCTACAGGGAAATTATAGGGCAACCAGAAAGGAGTGTCGTTGGCTTGGGTCCCCACCAGTTTCTATAGTGCAGCATCCCAGGAATGGACAAGCAAATAATGGAACCAGATGACACAGTACCTACCACAGTGCTTGGAACAACGTAGTTGCTTAATTAGTACTTCGTGGATACATGAACTCAAAAGTCCGTTTCCAGTTCTAAAACGCTGCTCTATTATGACGAAGGAGCTGGCACATACCACAATATGCATGGTATTGAAAACATTATGCTAAGTGAACTACGCCAGTCACAAAAGGACAAATACTATGTCATTTCATGTATATGTGGTACCTAGAATACTGAAGGGTCCTGGGTTCAATTCACAGAATAGGCAAATTCATAGAGACAGAAGTGGACTAGAGGTTCCCAGAGGCTGGAGGGAGGAAGGACAGGGAGTTATTGTTCAACCGGTGCAGAGTTTCTGTTTGGGATGATAAAAAAAAGTTCTGGAGATGGATGGTGGTGATAATTGTGCAACACTGTACAATGCCACTGAATTGTACACTTAAAAATGGTTAAAATAGTAAATTTTATGATTTGTATATTTTACCACATTTTTTAATGTTGAGAGGATATTGGGAGCATTTTGCTAAGAATATATTTTTTTTAAAAAAAAATGAAGGAGTACATACAGCTCAGTGGTTTACTATATTTTAGGACAGCATAAATTGAAAGAACTAATTCTCCTAAATCAGGACTCGAAAAAGAAATAATCACTTCCGACTTTGTTTCAAACTGGAGAGCTTTTAATGGTGTTTATTACCCCAGAGCCCTAATAGGGATGGTCTCGCACGTGCTCCATGATTGTCTTCAAGCCAAGCCAGGTCTCTTCGGCTGTGGGTAAGATCTGGTTGGCGGGCAGCAGGAAGCCGTATCGACCCGTGTCTCTCAGTTCAAAGGCAAATGAGTATTTGATGCCAGAGTCATAGGCCCAGTCAATGCTTCCTCCACTGGCTTGGTCTGAAGAGCAAATGAGAATAAGTCCGGTTATGCTATTCCCACTGGCCTCTCACAGCTATGTAACCGCCAAGTTAAGTTCTACTATTATTAAAAAGGTAAGTTAGGCCCCTAGCTGCAAGGACCTTCAGAGCAGGGATAGCTTAGTAGGGGGTCACCTTTATGAAAAATCACAAGATTCATTTGAAAAGCAAAAGGTGTTATGTAAATGGACACGATGCTTGGCCTCCCTCTGGTGTTCTGAAGGGCCTCTGGCTTCACCCACCCATTTGGAATCCTGCCTGCTCTCCTAATACGCCGCTGCTACAACGTACGGAGGCCGCCCACTTCCTTCTTTAGAAAAGTGCTAGGTGTAGACATTTTTTTCTCTTGAGAGAGGGGAGGGATTACAAATACAAGAAACAATTTGGTCCCTGCCCTCAGGGGATTTTCAGCTAAGGGTGGAACAGGCCTTGTTCTGATATAAAATAACATGCCCACTACCTGTGCGTGATGGTCCACCCAACAGAGTAGAGTGCACCTGTGTAATGTGTGGCCACGGACACGACAGATGATGAAGGAAGTGGCATTAGCCAACAAAGAGTTGGGCAATCATAACTCAGAAGAGCAGAGTCATGATGGGTTCTGAGGCCTAGCCCAGGGAGGGCAAGTAGAGGTCAAATGAAGGAGATGGCTGAGGCAGAGATGGAAAAAGTCACCTAGTCCCTAAGAACAGGACTGGGCAAAGGGGAAGACCAGGGAGGCTGTACCAAGAACAGGACTACTCATGGTTAATATTGTGAATGAACACTGAACTCCTGTGACTAAAGTCTTTGTCTTCACTCATAACAGTTATGTAACCTGGTAAATAACAAATACCAAGTGGTTTCTGACTTGAACTGAACCTTCCTGGGTGCCAGAATTACCAACTTATGCCTTTGGTGTAGCTACATGACACAATCCCACTAAGAAGCCCGTAGTGAATGCAATGCTAGCTTCAAATGGAATCCTAATTCTGCAAAACATTAGTTGGGTGACCTAAAGCATGTACTTATCTCATTGAGTCCAAAATGCTTCACCTATCAAATGGAGATAAAAGTATTACTTATTTCACAGAGCAATGAGAATTAAATGGAATAATATTATGTTTATAATTCCAACACTTTTTGAGTGCTTACTAAATGTGATAGGCACTATGCTAAATTCGTTCATTTAATCACCACTTGAGTCACAAAGTAGATATTAGTATTATTTCCATTTTACAGATGAGAAAACTGAGGTTCAGAGAGATTATGTGAAGGAGCTGGGATAATGTATATAGAGTAGACATTCGATACAGGTTAGTTACTGTTATAACTATGATTACAAATAAATTATTAGGATCCTATTTTAAAAGTTGGGCCACATTAAGGAGAAGAGGTATCCAGGAGAGTAGTTCACCAGGAAACTAATAAGGAACATTTATTCAGTGCCTGAGAATTAGTGAACACTTTTATTCTATATTCTATCCTTTGAGCCTCTCAACAATCCATTTTACAGATGAAGAAACCAAGGGAGGTCCTGGCTGGTATGCACAGTCGTTAGAGTGTTGGCCCACGCACCCAAGGGTCTCAGGTTCGATTCCCAGTCAAGGGCATGTACCTGGGTTGCAGGTTTCATCCCCAGCCCCAGGCAGAGCTCGAGCGGGAGGCAGCCAATGGATGTGTCTCTCTCACATTGATTTTCCCTCTTTTTTTCTCTTTCTCTCCCTCCACCCTCCTTCCCTCCCTTCCTTTCTCTCTAAAAATCAATGGAGCCCTAGCCAGTATGGCTCAGTGGATAGAGTGTCAGTCTGTGGACTGAAGGATCCTGGGTTCCATTCCGGTCAAGGGCACATGTCCGGGTTGTGGGCTCAATCCCGAGTAGCGGCTGTGCAGGAGGCAGCCAATCAATGATTCTCTCTCATCATTGATGTTTCTATCTCTCTCTCCCTCTCCCTTTCTTTCTGAAATCAATCAATGAAAAAAAAAAAATCCTCAGGTGAGGATTAACACACACACACAAATCAATAAATAAATAAACAAACAAATAAATAAATATAAAAGAAACCAAGGGAAGATGAGTGACCTACCCAAGGTTACTTGGAGCTACAACTCAAACCCAGGTCCCTGTCCCCAAGGTCTGTGCTTTCCCCCCTACACCTTTCTGAGAAACAACTCAAGTAGCAAGTCCTCCTGGGCCTAACACCTATTGTAGTGCAGCTCCTCAGAGCCCTTTCCGAATGAGGAGCTGCCTCACCCGCCACAGAGTCCAGCCACCTCTTGGGCGGAGTGAAGCAGGTGCTCACTCAGAGCTGCATACCACTCTGGAGCAGGAAGCAACAAGTAGTTAATGGGGACCAGTTCCTAGAGGCAATGCTTGTCCAAACTGGAATGAGGCCAGGATCAAAGATAACAGAGGCAGCTCTGGGCACAGATCTAGCCAGAACTTGCTTGACCACTAATGGCCAGGTTCCAAAAAAAAAAAAAAATCAGACAGCAAACCCTATGCTTGTCTGATATTTGCTTATTAAAAATGTCTTCAATATCTGTGATCTTACCAAGAAAAACATACTAAACCTCAGTCTTCCAAGGTCTACCTTACTTGTAAATACCTCAGCTACGGAGGGGGGAAACTAGATTCTTTGTATAATCTGGGGGCATATGATGCCATTCTGCTGACATTCCAAACTCCGGCCTCCACTCAAGCTGCCAACCAGAGAAAGCATGCGTTCCTCAGCCGTCAGTGGCCATGATGCCTTCCTCCCTACTGCCGTCACTCAGAAGGCTCTCCTCCCTGGAGGTTCCCCCACCAAAGGAGAGGACAATCCCACATGGAAGTGGTTGAAAAGGTCTGGGCAGCCCGGCCAGCGTGGCTCAGTGGTTGAACATTGACCTATGAACCAGGAGGTCACAGTTCGAGTCCCGGTCAGGGCACATGCCCAGGTTGCAGGCTCCATCCCCAGTGTGGGGCATACAGCAGGCAGCCAATCCATGATTCTCTCTCATCATTGATATTTCTCTCTCTCTTTCTGTCTCCCTTCCTCTCTGAAATCAATAAGAATATTAAAAAAAAAGGTCTGGGCAACTCGGAGCAGATCAATTTTCCAGAGAATAGCCTAAAAAACACGAAACAAGCTCCAAAGCTGTTCATTTCCTTTGACTTGGAAATCTTGCCTTGGGAGTCCGTACCAAAGACCTCTAAGAGAAAAAGGAGTTTGTACCAACATGTTCCTAGTAGCGTCGCTTAGCAAAAAGCTGAAACAATCCAAAGACCCAGTCACTGGGATATAGCATTATAATGGAATAACAGATACCTAGTGTGGAAAAACATAAAATCACACAGGAAATAATGTTACCTTAAAAGAAGCTGGACACAAAACAGAACCCTGACACTGATTAAGACTTGTGGACCAAAAAGGGGCGATAAGGCAAGTAATCTCACGGCATGATCTGATCATAAATTCCTAACCGGGCAAGTCGTGGTGGAGAGTCACGTCCCAGGCCTATAAAAGGCTTATCTGTGCCTGAAAGTGGCCATGTCCATTATTTCTGTGCATCTAGGTTAACTCGCTTTTGAAATGCCCCTTTTCAAACCCCTCCTTCTAAAAACGTGACCACCCTCAAGAGAGCCCATAATGTTAATTATCCTGTCATGTGATTGCACCTTGCTTTCCCTCATCTTCATGCAATCTTCCTTACTTCCCCTCTTAATGCATAAATGAAACTGCAAACTGTTATTTGCTGAATCATTTTTCTCAGTCTGTTGAGATTTTTTTCCCCTTCATTATAAGAGAAAGTTCATTTAGAAAATTACAGAGGTAGTAGATGTGCCCTTATTGCTTAGGAGAGAGAAAAGCAGAGGTAAATGAGGAGGGGGGGGTGAGGGGGGAAAGGAGAAGAAAGGCGAAGGCGAGCTACTGAGAGGGAGAGTGCACTCTGTTTGTTGAGATCTTGTTTCCAGGCGTATCCTCTGTTGGGCTCACATAAATGATTGTAAAAATTCTCTACAGGTTTGGTAGTTCTTATATCTACAAACTAGATAAATATATGTGTGTTCATTGACAAAATCATCAATGAAATTGAAACAAAATAAAACTGTTGGTTATTGGATTATTTTTTATGAAGTTTTTAAACGCATCATAACAGAAAAAAGAAAATAATCGTAATCTGGAAAAAAAGAGCTTTCACCATCCGAGATATTACGAGCAGTAGTTTGTGTACTTTCCATAAGTGTTCTAGGTAAAAGGAGTAAACTCCTCCTCCTCTGCTCTCCAAGACTCCGCGAGAGAGAAACCCACAGGCCCAAAATGGCATCACTTGTGCTAAAAGCCCATGATACCAAACCTAGATTTAATACCTGATCTAATTGCAGTTTCAGCCTCTCCCAGGAGTGACATTTTATACAAACCAGTTTGGAATTTCCTGATCCACACTAGTGAGGGAATCTGCCTGGTAAGACCCCCCTACTTCCCCACTTCCTCACCCCCCAAACCGCCTTCCCTTAAAGCAGCGGTTCTCAACCTGTGGGTCGCGACCCCTTTGGCGGTCGAATGACCCTTTCACAGGGGTCGCCTAAGACCATCCTGCATATCAGATATTTACATTACGATTCATAACGGTAGCAACATTACAGTTATGAAGTAGCAACGAAAATCATGTTATGGTTGGGTCACAACATGAGGAACTGTATTTAAAGGGCCAGAAGGTTGAGAACCACTGCCTTAAAGGAAGGTGTCCTTGCCTGAAATAATCCACCCTTAACTCTTTCGTCCTATAAAAAACTTCCATCACCCAGCCGGTGTGGCTTAGTGGTTAAACATAGACCTATGAACCAGGAGGTCACGGTTCGATTCCCGGTCAGGGCACATGCCCGGGTTGCAGGCTCAATCCCCAGTTAGGGGTGTGCAGGAGGCAGCGGATCAATGATTCTCATCACTGATGTTTCTATCTTTCTCTCCCTCTCCCTTCCTCTCTGAAATCAATAATAACATATTGGAAAAAAAAAAAACTTCCATCTTGTACAACCCCCAGAGTGCCCTTCTAGCGGCTAGATGAGATGCTGCCGGATTCATGAATCACTTAATAAAGCCAATTAAGAACTTAAAATTTACTGGGTTGAATTTTGCTTTTTAATGACTCCCATTAAGAAAACCATGACTCACAAGTGTTCATTCCCGCAGATTTCTGCCACCACCCTCCTACAGATGTAACTATCTTTGCCCCCAGCATGTCTGCAGACTCCCTCCTCTTGTTCAAGCTCAATCTACCCACCTCCGCTTTGTCCCCTCCTTGCCCTTCTTCTCCCCAACGCTGGACAGTATTACATTGGTCACTTCCCATCTCTCCTGTATCTTTCACCTCTCTCTCTCTCTCTCAATCCTTCCCCACACTCTCTTATCTCAAAAAGAAAAAAAAAGCAAACCCTGGCAGGTTGCTCAGTGGTTAGAGCATCAAATCTTGGACCGAGGGATTGTGGGTTCAATTCCTGGTCACAGGCATGTCCCTTGGTTGCAGGTTCTCCAACCCCGTAGGGGCTCCTGTGGGAGGCAACCAATCCATGTGTCTCTCTTTCTCCCCCTCCTCCCTCCCTTCCACTCTCTGGAAATCAATGGAAAAAATATCCTCTGGTGAGGTTTTTTTTTGGTTTTGGGGGGGGTTTTTTTTAAGAAAAGAAGGAATCCTTGATTCCAGAATCTCTTTCCCTTCACATCCAGGTTCGTCTAAAGCAGAGGTGAGGAACAGCCAGCCCACAGGCCATAGAAGGCCCGTGAAATCATTTGGTCTGGCTCTGCCAAAGCGTTAGGGGTGAGTTAATCAAATGTTTGACCAAATACAGCAGGCTAATGTCTAAGCTGGTCATTTTGCATGGCCCTCGAATGGTGTTAAAAACATCCAATGGTCCTGGGCAGAAAGAAGGCTCCCCACCCCTGCCCTAAAGAGTAGTCTACTCACCAGTCTCGCCTCTCCCCCGCCCCTGTACTCCTCCAGCTACTCTCACCACTCCTCGTAAACTCCTCTGCTTAAAGTCACCAATAGCCAGTGTAGGGGTTTAGAACAAGTTACCCCAAGATGTGCCTGTGTGGTATGCAGGTTGTTCTGAGCTACAGGCAACCAGGACTCTGTGGGCTCGAGAGAAACTTCTGCCCTTTCCAAACTAACTACCTAGAAGAATTTGAATTAGGGGCCTTACCCATAATTAAAGATTATCAGAAATCATTTATTTTATTTTATTTTTTTACCTATCTATAGGACAGGGCAAATTTACTGAAGATCTAGTCTTATTCTGACCATATATATACTAGTCTACCTTATTTTCCCTTTCTGTGAGTGAACCTCTCATGTACGTGGGCTTCCCATATACTAGTATATGCATGTAATTAAATTCTTTTCTTGTTAATCTGTCTCATGTTTATTTATTTTTAAACCTCATCTGAGGATACGTTTTTATTGAGAGAGAGAGAGAGAGAGAGAGAGAAGAAAGAGAAACATCAAAGTGAGAGAGAAACATCCATCAGTCACTTCCCATACACACCCCAACCAGGGATTGAACCGGCAACCTAGGTATGTGCCCTGACCAGGAATCGAACCTGCCACCTTTTTGGTGCATGGGATGATGCTCCAACCAACTGAGTCACCTGGCCAGTACTCATGTCTATTAAACCAGCTGAAAGAACCTTGAGGATAGAGGAAAATTTCTTCCTCCCCCACACTCATATTAAAAAGAGAGAACCATAGGCCCAAAATGGCATCACTTGTGCTAAAAGCCCATGATACCAAACCTAGATTTTAATACCTAACCTAATTGCAGTTTCAGCCTCTCCCAGGAGTGGCATTTTACACAAATCAGTTTGGAATTTCCTGGTCCACACTAGTGAGTTAATCTGCCCTTTAAGACCCCCTTCCCCTAAGGCAGTGGTTCTCAACCTTCCTAATGCCGCGACCCTTTAATACAGTTCCTCATGTTGTGGTGACCCCCAACCATAAAATTTTTGTTGCTACTTCATAACTGTAATTTTGCTACTGTTATGAATTGTAATGTAAATATCTGATATGCAGGATGTATTTTCATTGTTACAAATTGAACATAATTAGAGCATAGTGATTAATCACAAAAACAATATGTAATTATAAATGTGTTTTCCAACAGTCTTAGGAGTCCCCTGTGAAAGGGTTGTTCGACCCCCAAAGGGTCTCGACCCACAGGTTGAGAACCGCTGCCCTAAGGGAAGGTGTCCTTGCCTGAAATAATCCACTCTTAACTTCTTGGTCCCACCCTCTTTCTGCCTATAAAAACCTTCCATTTGTACAACCACCAGAGTGCCCTTCTAGTTACGAGATGGGATGCTGTCCAATTCATGAATCGCTTTAAAAAGCCAATTACATCTTCAAATTTACTCAGTTGAATTTTGTTTTTTAACACTAGCGATGAAAATCCAATGGTAAATATTCTGTCCTTGTAATATTTGGCCTTTCTGTGGCCTTTGTCATTGTTAAACACTGCCACCTGTCCAACAATTGCTCCTTCCCCGTTTCCGAAACACAGGGTTGTCTGCCTCCTCTCTGCCCAGCTCTGCCGTGTCTCTCTCCCTCACTGCTAACCTCTTCTGCCCGCCGCCTTGCTCCCCTCTTCCGCCCAGGGCTCTTCCCACTCCAAATGATCTTGCTCACCTCTACCCACCGTCCTCTCTATGTCCACTAACCCCAAATCTCTGCAAAATCTCAGGGCCATGTAGCCCAATACCTTCCGGACAGCCTCAAAAGTTCCAGAACTCAATGCAGTATCTTTCCAAGCCCGCCCCTGTTTCATCTTCCGGGATGCCTCCCTCAGTTAATGGCACCATTCAATGTCCTTTGGTGAGAAACTCTCACTATCCAATAAATGGCAAAAACCTTTGGTTTTTACCTCCTAAATGCCTCTCTTCCATCCTCACTGCTCTGGTTGTGTGGTAGGCAGTTAGAGCAAGGATGATGGGCAGGTACAGAAGGTCATCCATGTGGCCAGCCCCAGGTGCCTCACAACAGACAATCAATTCTAGGGTGAGACCTCACCCCCAGGGTGACTTTCCCTCCCCTACCACATCGCTGCTCTGGTCACTGCTGGTCGCTGGTCTTGCTGTTTGGACCCCCTGACCTCTCTAGAGATAACATCTAGGCCTAAGTTATATTTCAGCTCCAGGCCCAGATAAGCAACCAAACCAACCACCGCTGATGTCAGGACCAGCTGCATTGAATAATGACCCCCTGCCCTGTGCCTGCCAATCAGTCAGCGGAGATCACAACCCTGAAAGGACACCCCTGGGAAACTGCTGACTATGCTCTTGAGATCTTCCCCTGGGACCTCCCCTAGTCTCCACCCTTAAACCCTTAGGACTGAGGACCCAGAGTGCTCTCCCTTCCTAGAGCACACCCATGCCTCTCCCTTTCCATTTCCCTTTCCCTGCCCCATTTCTTCCCCTCCCTCCCCCACTCCCCCTGCCCCAGGCACGTTACCATTAGCTTCCTCACTCCCAAGCTCCAAACCCTTCCTTTACCTCCATAACTTGTTTCCTAAGCCCATCTTCTAGGAATTACTTCTTCTACCTCTGTGATTTACCCAATAAATGTTCTCTTACAGTCTGAGTCCTGGTTCTGAATTCCTTCCTAGCCAAAACCCAAGTACCTAGGTTACTAAACCCAGATGTGGTCTGACTCCACCGGTCAGACACCTGGTGCTCTTTCAGCCCACAACAGTCGGGCCACCATCTCTCCCCCAAACTCTTCCTACTCTTCCTGTGGGATGTACCTACTTCCAGTCCATTATTACTTCATCCTCCACGCTGAAGCTAATCTGTTTGACCTAAATTAAAACACAATGCCTCGACACTCACTGACCTGCTGAAAACTCCAGGGCTTCCAGAATCCTTTAGGTTAAAACCCGAACTCCTTAACATGGTACACAAAACCCTGAACTCCCCACTCCCCTTCTTACACTTTCATTCCTGCAGCCCCAAACCTTGTAGTTCACAGAGCCCATCACAAAGTTCCATCCTTCTGTGCCTTGGCATGTGCTGTGCAGGAGCCAGAATGCCCCCTCCTTTTCCCCTTCTCTAGGTCTCTGGTGATCAGTCTTCAAAACCCTGATCAGTGGTTAAGCGTCATGGCTCAGTGGTTAAGCGTCGACTTATGAACCAGGAGGTCACGGTTTGATTCCCGGTCAAGGCACATGCCCAGGTTGCCGGCTCGATCCCCAGTGAGGGGCGTGCAGAGGGCAGCTGATCAATGATTCTCTCTCATCATTGACGTTTCTATCTCTCTCTCCCTCTCCCTCTCCCTTGCTCTCTGTAATCAATATATATATTTAAACCCTGCTTTCTTCCTGTATGAAGCCTTTCCTTACTCTTCCACTGTCAAATCCCTCCAACTTTCTAATACTTCTGCAGCATTTATAGCCTTCTATTTCACATATCATACCAAGGTTTATTGACTTCCTCTTTATCTTCCATATTAAACAGTGAGTTCTCTATGGGTTCATTATGCCTCCAGTACTTGGCATAATGATTAGCACTTAGTAGATGCTTAATAAAAGGGTGAACAGAGTGGGTACTTATAAGCGGCATTTGTTTCCAAAGGATCATGGACATAGGAGCACTAGGGAACTCCTGGCCATTCAACCGTAAGGTCCTGAGTTTCTGGCTGTGTCCATAAGAAACTGGAGGGATGCCTTTGGGGGACCCAGAATCTGCATGAGAGCGCATTGGGATTTCCCATAGCAATGCAGTTGTTTCTTGCTTTTATCCCAATCCACTTTGGGAGAGAGAGTTTAGGAAGTTCTTGGCCAAGAAAGGTACAATTAATAAAAGTGGCCCTAACCGGTTCAGCTCAGTGGATAGAGCATCGGCCTGTGGACTGAAAGGTCCCAGGTTCGATTCCGGCCAAAAGGCATGTACCTTGGTTGTGGGCACATCCCTAATAGGAGGTGTGCAGGAGGCAGCTGATTGATGTTTCTCTCTCATCGATGTTTCTAACTCTCTATCCCACTCCCTTCCTCTCTGTGAAAAATCAATAAAATATATATTTTTTTAAATTAAAAATAAATAAATAAATAAAAGTGATGACTTAGGACCAGGCCTCAATAAAAACCCATTTTCAGGCACAGATTCCGAAGGATGAGAGTGAGGTGTAAGGATCAGTACAAGCAGAACAGAGAGCACACAACTCCAGTATTTAGAAAGTTCTTTGTTCTAAATATCACATAGTAAATATCTCATGGAGGAGATCTAGCCTTGCTGAGGGAAACTGGATAAGGCTGGGTTTCATGCATGAAGGCGTATGAATTTCACATCAGGGCATTTAAAGGCTTTGGCCCAAAATCACATGGTGCCTGCTATCTTAGTGGATCATTTGTAAAAACACATTAGATACTTACAGATGACTGAGCAGATAGGTCCCACTTTGTACTTGGTGCCATGCAGCTTTTGCAGCGATTGGGTAGCCTTTTGGGCCACTTCGTTCTACAGTGAGAGAAGCACGGGAAGATGAATGGATAACACATATCTCTTGGAAGAACAGATGCCCAATAGCAGAATGTAGAATGGGACAGTTAACTGGACCCTCTGGTTAATTGAGGATTAAGCACAACACCCTTTTTGTTTCAACCATTTTCGATGAGAAGTAAGCACAGCTCACTTTTGTTAGCTTTTAAACTACTACATGATCGCTTCTCGGCCTTTTGGCTCAGATCAAGTGTAGTATATGTTCCTATCAGTTTAATAGCTGATACAGCCTCTATTTTAAAAAAAATACAAAATGAAGACCCCCCTTCCCCCCGATTATTTGATCATCCAGACGCTTACATTAATAATGACCAGGGTTATTACTTTGCCACAAGCTCTTCCTGTTCAGGGCTGTGGATGGAAATAGGGTGGGAGGAAGGGGCTCAACAGAATGTGTACTGACCCCAGGATGTACCCAGAAAGTTGATTTTTCCCCCCTCCTGGATCCTTACATTGGCTTATTTCCCCATGATTGTCTCTTTTTCCAAGAAGTAGAGCTCAGCAAAATATTTTCCATTATTTGAGGGTTCCAATTTTGACTGATTGAGGCTTTACTATCCTTGCTGAAATGTGGGTCCAGGAAAACAACTATACAATTACCAGATGGGGGAAGCCTGGCTCGGCAGAATCCTCAGAGAGCCTGGGGGTTTCAGTTGTCAATAAGCCCAGCATGAGTCAACCGTACGGTGCTACTGCCAATTAACTGACCCTCGGCTGCAGAAGCAGAAGCGCGCAGTCTGGAGGAGGGCAGTGATGGTCACACTCTGCTGTGCTGCTTAACCCACCGCACAAGTTTTGCATTCACTTCTGGGAGCTACTCTTGAAGAACACAGAAAAAACCCAGCGTGTTTGGAAAATAGCAACCTGAATGGTATGGAAACTTGGGATCCAATTATGAGTGCTTGAAAGAACTTGGGGTATTTAGCAGAGATAAGGAAAAACCTAGGAGAAACAGGTTACTGGTCTTCAAGTAATTAATGGATTTGCCTCTCAAAGAGAAATAAACTTGTTCCATGGAGCCAGACGATAAATCAGGGCTGGCAGGTGAAAACCATAAGGAGGTGGTTTGGCTCTCTATTGGGAAAAATGCAAACAATCAAATGTGCCCCAAAATGGAATAGGCTCCTTGAAGCCAGGAACCCACCTGGCAGAGATGTGAGCACCAGGTTTGGACCATTTAAAGTGATCTAGATCTACTAAAAATACCTTTTAGGTTCTTTTCAATCCTGACATTCTTTTTCCCCCAGTTCAACCCTGAGCGATAGATACACCATCAAAACCCTGAAACCTGCCCTACGGCGCTAAAATCCAACTGAGATGAAAGCTACACCTGAATTTGAATAATCTATGTCATTTCTGCCAGGAGCTATTGACAAGAATTTATTTGGAAATAAATCCACCAAAAGGTCACATCTCAAGGCTGATCTCTAGGATATGGGTTTCAAAATTCAAGCCTAAAAGCCAAATTGGAAATATTTGCACATTCTCTTCAGCTGAGGATAGTTCTTGCTCATTTCTAAGCAGCCCTCTGAGATGTCACCATCTGATATAAGGCTGCCACCAGTTTACCTAGTCCTCAAACAGAAAAGATGATGGGAGATATCAAGTTAGGGAAGTGAGTGTTTAATGCCCAATATCATACATTAGAGTGCACCACAATGGCAGATCATGGAGCTGAAGGCACCAGGAAGGTATCAGGCAAGGAGCTGGAAGAGAGCATAGAGCATCTCTGATTCTAGGTCCTCCAAGTGGTTATTTTCTAAGCAACAGAAAGCACATCCTGGGAGCTTATGTTCAAATCAGGGTCCTGCTCATCAAGATTAAGGCCATAATAATTTCATGAATTCTATTTCCAAAGGAAACTTAATTTAGGAAAGTCCACATCACAATCATCTCAGTGGTTGGACATATTATGTCTCATTCATCTTTATAACCTATCACTAGTGCACTCCCATCTCAGTACCTAACTTTATGACTGAAACTTACTTGTCCACACAATGGATATTTGTGGTTGAGCTAAAATGACGTTTCAGAAACTCACCAGTTCATCAAAGTCGTCTAACTTGGTACATTTATACCCATAGGGGAACATCAGCAGCTGGGAGTAGCTGTGGAGGGTAATGAAGGCCTTGACTTTTCCATGACTCTTGATGAAGTCCACTATGGATTTCACCTCAACTTCAGAGTTGGCACTGGGTCCATGGTATGAATCAGAGCAAGGACTCTTGCTGGCTCCAGGTCCTGATGTAAGAAACCCAAGAGAGAACAGTGAGCTGAACAGAGACACTGTACGAAGGCAGTTTCCACGCATCACTAAGTCCCTCCCCTGGAAATCAGAGCAAGAACGTTAGTCAGGAAGCAAGTGGTTTTGCACATAGCTTTCTTCTTTAAAATATGGTTCTATATGACAGAAAGAGCTATCAAATTAGCCCGTCTCCTCTCTGTGGGAGTTGTTGGAAGAAAAGCTAGATTTAATATTATAGATGGAATTCCTGCACTGGGTAGGAGTTGAGCAAGTTCATTTTCTGGGATCCCTTCCAATTCTTAGAGTCCAAGAGTAGAAGATTCTATGCATCTGTACTTCTAAGTCACAAAGCCACAAATGCAAAGAACCTCTGACATCTTTTCTACGGTGAGGAAATCACAACTACATCTGACAACAAGGACACCTTGGGCTTTGATTTTCTCAGCAACTAGAGTAACTCATGACCACTGAAGGGGGTCCACTGTGGCCTGGCCAGGACTATGACTGCTAGAGAAACGGATGGGATGGGTAGGAGCTGGGACTCCCCAGGGTCTCTAAGTGATATGGACAAAGGTAAATATAGCCTGTCACCCTTACTTTAGGATTCTTTTACAAGAACAACATTATTTTGGATCTGGTACTTTGATTTTTTTTTTCCTTACACTAAAACACACACACACACACACTATTGTAAAATCGATGAATGAAGAAGTTGCCACTCATCCATATCCTATCACAATCCCCTAGTACGTTTTCTTTTGGTTCAATGAATCCCACTCATTTATTTGTCTTACAAATATTCCATGATTGCCTTCTATGTTCCAGACACTGCTAGGTGTTAGGAAAACTGCAGTGAAAGAGATAGTTTCTCACCTCACTGTTATCATACCTAATAAGGGGAAAAAAAACAAATTCCAATTCTGTGATAAAATATAAGGAGTTTTAACTGATGCCTGAATGCATAAAGGAGCAGCCAACCAGACTGCCACTGAACTCCGAACAATTAGAGCTGCACGTCAACAAAGCCAGAGCAGCACGCTAATATTTTCTCGTTTGAATCTATTTTGAAAATCAGTTTCTTAGTCTTCTTTGGACTTTAGTTTTCTTTCTCGAAGCATCCATGGGTGATGTAATGCGTCTCTCCCTATAGATCCTAACCCCCTCTAGTGGTTGGTTCGGGGCTTCCGGAGGCCTCCCGCCATTGCGCAGCGTCCTACTCTGAGAGCTCAGCAGCTGAGCCGGGCTTCAGCTTGTGGGAAAACCAAGATGTGAGACAAAATATATTAAACGCTGCTCAGAGCGCTGTGACAGCACGGCGAGCCTGCGAAGGGAATTTGGTTAAGTGTTTTCCAAATTGGTTTTTAAATGGCTTGAATCCTGAATGGGCTTAGCGGGCTGACAGTCCTGCAGAGCCATGCACAACGGCTAGTTGGCCAGACAAAGTCGGACCATTCCTGGAGGCAAGTCCCCGCGCTCACCTCCAAAACCTGCGTCCCAGTTCCGGTTAGGATCAACACCAACACAGCGGCTTCCAGACACTTTGGACCGGGTCTTTCGCCACATACGATTCTTTAAAATCCAACCAAAAGAGAAAAGGAAGGGGGTGGGATACGGTCATTCAGCCTGAGGAGCCGGTCTCTTTAGAATTCTGTTCATTTCCCTCCCTCCCTCCCGAAGGCCCCTGTGAAATGGCACGAATTG
Organism: Myotis daubentonii; assembly: GCF_963259705.1. Taxonomy (NCBI): domain Eukaryota; kingdom Metazoa; phylum Chordata; class Mammalia; order Chiroptera; family Vespertilionidae; genus Myotis; species Myotis daubentonii. The sequence continues at coordinate 23,834,303 of NC_081849.1, read as the reverse complement.
CCCTTGCACAGAGGTGTGGAGTAGTCCTCCCACCGAGTTCTGCTGGGGAATTTCAGTACGTTTCACAGAGAGAGAAGCAGACAGTCCCCCATCTCCTCAAATGAATACTGACCCGCCAAACCATGTTCCCTAGAACAGCAGTTCTATTCAATGTTAACAACAAACACAGAACAAAAAAAGTGGGGAGAAAGCAAGGGTTCCAGAATCGTTTGGGAAAATATAAAACTAAATTGGCTGATTTACTTTAGAACTTCTAACGGTTTTTTAATGCTCTATTTTTTTTTTTTTTTTTACAAAACTCCAAGAAAGGGATATAGTGGGCGATAGTTCCCAAACTTCTCTGTGGAACTTTTATTCATAGGGTATCTCATAAGATGAGTACTAGTATTTGTACGAGTTCCTTTTGAAACCTCGTTGAAAAATGCTATCATAGCCAGATCTCTCCAAAAATAAATTTGAAGCTCTCACTCATTTTGAACATACGTGGGGTCACGGTTGCCACAATGGCGTTTTGTAATGAGATTTTTACAGGGGGGGAAAGAGAAAGAACGACATAACTCCTTTTAGTAATACTCCAGAGATTCCTTCTACAGATTTTAAGTAAAATGTGAGATGTATTGTACTGCCTACCTAAATCCTACCACAAATCTAATTGTCAGCAGGTAACATCCGCCTCCACTTTTCTATCAATCCTGCCACAAAAACACAGAGATAATTGGAACAAATCTCCTAGGTGACTCACAGTGAACAATGAGCTCTAATAGCCCAGCCTAACAGCTGAAATGAGGCACTGACGGAGGCAGTATGTGAAGCCACCGTGGGCTGTAATAAGAAGTGATTATAAATTCCACTGCTTGCCTCAATGCAGGGCCACTACGGAGAGATTAGGCATTCTGTTTACAGTGAGTCAAGGGCAGAGAGATTACTTTTATTTTGTTTTTCAAAGTCCCTACACCCCTCCTTAGGTTCTTGTTGTGAGAAGAGAAAAAGTCCAAGCTTACTTTGGTTTGAGAGAACACATATCCATCGGGGTTTGTGACGGGCAGCAGGAAGATATCCATGGTATCCAAGATGGAAGTGATGGATGGATCATTTCCATAATCAGAGGCAATCTGAGCAGAGGCAACAACATATATGTCAAGCTCACCCTTCCCTTTCACCGGGGAACACAGGATAGAATATTAAGGCAATGTGTTTTTTCCACACATGAACTAGATATCACTGCTGGTCAATGAAAAGTCTCACCAGACTTCATCCAATTTCCTGCAGTGTTAATGTGTTTCATATGCCAGCGTCTACACTTTTATTTCTGGTCAGAAGTATTTATATTAAATAAAAAATCAGATATTACTTATCCATTTTCTCTAAAAAGCAGTAGAATCCTTCCTATTAATTCTGGTGAGGCATTTTGCAATGGTAGGCAATGGTGTACGTGCCTTATAGGGATCTATGAATCAAAGAAATGTTTGCAGTTTACCTTAATCACCACAGAGGGTAGCTTTCCAAAAGAACTCTCAACCAACATCAGATAACTTAAATATGCGGAGACTTTTCTAAAGATACTGAGAGGCAGTTAAATTCCATTTGGGGAATTAAATTTCTACTTGCAATCAATTGCAGTAGAGTTGAAGTTTCTGCTGGATTAAAATTTACTCATTTCCTGTGCTCAGCCATCCTAAAGCATTATTATTCAACTGTTAAATATCCATTTCATAATACCCTAAAGGTAACCGCATTTTAATTGAAGGGAAAAATGTATCAGTCAGTATGCACGTGGTTGCACATGCTTGAATGATCTGATGTGGATTGATTTCCTTTGCTCATGAATTAACATTCTGATTTATAGCGTGTCACTTTTGAATTACTTAGGAAATACCAGACGAGGTCACACCCAGCCTGGTGTCCTGACTCTAATTCCAATGAACCTGCGGAAGGAGAGGTATTGCTACACCCTGACTTCAAAATCAGATTTGGAAAATTTTCAGAGCCACCAAAAACCCTGAACGAATTCCACTTTGGATCTGTAGGTCAAAGTAAACTCTTCTAGCACCCGTTTATATTTCCCATCTGAGTCCCCTTCGTGGTTTCCTAGCTTTCTAGCACATCGTGCCCCAGCCCTGAGAATTCGAGGCAGCAAAGCAATTTTTCTCTTGTCTGTTCTTCGGCTGAAATCTGACTCCCCAGGGCCCTTCTTTTCTACCCTCTCCATCTCTTCTAGCTCCCTTTTCTTTTAGCAGGCACACAGCGGCCCACCAGAGGACGGGGCCAGGGTCCTGGCTGGGGCGACACCAAAAGAGGTTGAATGGCTCTGATTCCTGCCCGCGTGACAAGAAGCAGCGGGGCTGAGAGCTTCAGCCGTTAGGACCACAGGGATTGTTGTGTGGTTACGTGGGTCCTGATCCCAGAAAAAAAAATAATAATAATGGAAGAACGTTAGGCAGAATCACCTTATTTGCTGTCCACAGAGCAGTAGCTTGTGTTACCCACTCTCGAGCATGGATCCCGGCGTCCAGCCAGATGGCCGGCTTGTCTCCTCCGGTACTGAACTGCAAGAGAAGCGGGAAAGGGGACCCCTCCAGCGCCGCCGCCCCCGGCCCTATCGTTTACCCGGGGCCTTGTCTGTCCCTCTTCCTGTATTTGACGTGATTGAGAGAGAAGGAGGAGGTGTAGACAGTGATGCATCAATTAACTCTTCTCACTTAATGTGATTTTTTGGGTCCCCTTCCTTTAACATAAGCTCAGTGCAGGCTAAGGACAGCAAAGACTTTTTCTTTTTTCGTGTTTGTAAAAAATCATTACAGATAATGTAATGACATGAAAATATGTTCATTGTATGTTGCAAATTTTTTTAAAAAAAGGTTACAAAATAGTGTGATGCCATTTTTATTTTTTTAAAAAGGCCAGTTCGTGTGTATGTGTGTATATGCACACATACAAACATATGAGATAAAGGGAGAGGGAGAGAAAATGGAAGGATATGGAGCATCTAATAGCTATCATTCCATACTTGCGGAATTAGGAATATGGAGATGTTTTTCTCCCTCCCCCCTTTTTTTCTTTTTTTTTTTTTTGTTTCTCTTCCAATTTTATGCAATGATTGTATCGTTTTTGTAATAAAAATGTTCATGATAACCTTTTGAGTCCTTCATAAAAACAGGATGGCAGGCTCTGAGGTGCGTCCCAGAGTTTAAATTTTATGATCTAAGTGGCTCAGTTTTATTGGGAGCAGTGGTTTTGCCAACTGGATCAGCAAATGGGGAGGAAAACATTATTTTTGCACCATCAATTTCTATGTCTGCGCAGCACTCTAAACATAGCAGATACGGTAAATGAGAAATGCAAATCCTTGCTAAAAATTATATTTCACGGGTTTTGAGAGTTTTCTTTCAAGTGTTCCCTGCCTTTCCCTCCCAAGAACTCAAATGTTAAAAGCAGGGTAGTTAAAAAAACACATTCTCAACCACGAACCGCCCTGGAGAAGGGAAGCCAGGAAAAGCCGGGGGAGGGGTGGAGTAGGGAGGGGGGCGCGGGGGCTGCGGTTTCCTGACCCAGCAGCAGGAGAAACAGGCAAGAGGAAAATTTTTAAAAGAAGGTAGTGAATATTAGCAAATGTGCCCTAGTCCAGTGTCAATAAAGTAAGCAAACCACTCCTCTCGGGCCTGCTTTGAGAAAAGCAGTCTGGTGAAACCCATCTGTCCCGAGTCGGTTGGTTCTCAGCCATAACGTTTCCAAATTTAGCACTGAGTTGTGACATTCATTCTCTCTCTCTCTCTCTCTCTCTCTCTCTCTCTCTCTCTCTCTCTCTCTCTCAACAAACTCTTTCTAGGAAATCTGGGGAAATAATTTTCACTCTTTTTCAGGGCGAGGTGAAAAAACTTGAAATTTCCTCACTAAGTCTGTTAGAGGTTTCAGGTTGGAATACTTTTAAAAAATGCCTGTTTCTGGACCTTTGCCTTTGCGATTTGGTTGCCTGTCATCCTTTCGCACACAGCGGGAACTCCTTTTTTGTTTGTTTTTTTAATGCGGGAACTCTTCTTTTTAAATGTAGCTCTGGCTTGGGCGCCTTTTTTTTTTTTTTTTTAATCTCTCGGCTTTAAAAAAGAGAGAGGAAAGAAAAAAAAGGGGGGGGGAGAGAAACACCGCACAGAACTGCTAGCTTGATTAAATACAGAATATCTCACCTATTCTCCCCGCCCCGTGTCCTGCACCTCCCCCATCCTCTCCAGACTCTGGGGCCCGCACCCCCGCCCCCTCCCTTGGTTGCTATTGGCGCCTGGGCCTCCGGGCCCCTGCAAGTGGATTTATCAAGATGAGAGCGTTAATTCACTCCTGCAGACCTGCGTCAGTTTGCGTAGGACAGAAAAAGAAAAAGAAAGGGGGGACAGGCGTGGGCGGGAATGGGGAGGTGGATACTCAAAACCGGCAAGGACCGGTTGGAGGGCAGGCGGGGCGGAGGGAGGCTCCCGGGCAGCGCGGGAACGACGGCCGCCTGGGAGCCGCGGGTTCGAGCCTGGGGAGGAGACACCCCCCCCCCGCCCCCCTCTGCATCTGTGTACCTTGAGCACGTTCATGGGCCGTTTTTCGAAAGAATGGCCAATAGTCACTTTGCTCACTAGTCCCGGGTGCTCGGCCACGAGGTTGTCCATTGCTTGGGAAATCTGAAATGTTTAAGATGAATAAATGGCCATTTGCAAGTGAATAATCTGATGCATCTATCAGCGGCTTTTCTCTCTCCCCATTCCCATTCCCCCAGGACAAAATGAACAGGGCAGCGGGCAGATGCCGCTGGATGGGGACGTTTGCATCCGAGCTGAGAGAGGGGCGCTGGGCATCTGCAGGGCTGGGGCCGGGCTGAGAGAGGGGCGCTGGGCATCTGCAGGGCTGGGGCCGGGCTGAGAGAGGGGCGCTGGCCATTTGCAGGGCTGGGGCCGGGCTGAGAGAGGGGCGCTGGGCATCTGCAGGGCTGGGGCCGGGGAGCCATTTTGCGGCTGCAGCGCCGGCTTTTTTTTCTGTTTTGTGCTTAAAACAAAATGGCCCTTTCCAGGCTTGCCTGTGGCTTGCCTCGCCGGGCCCTGGAGTGCAGCTTCCCCAGGCGGAAGGCTGCTCCCCCTTACCCGCGGAGGAACACAAATGGTAGTGGTACCAAGAAATAAAAAGGTGGATTTAGAGGCGAGGCGAGCATTACGAAACGCAGCAGGGCTCGGTCAGGCCGCAGATGCGCTGGTCGCCAGCGACCTCGCCTCCTATTTGCGAAGCTGATTGAAATTCTGTGCAGCTGGGGCGCCCAAGCTGTGTCCATGGCCGGGACTGAGGCGGGTCTGGGCGCGTCTGCAGAAGGAGCAGCAGGAAAGCAGCTCCTCCAGCTGCGGCCAGCATTTGCGCTCCGTAGGACAGACCCCAGTCTGCGAGGCCCGCAAAGGAGAGGGGCATCCCTCTCCTCCCTCCCTGTATCGATCCATAATCCCTTATCTGAAACCCTTAGGGGCCACACACATTTGCAAATTAAGGGGTTTTGGTGGTGGCGGGGGAGAGCTGCAGGAAGGTGGGAAGCCTGCATTGTATATTATACACGTGGCATCGCTCCATATTCAAATGCATTGATATTTCTGGCAGTGACACAAATGAGTAGCAAGTCAGTTCGGGTCAGATTTTGCCCCCAAATGGGTTTAGGTCACGTTTTGCTACTAAGTAAATTGGGGGGGCTTTGTTGTCAGAGTTCTTTGCAATTTGTAATTCCTGATTTGGGGAGTCAGTACCTACAAGATACCTCCTTTCTGGCTCTATCCTACTCCCCCACCTCTCCCCTTAAGCCCCCGCCCCAACCCCCATCTCCTCATCCCCTTCCCTCCATCCCTCACCCCCAAATCAATCCGGGCAAATAGACCCGAGAAAAGTTCTGTCACAGAAACAAGACAACACTGTTCAGGTGCCCGGTGTCAGTGTGTGGCTGGTGGTGGGGAGGAGGGAGGGAGGGGGAGGAAGGGAGCGCTCTTCACTCCTGCAAACTCCGGAGAGAAGCAGGGACTGCCGCTGTGAGGTAGGGAGCTGTGGGCAGCTTGGGAGACCCTGCCACGGCTGGAAGTCAGAGGTGTCAAGGTGTCCCCTGATTCTATCATCAGTGACAGCGTGAAGCACAGCTCTCAAATGGCTTGGTAGGCAGCGAGGGCTGGAAATCAGCCAGGGGCCGCGAGCAGAGAGGAGGAGCCGGGCGGGCTGTTTGCTCACTTTAAGACACTCCTGGATGCTTCAAAAATAGTGGGGTGGCGCCTGAGATGGGCAGGGCGGGCTTCAGGTTCTGCCTTCAGGCAAGGGACACTTACTACTGGCTGTGAAACTCTAGGGAAACGTGGGAAAGCTAGGACATAGGAGAATAATTTCCATTAAATCAACCAAGCGGTCGTCTTGGTTTTGTTATCTGAGGAAAGAATGGCCCATTTCTCAGATGTTTGTTTTGCGACACCTACCTCTTCCAAGGTATGATAAGCTGCAAAGTTGAAGTTACCATTCCGTTCCCTTCTCTGATTGAATAACATTTCTTCATCCTCTTGGTCCAGCAGAACCTAAGACAAACCAGTTTTACCCCTGCTTACTTTACAGCAATGCATGTGCAGCTACAATTGTGAAGGAGATGGAACACCCCAGTCCCCAGTCCCAAGCTTTTCCTGTCCCATAGGCTCCCTTATTCTGGTAGCGCCCTGAAAGTGGACGGGGCATTCATGGGGCTCCTGGCCAGCCAGATGCTGCACATATAGAATGACAGTCAGTCCTGTGGTTGTCTTACAGTTCATCCCACCTCTCTGGGAACCCAGGGAGAACAGATGTAGATATGAACAAAACCAACTCCATCTCTGTGTCCCGGATTTCATTTCTTTTTTTTCTTTTTTTAAGTTTCATGCTGTGGCCTTTGACCAACTTCACAGTCCTTAGCAAGCATATCAAAGCTTTCTAATTGATGATTACCTGAGTTCCTTAAAATATAGCCATGATTATTTTTTTTTTTGTTAGAAACATCTGAATGGCATGACAACCAAGATGAGTATCAAACTGGCAACAGTATCGATGATAAACAATTATCTCTCACAGCTGTTTCAACCTTTTTCACATTCTGGCCCACATAAACGAATCACTAGAATTCTGCGACACACCAAAGAATATATTTTTTGCCGATCTGACTAAAATAGGCATAATTTTGATGCATTGACACTAGGCGGCTATTGTGCTGGCTGTTGTTCATTGTTTTGTTTGACAATCTAAGGGAAAAGAGGTCAGTGCCCCTGACTAAATACACAGGTATTACATGTTTTAAGAAGTCCTGCTGCACATTGGTTGAAAATCACCGATCTAACACCAACCATTAGGAGGTATGGCCCCGGGAGCTACTACATTCTTTGCCCCTTTGTCCTGTCAATCATTAGTACCCGAATTATACTATTAAAAAGGACACACGCATAAAGTACAGTAACAGGCCTGGTAGCAAAGAATAATTGGTACAAAACTGCTAGGCCATCCGTCTGTCTGCTCTGGCCCAATCTTCCCAAAAGTAAATTACCCTCTAAGTTCTGTTACAGTCTATGGAGTTGACTGCTTCGTCTTTGGTTCACAGGGCCTACCCTCCAATTAAAAACTAGATGAAAGAAAAAAATAATAAAATAAAAACTGGCCCATCTGGATTGACTCAGTGGTTGAGCATCGACCTATAAACCAGAAGGGCAAGGTTAGATTCCCAGTCAGGGCATATGCCTGAGTTGCAGGCTCAATCCCCAGTGTGGGGCATGCAGGAGGCAGCCGATAGATGATTCTCTCTCATCATTGATGTTTCTCTCTCTCTTTCTCTCTCTTCTCTCTCTCTCTCTCTCTCTCTCTCTCTCTCTCTCTCTCTCTCTCCTTCCTCTCTGAAATCAATAAAAATATTTTTTTTAAACTAGACAAATAACATCTTACTTTTCCCTACTTTGACCAGTATCCATCAGTTTGCCTTTATATTTCATGCCAGAAACTCTCTTTTGCCCTTACCCTTAAGTTTTTGATTACCATATCCAATTTGTGTCAAAAGTAGAAGAGAAAATGACACTGCCTCCCTTCCCACTCTGCAGGGGTGGCCCAGGCCGCAGGAAGGCACCCACGGGTCCCTTTGCTGGCAGAGAACCCAAAGATAAAGGAGGATGGTCCTTCAGTTCAAGTGGATCAGCAGGCCTCTGGAAGGATGGTCTCTGGGATAATTACCTGAACGTCGTCAATCATGATGGAATATGCAATGTCCTGGGACTCCAAGAAAATTTTGACTGCCTGGACACTGACAAAGGGAACTCGGACATGGGCTGTCTCTCCTGGGATGGTGGGTAATTTCCAGAAATCAAGCTGAAAGGGATAAAAGACCAAGGCAGTGAGTGGGGAATTCCAGGGAAAAGGACAGCTCAGCACTGATGGATTTCAAGAAATCAACTCATATCTACTTTATCTCAAGCCCACAAGACTGGAATCCTTGTAAAATCACTATGATAATGCGAGAAGGGTTTTTAAATAGCCAAGCATCCGCATATGAGCTATAACCCTCCCCCCCCCCCACTTCCCATGGCTAGATATTAAAATGGGCAGAAGGAACAGATTATTTAAAACTAAAAGACAGTTTTTTTTAACAGTTGACATTTAAGGGATCTAATTCATTTTATAACAGAATGTTAAGACTATGCATCATTTTAGGAGGTAAATAGTGCGTTAAAGGTTTTCAAAATTTTTCAAAGTAACTGCAAGCTCTCTCTTCATCCTTACAGTAAACCTGTGAGATAGAAGAATCGTTTGCTTATTCTCATTATACGGAATGGGAAAATGAGACACAGGAAACATGGGTGGCTTGCCCAGTGTCACAGAGCTGGGACAAGAGCCCAGGTTTTCTGCATCCCAGCTTCATGAGTTCGCATTCCACGCTGTCAGAGAAGATTAGATGCAGCCCAAAGTAAGAGATCTCAACCATCGTGTCTAACTGTGGAAGAGTCTCTAGGAAACAGAAACCCCCTCTAGGACAGATACCTGAAGATGTTCTTCAGCCTCCAGCTCCACCAGATTTTTTATTTGTTCTTCATTCCTTGGTATGATCTCAAGAACTTGATCTCTAAAGGATATTAACCACAGACATGACCTTAAAAGCAAAACCTGGACACGGTTTCCTGTTGCTTTCTGCTCCCGTTAGTCTCCACGTGCCAGGAGGTTAATGCAGCAGTTAATAATCTTTTTGACAATCAAGAAACTGATGAACAGTACACTGACCCACATCCCCAGAATGAGCAGTTGATAGAATGGCTTTACTTCCCCCAAGGGCATGTTATCTAAATAATAATTAAGAGGTTTACCTACTCCTAGCAGGAAGCTTGACATTAAAGTTACCTTTCTTGTAGCTAATGATTATTCTCAAATAGCACCTGCTGCGCATAAAGAATTGGCTTTTAAAACTTGTCTGTTCCTGTTTTTCAGATACAAGTGGGGGAAAAAAGTAGAATAATTAGTTTGGTGCTTGTAAGAGGAATTGAATTCATATCTGGGTAGACCTAGTATGGTTTGTTTGGGTTTTTTTTGCTGTGGTTCATTGAAATGTATCAGCATTCCATCTCCAAGCACCATTTATGGAGCCCACACTTGAGACATGGCTAGGGACAACTGGGACTCAGGAAAGTCATGATGTGGCTCTCTCTCCACACAAACACATATGTACATAATGGCGAACAAAGGATATCAAGGACAATTTGGCAGGAAAAAAGAAGTTGCAAAACAAGCAAACACATATCTTTAGAAAAAAATTGGGTAGCAGAGCTGGATTTTTGTCACCCTTGGTGACAGATGTTTCCCCTCAATCCCTTTCTCCAAGCAGGCTGACTTCCGGTGTCACTACCCTGCCCATTTGTACAGTGGGGAAGGGATTGGTACAAAGAGCATACACAGGGATAAGGATGTAGGCCTTCAGAAACCAAGCACCACGCAATTCCCAGTGAACTCGAGTGGAAGATATGTGAGTGATAGAATGAGATCTTCAAGGCTCTCCTGTCTTCAAGTAGCCACCTGCCACAGATGGTCTGAAAATTCTTTCATTTGAGTCTCATTCCTTTTGATGAATGCATAGATTCCCAGGAGTCCTCCTTTAAAATGGAAAGGCACTGGGAAAAGTAATACATTAAGCTAATATTTCCTGGTGTGCGTGCTAAGGAATAGTAGCCATTTGAGTTACTCAGCACTTTAAAAAAAACAACAAAGTGAAGCAGAGTTTCATGATCAAAAATATTGTGTAGATGCTGCAACCCAGATTCCCGCTCATAGATTTACAGAGCATGCTAATTTAGTAAAAGAACCTAGAAATCCTATAGTTTATTTAACCTGCTGATTCCAAAGTTTATTTGACCACCCACTTTTGAGGGCCAAATTTATTTGTCCACTTTGTTAGTTCCCTGGAATACTCTTCAAGAAATGCTGGCTAGCCCTAGCCATTTTGGCTCAGCGGTTAGAGCGTTGCCCTGCAGACTGAAGAGTCATGGATTCGATTCCCGTCAAGGGCAATCCCTGGCCCTTATTAGGGCACATGCGGGAGGCAACCAATCGATGTGTCTCTTTCACATCGATGTTTCTCTCCCCCCACCCCCTGCCCCCAGCCTTACACTCTCTCTCTAAAAAAAAAAAAAAAAAAAAAAAAAAAAAAAAAAAAAAAATCAATGGAAAAATATCCTCTGGTTGTGGATGAACAAAAACAACAATAACAAAACAAGAAAAAGAAATGCTGCCTAAAGCCTTTCATAGAATCTTGGAACCAAAGTATTTTGGAGCAAAGATGAATCTTAGAACGCCATGAGAGTTGGATTGGGATTGGTCTTCCCACTTCATGAGGTTCCACTACCTGGGCACTAGATCTGCAGATGGGGAAGACAAGGGTTGACATGGAGGATGAAACCGAGGAAGGTAGGGAGAAGGAGGTGGGAGGATAACCTATCACTTACTGAGGTGGCACTGAGATAAATGGCCAAACAGCTTTATTTTCAGTCATGCCTGTCACCTCTACATCCTGATCATCAGAGGGGAAAATGAGTAAGGACTGAGAGAAATAAGGTATATGTATTCGGTTTTCAGTTTTGTTGTTTTATTTAAATGTCATTCATATCTCTCTCTCTCTCTCTCTCTCTCTCTCTCTCTCTCTTATTAATCCCACTATCTCCTCTCCAAATCTAAGAGAACCCTCTGAAAATGCTGAATACCTACATCCATGATTCTGCCACAATCCAGTGAGAGCCTCTGTGCATCAAGTAAGCAAAATTCAGACAGGTATCAGAAAGCATTACTTACCCCACAAATGTTTCTCGACAGTAGATATGCCCCAGAAGGGCACCAAACAACAGGATCAACCTCATTGTCAAGGGTTCTCCTAGAGTCCAGAATGCAGTGTCAGTCCTGAAGTTATTTATAGGGACCGTGACTGAGCTGACCTATCAGCAGTCTAAGAACTCAGGTGAATTCCCACCTGGTAAAATTCCCACCTGCAGGTCAAATTCTCAAGGTTGTAGACCCACCTGTGTGATATCTGCCACTCGTACATTTTCCATTCCTACGATGAGATAACAAACTTTAATGGAAAGAGCATACAAGGGCAAATTACGTATTTATGATTTTGAACATAAAGTGCCACTAGCTCTACTCGGTGACAGAAGCCAGATTAATAGACCTAGAGGTTAAAGTCCATTCTGGGTCTCTGACAAAAAAAAAGGCACAGCATTTATAGCAATTATTTGGGCATCCTATCTATCACATTGCATTAGTTTGCTCATTTGTTTGTTTTTATAATGTTTACCCTTAAACACTGCAATCACTGAGTCCACATCTGCGGAGTCTCCCTGTAGATGTGGCCCTGTCTAGTTCTCACTCTATATTAAAACAAAACAGAAGGCCTTTTAATATTCAATTCTGAACTGTCTCTAAAGTCATCCATCTGCATTTGTACCAAATTGATGTCTTTGTTTCTGTACCATTTCCCAAACTGAAAATGTCTTTCTGATTATGATAATGAAATTGCTTGTAATAGAAAGTTTATATAAAACAGAAGTGTTTTTGCGTAATCACCAATAAGTTCTCCACCCAAAGAGAATCATTTGTTTTATATCTTTCCAAATTTCTGTGTTTTAGAACTTTCCTTAAACAAAAAATTGTATTGTATCATAGATTTTGATTTTTAAACAAATATTTTTTTAAAAAAAAAAAAGCAAAGGTGATATTTTCTTGTCTATAACATAGCTACTTTTAGGACTCATACTTTATTGCATTTTAGTCATTCACTCACATTATATTCAGCCTAGCAAGAATCAACCATAAACAGACACAAGGAAATATTCGTCTGTCCTCTGTGTGTCAAATTCTTCATCTGCATGCACTTTAAATCCTTGGGTTAGAATTCTCAAGTACCTACTTGAAAAGGAAAGGGTGTTTCTGGTTTAAGAAACTCCTGGATAAAACTTGTGGGGATCTTTAGTCTCTTAGGTGTCTGGAGAAAATAGAAACAGAGAGGCTGAGGCCATAATTAATCCTCAGATCCCCAGCACTTCTCAAGTAAACAGTAGTCATATGAACTGAAGTGAGTGTGCTTGGGGAACCAGTAAAAGCTTCTTGGAAACGGCGGGGATTGGACTGAGTCTGAGAGTGGGTAGGATTTGCCGAGGAGGGCCTGGATTTCTGGTGGTAGGGAAACAAGTGGACAACTGGGAAAGCACATGGCACACGGTTGGATCAGGGAGAAAACGTGCCCCACTCCGGCAGCTTTGACCTTGGACAGGTGGGAAGGTAGGGCTACATGGTGGAGGGCCTCCCAGTCCAAGCAGAGGAGTTTACACCAGATGAGAGGGGAAGTGTAGAGTCCCGGAAGATATCTGAGCAGGTACCTGATGATGAAGACAGTATTGACAATCAGGAGTCTTGTAAGATGGGTTGCCCGGCAGAGATACTCTAAGCAGGGAGCCAAGGACTTAAAATGATGCCTCTGGATTAATGGTAGCAGAGAGAATGCATGAGATGGGCTCGAAGGGGTATTTCAGTGGGAGAATCACAAGGGCCTGTTGAGTGATTGGGCCCAACTGGGTACAGGAGAGGTCGGGGAAAGGTGCTTTCCAGTGGCTGAGAGCCACCTCCCTGGAAGCCTCTCAGCAGTTCTTCACCCAGTTGTCACCTTGTGGCTTCAAAGAGGAATTTTTACTGGGAATTGCCACTCAAGGAATTGAACTCCCTTTAAGTGTAAAATACATGATAGCTCTCTTTTCTTCCTGAAAAGGACAGTGCGATGAGCCTAGAGCTGCTGTGGGGATCCAAGGTAAGTTTGCATCCCTCAGTACTGAGCCTGGAGTTAGTCCAAAGAAGAGAGAAGACTCTAGCACCATGCCTGAGATGAGGAAAAGAACATTCCCTGGGATGGACGAAAATAGTAATTATAAATAAATAGATAGATAGATAGATAGATAGATAGATAGATAGATAGATAGATAGAAGTCGGAGGAGGCGAAAGCACAAGCTGTAATAGGAAGCTGTAGGGAAAATTCCAGAAAGCATTGTTGTTTCTGTCACTGTTGTTCCTGACAATCTACGCAGATCCTTACCAAATAGAGCTTCATCCTTCTACCCCCTCATTCTAGAAGCTGCATAAAATCTGTTTAGACCGCTGTATTGAGGTGCACCTGGCGTACAGTAAACTGTATATATTTAAAATATGCAATTTGACAGTAAATGCAAAAATGAAGAATTAAATGGAGCCCTAGCCGGTTTGGCTCAGTGGCTAGAGCGTTGGCCTGGGGACTGAAGGGTCCCAGGTTCGATTCCGGTCAAGGGCACATGCCCAGGTTGCAGGCTCGATCCCCAGTGGGGGACGTGCAAGAGGCAGCCGATCAATGATTCTCTCTCATCATTGATTTTTCTGGCTCTCTTTCCCTATCCCTTCCTCTCTGAAATCAATAAAGATATATATTTTTTTTTAAATTTTGAATGTCTTTGCATGTAGAAACAGTATTACTTGTAGTAAAAGGAGTTCTACAGCTGTTAGTAAACCATTAATGATATTTTTCAGGACATTATGGATTAGATAGACTTCTGTGCTCTGACTGGAAAGTTCATACTTTCTGGAAAAATAAATGTGCTCCAAATTTCAATCAACCGAACTTTAAACCAAAGTTTCCATCAGAGGAAGATCATTACTTCAGAGTTGCTCGAGTCTCTGCCCCACATGAGCAAGGCAACTCTAAAATTTTATGGGATTGCTTTGTTTTGACAATTATACTATGGGTATACTAGTATAAGATGTTAATGTTAGAGAAATATGAATGAAAGATATACAGAAACTCCCTTGGCAACTTTTCTGTCTTGACAACTTTTCTGCAAATCCAAAGTTATTCCAAAAACTACTCTAAAATTAAAAGTTTATTAAAAAAAAAAAAAAAAACTTTCTGGGAAGCCACATGCAAAACAATGAAAACAGTGGAAAATATTTGCAACACAAATGTTATGTATGTATGTATGCATGTATTTTGCAGCCAAGAAAGTAAGAGTTTATTAAGGACATGGTGTCATGCTTAAAGTCACAGGTAACTAACGCTTAAAGACCTGACTTACAGCAACATCTATTTTAAAGGGTTAATAGCCTTACTATGTGGACAGTACTTATAAAACCTTACAAGAAAATATCTTGTAGAAAATAGACAATAATAAAAATAGGCAGATCAAACAAGCACACACACACTTATATACACAAGTATATAACCAAATATTTCTAAAAGTTCAATATCTGTAGTAACCAAAGAAATGCTATTTTTAAAAATGAGATGCCATTTTTTTCATCAATCAGGTTAGCAAAGTTGTTGGTATGTTTTTTTTAAATATATTTTTATTAATTTCAGAGAGGAAAGGAGAGGGAGAGAGAAATAGAAACATCAATGATGAGAGAGAATCATTGACTGGCTGCTTCCTCCATGCCCCACACTGGGGATCAAGTCTGCAACCTGGGCATGTGCCCTGATCAGAAATCGAACTGTGACCTCCTGCTTCATAGGTCGATGCTCAACCACCGAGCCAAGCCAGTTGGGCGGGGTACTTTTTATTGTAAAAAATGTTTGTTTGCTTGTTTTTTTTAATTTATTTTTCAGTTACAGTTGGCACACAATATTGTATTAGAGTCAGGTGTACAACATAATGATTAGACATTTATATACCTTATGAAGTGAACACCCTCGTAAGTCGAGTACCCACACACCTAACACCATACATAGTCTTTACAATATTATTGACTATATTCCCTATACCGTGCTTTATATCCCCATGACAATTTTTATAACTGACAGTTTGTACTTCTTAATCCCTTTCACCTTTTTCACCCAAATCTAGAAATTAATTTAATCAAGGAGGTAAAAGACCTGTGCTTGGAAACGCTAGACATTGAAGAAAGAAAATGAAGAAGGTACAAAGAAGTGGAAGGATTTACCATGCTCATGGGTAGGAAGAAATAATATGGTTAAAATGGCCATACTGCCCAATGTAATCTACAGATTCCGTATTTGTTTTTAATATCCAGAACTGGTGAGGGTTTGGAGAAAATGGGCACTAGTGGAAGAGTGTATACTATTACAACTTTCCAAGAGACAGATTTGGCAATTCACATCCAAAAACTTGCCCTAGTTGTTTTGGCTCAGTGGGTAGAGCATTAGCCTGTGGATCAAAGGGTCCCAGGTTCGATTCCAGTCAAGGGCCCGTACCTTGGTTGCAGGCTCCTCCTCAGGCCTGAAGCCTGGTCAAGGCTCATGCAGGAGGCAACTAATCGATATGTTTCTCTCACATCGATTTTTTTCTCTCTTCCACTCTCCCTAAAAATCAATGGAAAAAATATCCTTGGGCAAGGATTAAAAATCAACACTAATATGGAACGCTGTACCTACTGTTCTACTTTTAGGAATTTATTCTAAAAAGATCCTCATAAATACACATAAAGATTTACCTAGAATTTATATATTTTAAAATGGTGAAAAATTAGAAAAATCCTAGTGTCTTCTAATTGGCAACTGGTTAAATCAAGCAGAGCAAATTCACACCAACCAAAGATGTGGTAACCATTAAAAATTATGTTATATAAGAATATTATGACCATGGAAAGACATGGAAAGATGTTATGGGATATTGCAGGGGTTTTTTTAAAGGCAGCTTACAAAAGGAAAGAAGGAAGGAAGGAAGGAAGGAAGGAAGGAAGGAAGGAAGGAAGGAAGGAAGGAAGGACACGAATTCAAATTGTTATATAGGAAGGAAATACACCAAAAAGTTAACCCAGTGATTTGGCTACACAAATTGCCAAAATTTATTTTTTTTAAATATATTTTTATTGGTTTTTTAGAGAGAGAGGAATGGAGAGGGATAGAGAGATTGAAACATCAGTGAGAGAGGAACATTGATCAGTTGCCTCCTGCATGCTCCCTACTGGGGATCAAGCCCACAACCCGGGCATGTGCCCTGACCAGGGATCAAACCAACGACCTCTTGGTTCCTGGAACCACACTCAACCGCTGAGCCACACCAGCCAGTTGCCAAAATTTATTTGCATTAACAGTAACTTTAATTTTCTTCAATGTACTTATGATTTAAATAAAAAGAAAGAAAAGACTAAATCTTCTGCGGTGGGAAGCCACAGTTCTCAGTATGTTTTTTATACCTTGGTCCCAGCCTGGTTTGGAGTCCCTCTTGATACTGTGCTTTCTAACCTGGTTTTCCCTTTGGTCTGTGGGTTCCTTCTTTGGCTTCACCTTAATATTCCATTTCCCACCAACCCATCCTTTGGGACTCTCCAGAGCTCACCACCCTGCCCACTCTCTGCTGCTCCCTCCCGTGGTAGCAGACAACACTACGGTAACCTGTGGGACCTCGATTACATTGGGTCCCAGCCTTCTCCTTCCAAAGACAGCATTTGCACTTGCTGAGTCTAAAATCTATCACACAAATTCTTTTTTATATTAGTCAGTTGGGAAGAACAGACAGACTCCACAGATCATTGCTGTTTGCAACCCCAGGCTGGGAAGACCTCCAGTACAATAACGATTTGCTCTTGCTCAGCTGGAAGTAAACAGGCCCCCAACACCATGTTGTGAAGCTCTGTCTTCTGCTCCTTCTCTTCCTGCATCAGGTTCCCATTGATGGGCGCCCCAGTTCATGGACGGATCATTTCTGGAATCTTTGCGGTTACACATAGGGCTCCAAAAATGAATACGACCTTATCAGCCAAGAGCTCACTGTCTAGACCTGCACTGTCCAATAGAACTTTCTGTGATGATGGGAATGTACCACCTCTGCCCTGTCCAGTAATGCAGCGACAAGAAAGACACGTGGCCATTGACCACTTGAAATGTGACCGGTATAACGGGGGAACTGAATTTTTAATTTTATTTTAATTAATTTTTACTTACATTTAAAAACAGAAGCAGTGTAAAATATTTTTCCTTTAAACGTACTTTAATGACTTGGCAGGGCATTTTAACTGTTGAAATTTTAGCATTCAAATTGAGATGCGCCATAAATGTAAAATACACACCAGACTTCAAAGACTTAGTATGAAAATGAGAATGTAAAATATCTCCTTTATGATTTTTATATTCATTATGTGTCAAAATGATAATATTTTGGATACGTTGGGTTAATAAAACATATTATTAAAATTAATTGCACTTGTTTCCTTTTACATTTTTTAAATGTAGTTACTAGAATATTTAAAATTTCACATGTGGCTTGCATTAAACTTCTGTTGGATAGCTCTGGCCTAGAGGGGGAAAAAAGTGATGTCTAAATAGTCTTCTACTAACATATATTATAGATTCCTGGAAATGTATACAAAAGTCTAATGTAGCCCTGGTTGGTTTGGCTCAGTGGATAGAGCATCGGCCTGCGGACCAAAGGGTCCTGGGTTTGATTTCCATCAAGAGCATGTACCTCGGTTGTAGGTTCCTCCCAATCCGGGCCCTGATTGGGGCTCGTGCAGGAGGCAACCAATCTATGTGTTTCTTTCACATTGCTATTCCCCTCTGTCTTTCCCTCTCTTTCCTGCTCTCTCTAAAAATCAATGGAAAAATATCCTCAGGTGAGGATTTAAAAAATAAATAAATATACTGCATAAAAGTTAAATACACTTACCTGGGGTAGTTAATTCTCAAGAACTTAAAAAAAATCACAAAATCCTTAATTTCAGCCTGCATTACATAATAAGCTTTTTTTCCCCCCAATTGCAAAAGTAACTGATGCTGATTATTAAGAATTGAAACATTACATCTCTCTAGTGTGGCTAAGTGGTTGAGAGTCGACCTATGAACCAGGAGGTCATGGTTTGATTCCTGGTCAGAGCACATGCCTGGGTTGCAGGCTCTATCCCCAGCAGCTGGTCAATGGTTCTCTCTCATCACTGATGTTTCTATCTCTCTCCCTCTCCCTTTCTCTCTGAAATTAAATAAAAAATGTATATTTTTAAAAGAATTAAACATTATGGAAATACCTCAGAAAATTAAAGTATCTCTAGAGATAATTAACACTTCGAGCTATATAAACACATATTGTTATTATTGACTATTTTTGTTAAGTGGTAGATTATACAGTATTTGGAGAGAGCTGAATTGTATTCCACTATATGGATATACTGTAATTTATTTAACCAGTATCTCATGTATGGCATCAATTTTTACTATTTCAAAGCCTGTTACAAGAAACATTTCAGCACTACTTTTGAATACTCTTTACTTTTTCTGCTTCTAAAACCAGAAAACCATTCAAACATTACTGAAAATGATAACACAAAAATGTGACAACCTCTTATATTGTCCACCCCCAACTTCTCTGCACTAATTTGTAGTTCTGCTGATTGTTACTAGTTGGATGAATATTCCACAAGAATTTTTCTTCTGTGTCTATTTTTACCAGCTTACCTTTTTCTTTTACAAAATTTTGGACAGACTCTACATACGGTCAAAATTATATTTTTAACTTAAAAATATAATTTGGCTACTTTTTCATCAATGCTCATCAAGAAGAAACTAGTTCAATAAATTATGGTATATATCTATACAATGGAATACTACGCATCCACTAAAAGGAAATGATACATCTTTATGAATGAACATGGAATGATGTCAAAAAGCAAAAAAAAAAAAAAATAAGGCAAGTGGTTGAATAACATTTATTACAATTCAATTTTTGTAAGAAAATTATTATTTTGGCTGGTATGGCTCAGTGGTTAGAGTGTCAGCCCTCAGACAAAAGGGTCTCAGTTTCAATTCCTGGTCAAGGGCACATGCATTGATCTCTCTCTCTCTCTCTCTCTCTCTCTCTCTCTCTCTCTCTCTCTCTCCTCTCTTTCCCTTCCTCTCTCTCTAAAAATCAATGGAAAAAAATATCCCCGGGTGAGGATTAACCAAAAATATATAATAATAATAATCTGTACAATCATCCCTGGCTATCCAAATCTATTTATCTAAAGGCAGATAGCAAGAGGTAAAGTTTGGCTAGTGAATTCAGATAGTGAAGGATATTCAGTTTTCAAAATGTACTCAGCTCTGAAGTTTCAGATAAAGAATACCAAGATTTGGGATGAGAAGAAATATATCTCAAAATATTTATCCGAATCCATTCAGTTCCCAGGTTTGGAAAGCAAGAGTTCAGCTTATTACATGTGTTTATGCACAGAAAAAAAAATGGTCTGGAAATTATATGCATTGAACTGTTGGCAGTAATCATCTTTGGGATGCAATTTTCTTTCTATTTTAACATAGCTATCATTTGAATTTCTTACAATGTGCATAGGCACTTCTAATCAGAAAACCACACAATAAAAATGTCATTTTAAAAAAGCAGATTCTAGGAACATGGCAACTCTTAAGTACTTCAGTGAATAAACATCCTTAAGTATGTATCTACATATATTTTTGTATATCTGAAAGAATATTTCTATTGGACAAATTCTCTTTTAAAGAGATGACTATTTTATGGTTAATATTTTATTGATTGATTTTTTTGAAAGAGAGAGCGAAGCATCGATTTGTTGTGCTTATTTATGCATCATTTGTTGTTTCTTTTTCCATCGGTAGAAACCTAGGTGTATGGGGGCAACACTCTAACCAACTGAGTTACCCGGCCAAGGCAATTGGACCAATTCTTTTTTTTTTTTCTCATTTTGTTTTGTTTGTTAATCCTCACCTGAGGATATTTCCCAATTTTGGAAGGTGGAAGGGAGGGGGAGAGACAGAGAGAGAGAGAGAAGCATTGACTGGTTGCCTCCCATACACACCCCGACCTGGGTCCCAGAAGGAGCCTGCAACTGAGGTACATGCCCTTGACCAGAACTGAACCTGAGGCCCTTCAGTCTGCAGACTGACGCTCTATCCACTGAGCCAAACTGGTGAGGGCTGAACCAATTCTTAATAATGGAATTGCTAGAACACAAAGTACAAGCATTTTTTATATTCTCAGGTTGCCCTCTAAAGAAATTATACCAGTTTTCTTTCCCACCAACATTTCTTTGAAGGGCCTGATTGCCACAGCTTCCAAATACTGGCTCCATCACATATTGGTCGATCTAAACTAAGAAAAATGTTTGTCTATTATGTATTTCTTTAATTACTTGTGAAGTTGAGCATCTTTTTATATACTTATTGGTCCTTTGGAATTCCTCTTCTGTGAACTTTCTATTCATATATTGTGACCATTTTTCTACTAACTTGTTTGGTTTAATCTTTTGTTTTGTTTTGTTTTGTTTTTTAAATCTTTATTGTTGAAAATATTACATCTGTCCCCCTTTTTCCCCCATTGACCCCCTCCATCTCTCCTCCACCTCCCACCCCAGGCCTTCGCCACCCTATTGTCTGTGTCCATGGGTTATGCATATGTGCATACAAGGTTGATTACCTCCCACCCACTCACTGACCCTCCCCCGCCTTTCCTCTGAGATTCCTCACTCTGTTCCATGCTTCCATGTCTCTGAATCCATTCCGTTCATCAGTTTATTTTGTTAATTAGATTCCACATGAGTGAGATCATCTGATACTTGTCTTTCTCTGATTGACTTATTTCACTTAGCATGATACTCTCCAGGTCCCTCCAATGCTATCTCAAAGGGTAAGAGATTCTTTTTTTTTTTTACTGCTGTATAACATTCCATGGTATAAATGTACCACAGCTTTTTTATCCACTCATCTGCTGATGGGCACTTGTGCTGTTTCCAGATCTTAGCTATCATACATTGAGCTGCTATGAACGTAGGGGTGCATATATTCTTTCTGATTGGTGTTTCAGGTTTCTTAGGATATAGTCCTAGAAGTGGAATCACTGGGTCAAATGGCAGTTCCATACTTTTTGTCTGGGAAGCCCTTTATTTCACCATCTATTATGAATAATAGCCTTGCTGGACATAGTAATCTTGATTTCAGATCCTTGCTTTCTATCACCTTGAGTACTTCATGCCTTTCCCTTCTGTCCTGTAGAGTTTATGATGAGAAGTCAGCTGACAACCTTATGGGAGCTCCTTTGTAGGTAACAGTTTGCTTTTCTCTTGCTGCCTTTTAAGATTCTCTCCTTGTCTTTACTTTTTGGCATTTTAATTAGAATGTGTCTGGGTGTGGGCCTGTTTGGGTTCTTCTTGCTTGGGACTCTCTGTGCTTCCTGAATTGTGTGACTTTTTCCCTCACCAGGTTAGGGAAGTTTCCTGCCATTATTTTGTCAAACCTGTTCTCTATCTCTTTCTCCCTTTCTGTCTCTTCTGGCACACCTGCTATTCAAATATTGTTACGTTTCATGTTGTCCCACAGCTCCCTTAAGCTGTCCTCCTGTTTTTTCATTGTTTTTTTCTTTTTGATTCTCTGATGAGTTATTTTTTTCTCCCCTGTCTTCTAATTCACTGATCCAATCCTCAGCTTCCCCTAATCTGCTGGGTACTCCTTCCAATGTGTTCTTTATTTGTGCTATGTCATTCTTTATTTCTGTTTTCATAGTTATTATACCTTTTCTCATGCTGTTGTGCATCTTTATCATCATTATTCTGAACTTTATATTAGATAAATTTCTTATCTCCATTTCATTTATCTCTTTTAGAGAATTCTCTTGTTCTTTCATTTGAGGTTGTTTCTTTGTCTCCTCATTTGGCTTCCAGTTTGGGTTTGTAACTATGCATTAGGTAGATCTGCTACACTTCTCAATCTCTAGTGCAGGAAAATGTCAAACGCTGTTTCTGACTAATTAGATCAAGCAAATACTCAAAGCCTCCAGAAACCACCTCTGCCTGGATTCAGTCTTGAATAGCCCACATGCAATAGTCCACAGGTGTGGCGAGGTTTTTCCAGCTGCTTGGAGGCTATTATTCTCAATTTCTGAATGGGCCTCAGAAACTCCACACCATGGGGCAATGTGTTCTCCAGTAGGGTAGGTCAATTGTCTTCCCCCCAGGGCCGTGGTTGGCAAACCGCGGCTCGCGAGCCACATGCGGCTCTTTGGCCTCTTGAGTGTGGCTCTTCCACAAAATACCACGTGTGGGCGCACACGTACAGTGTGATTGAAACTTCGTGGCCCATGTGCAGAAGTCGGTATTTTGTGGAAGAGCCACACTCAAGGGGCCAAAGAGCCACATGTGGCTCGCGAGCCGCAGTTTGCCGAGCAGCAGTTTGCCGACCACTGCCCCAGGCAAAACCACCTGAATAGCAAATGTCTGCATGAGAAAGATGACCTGTGCAGCGTGAGGGAATGACTCAGCACAGGAAACGGGTGTCTGCCTTCTGAGCTCTATCCCAACCATGACTTCTGCTCACACAGCTCCTGTCCACTCTGCCCTCCCCCTGCTGGAGCACAGGTGAGTGTCTGCACAGGGAATTTTGTGTGTTGGCCCTTTAAAAGGGTGCCTGCATTTCCAGCCATTTCTCCCTGGCAGATAGCAACCCCGGCTACTTTTCACAGCCAGATGTTATATGGGCACCCTTCTCAGTTTTGGTGCTCTGCCGGGGGGCCCAGCTTGCAGATGAGACCCCAGAGTCTTTAGTGACAATCCCCCACAGCTGAGTTCTCTCTCTGGAACTTAAGCTGCTGTCTTTGGGAGACCAGCCAGCCCTTTCTCGCCCCGCCCCTCCTACAGTCTCTATGTGGTCTCCACTTCCCGTCCTGGGTCATCAGGGTTCTCTCCAGCGAGTCTTCAGTTGATTATTCAGGGAATATTTCTGTATTTTAGTTGCAATTCCAGTTTGGTCCTGGGAACATGTCCATGCAGCATCTACTTACTCTGCCACCATTTTTAATCTCCTATCTCAGTGGTTCTCAACCTTCCTAATGCCGCGACCTTTTAATATAGTTCCTCATGTTATGGTGGCCCCCAACCATAAAATTATTTTCATTGATACTTCATAACTGTAATTTTGCTACTGTTATGCATCGTAATGTAAATATCTGATATGCAGGATGTATTTTCATTGTTACAGATTGAACATAACTAAAGCATAGTGATTAATCACAAAAACAATATGTAATTATATATGTGTTTTCCGATGGTCTTAGGTGACCCCGTGAAAGGGTTGTTCAACCCCCGAAGGGGTCGTGACCCGCAGGTTGAGAACCGCTGTCCTATCTTATTTTAAAACTCCTTATATGTTACGAATATTAAGCGTTGTCCTAATTTCGTGTTCCAAATTTTTTCCTAGTTTTTGTCTTTTTACTTTACTGATTCTCTCTTTCTCTGTCTCCCCTTCTCATCTCTCTCTTTCTCAGTTTCAATATTTTTAAGCAGTTCAAGTATCAGTCTTTAAGTCTTCTGGATTTATTTGTATTTTGCTTGGAAAACTCTTCCCTGCTTTGAGATTAGAAAACTGTTTGCTGGCACTTTTTTCTAGCACTTTTATGGTTTCCTTGTTTTCTCTTTCAATCTTGTTTCATCTGGTATTAATATTTATGTAAGGAATTCATTCACATCACCTTTCGGATATATTCTTCAGGAATATATTTCTCAACAGCTTATGTGTTTTTTAATTTTGATCTTTTTTCCCCCACACATGAACAGAGTCAACAGGCTTAAGTCCAAATATATGATTGATACTAAAATGCACCCCTTCCAGCTTGTCTAATGATTTCCAGCTTTGTTTCAACTGCACTAAATTTATTA
The DNA here is from genome assembly GCF_963259705.1 of Myotis daubentonii. NCBI lineage: Eukaryota > Metazoa > Chordata > Mammalia > Chiroptera > Vespertilionidae > Myotis > Myotis daubentonii. The sequence goes on along the minus strand of NC_081849.1, from coordinate 23,810,152 downwards.
AAATCTACTCTTCTTATCGCTAACACCAACACATTCATTTTCCATGTGTAAATGTCAAAGACTAAATATTCTACTAGATATGCAAACACTGATGCACGAAGATATTGATGCCAATAAAACTAAACAATGCAGTTGTTTGAAAAGTTCATTCGTGAGCTTACGTACAAAAATTCAAGTTCTGGGAATTTAGGAGTATCAGTGCATAGTGTCCAAAAATTCCAGTTATATTTGAACATCAAACATTTGAAAGACTGGGTTTCATTAGAGTAAGCTATGAGCAGGTCTACAACAGGGGTCTTAACTGTGGGAACCCAGCTTTCCTGGGAGAGCCACAGAAAATGTTAGAGGGGTGACCTTTGAGATTAGTCTTAACATTGCGGAGAGGTTCAACATTTGAAGAGTTCAACATTTAAAGATTTGGTGACTGGCCTACAGGCAGAGGAATCAAGAGTGGGAAAGTGGCTAGACTGGAATGGGTTTCTTCAAGTCTCAATACTATCTTTCTCTACCTCTCCCAACGTCCCCTCATCAAAGGAGGTAGGAATCTGATGCAGGACTTACTCTTACTGATTATTTGACCTCATTCACAGCAATAGAATTACTCCAACCCTACATATGCATTTAATGACTTCTCATCTTATCTTTAATTGTGCAGTAAAAGGCTTTTCTCTCTTTTAAAAAAATATATATATTTTTAATTGATTTCAGAGAGGAAGGGAGAGGGAGAGAGAGAAAGAAACATCAATGATGAGAGAGAACCATTGATCGGCTGCCTCCTGCATACCCCACACTGGGGATCAAGCCCGCAGCCCGGGTATGTGCCCTGACCAGGAATAAAACTGTGACCTCCTGGCTCATAGGTTGAGGCTCAACCACTGAGCCATGCTGGCCAGGTGGCTTGTCACTCTTTAAAGGAACTTCAGACAAAAACAAAGCAGATCAGGAGATTTTACAGGATATGGCCAAATGACCAAATTTAGCCCTTTGTTGGTATGGTAACCTGGGGTACCAGGTAGCCGTGGCTTCTCACCCCTCAGAATGCCCCTCCTGACTGGTACAAGGTAATATTTCCCTTTTGTCAAGGTCTGGACCCTGCCCTCACACAGGTCACCTTCCTAACACCTTCCCAGTTGCACTCCCATCCTCTTTACTCAATCCAAGGCCCCTACCTCCCACCTCATCCCAATATACCTGAATCATTATTATACTGAAAAAATATTTTTTCAGTATTATTTAAAAACTTAATCCTACTTTCTCTACTCCCTGAGCCCCAAGACTCTGCACATTTGAAATTAATTAAAATATTTTAATGCCAGAATTCCCAGCTTACCGGCCATCAGTATATAGCCCTGAATCTCCTCTATATCATGTGAGTTTTCTGAAAAGCATGCTTTATGTTGTATTCCTAGGCAGTGTGAGCTGGAGCTGGCTCAGACCAGTTTGCCAGAGCCAATGTGCTCATCTCTTCCCAACTCCACGTTCAGTGATGTCACTTTGGTAGCTTGAAATACGCAATAGTGGGAGTATTTATATCACTGATAAATCAGCAAGTGCATCAAAACAAGGGCTTTTAACAATCGGAGGCAATTGTTAAACATTTACCAACACACCACTGTTTTAAGGATTCTTTTGGTTTCTAGTAATAGAAACCCACTTGAGCTAGCATAATCTCAAAGGGAAATTTATTATAAGAAGCTGCTAGTGAAATGCCATGACACCCATGAGTGGGTAAACAATTGGGCCTCAGGAAGTAACTGGAATCAGGGAAAAGTATCTCAAGTCTGATTCCCCATCAAGGGCATGTTCATACCTGAATTGCAGGTTCCACCCACAGGGCCCCCATCACCCCGCATTGGGGCACGTGTGGGAGGCAACCAATCAATGTGTCTGTCTCACAGGCATGTTTCTCTGTCTCCCCCTCCTTCCCTTCCTTCCAATGTCTCTAAAAATCAATGGAAAAAATACCCTCGGGTGAGAATTAACAAAAGAAAGAAGAAGGTATTACTGAAATCAGTGCCTGGACCAGGTGAAGGTGGGGTGGGAACTGGCAGGATCACACTGTACCAGCATTCATGAGACTTGGGGTAGAAGAGGCTCCCAGAAAGAAGAGTAATAAAGCAGTCACCCCCGAAAAGGTCCACAACATTTACATAGACCTTTATAAATGAATAGCCACAGACCCCATCAAAACATGCATTTTGGCCAAAACCGGTTTGGCTCGGTGGATAGAGCGTCAGCCTGCGGACTGAGAGGTCCCGGGTTCGATTCCGGTCGAGGGCATGTACCTGGGTTGCGGGCACATCCCCAGTGGGGATGTGCAAGAGGCAGCTGATCAATGTTTCTCTCTCATCGATGTTTCTAACTCTTTCTATCTCTCTCCCTTCCTCTCTGTGAAAAATCAATAAAATATATTTTTTTAAAAAAACATGCATTTTGTTTAGTATTTAACATCTGCTGTATTATGGAGTGCTTCCCAGGTTAAAGGAGCTGTTTTAAAAATTATAGATGATAAGAAGATGACTAAGACTCTGTATTGGCTGCAAGTAACAGAAAAGCCAACTTAAAACGCTTAAACAATAAAGAGAATTTTCTTGCCTAATAAGTCAAATAGTAGGATGGTTCCAGAGTTTGCTAATTCAGCAGCTCAGGATTTAGTCTTTACCACAGTCTCACTCTGACATTCAGAGTAATGCCTTTATGGACACGTGTAACTGTCACGGTTGCAGACATCATGTGCAGACTTGAAATCCTCCACCAAACAAAAAGGGACCATTTCTTCCCTGGGCAAGTCTTTTTTTAAAGACCAAAAAGACTTTTCTGAGAATGCCCCCACCAGCAAACTACCGTTTCCAGAATTAGATCATGAACCCATGCGTGAACCACTCATTGACGGACTGCATTGCCGTGGTTGGCTTAAACAATCAGGACCTAATTCCAAGTCTTTAAGGGAGGTGGAACAATGGAACAAAAATGAGGGTCTGTTTGAATGGAAGGAAAACAATCAAAGGAGGCTGCCACAGACCCTTTCTGCAGCTGAAGGGGTACAATCAGAGAAGAGAGACAAAAAGACCCTGGCCCTAAGTGGCATTTCTCCAAGCCCCTTTGTCTCTTACTCAACTCTGACCTGCCAGTCAGCCTCACTAACCCTGGCTGCGGACCCTTCCACTGGGGCCTGGTTTTTATCTCCTCGTTTCCCCCTTTTGATTTACACTAATTAGTAGCAGGGTTGGCTCCCTGCCTGATGTTCTCACTGCTAAATCAAGATTTTGAACACATGAAACTTCATGGTGAGAGAGGGCCCTAATAAACAAAGACAATTATGGACAACAGACCCCTGTAATAAGGCAGCTTGAGGAACTGCCTGTGAAAGAAGCCAAGCTCAGAAGATTTAAAAAGAAAAGGTAAGGACAAGAAAACAGTATGGCCCAGGATTATAACATTTTTGTTTTTTAGTTTCTTGTGGTTTTTTTTTTTTTTTTAGAGCATATTATGTATTTCCTTGGGTGCACTAAGTGGATATTTGCAATGAGAAATGTAATTCGTAAAAGGACAAGTATATCTTTTTTCATAATGCATCTTCCAACTTCTCTAGGGCCCTCCAAAAACTTCCAGTTGACATTAAAGAAAAAAATCAGTTTTCTATTTTCATCTGTACCTTTGTTAAATTTAGATTAAAAGTGCAACTCCTTTTTACAACAGAAAAGTGACTATAATCTAATATTGCTGATAGGTACCAAAAAAAAAAAAAAAGAAGCATTTTCTCCCTTTATCTCCTTCCCGCCCCCACATGTTTGTGCCCTTCTCTCAAGTACCTCTGTGACCACATGTTCCTGACGGAGAGAATACCCAGGTGGCCTGGCACTTGGAAACTTGTCAGATGTTATTCAAAGCAATAAAGAACACATCATACAAGTCTCTAGTATATTGTTACAGGGAGACCCTATTTAGAATCCACTAATTGGGAATTTGTAATAATTTAAGGAAGGGCTGGCTGAAGTTAACCTTTGTACTATCTATGCAAAAAAAAAAAAAAAAAAGAGTTCACTAAAGTTTTGAATAGTGTAAACAAGATTGGAAGGGGAATAATTATCTACTTAAAAGAACCAGTTGTTTTGAAAAGCTTTAGAAGTATCCTTTTACATACAAACAGGGTAATTATGATTTAAACAAAGGCTGGCCTGTTTCTAAGGCTTCTTTGAAATGTCAATTACAAATTATGCTTGTCTATTCACCAAGGCTAAGCCCACCCCTGTGTACCAGGCAACAGTTGGTTAGCTTGCTTCCACTTACTCTATATAGAAATAATAAACCTTAAATTCTTTTAAAGTAGTCGAATTCAGTTCAGGCTTTTCACTGATCTAAACAGTTGGTCCATCCTATAGTACGGATCAGTGGTTCTCAACCTTCTGGCCCTTTAAGTACAGTTCCTCATGTGATGCAACCATAAAATTATTTTCGTTGCTACTTCATAACTGTAATATTGCTACTGTTATGAACCATAATGTAAATATCTGATATGCAGGATGGTCTTAGGCAACCCCTGTGGAAGGGTCGTTCAACCGCCAAAGGGGTCGCGACCCACAGATTGAGAACCGCTGGTGTGGATGAAGATTTTACTAATAGCTAGCGTACAACCATCAAAAATGCAGTGACAACTGCCTTCACTCACTCAGTGGAAGAGCTGGTTAATACCGAAAATCTGCAAAGAAAGCTACTCTGAGCACTGGCTTTGTGGGGCTTCCTTTCTTGCCATAGTAAGAAACACATTTCGAATTGCAACTGAATACACACACACTGGAGCAGAGACAATACTTACCCTTATTATGTGCAATACTCTGTTATTTTCTACTTACTTTCTAATAAATGTTAGTCACGACCCACTAAATTTGATTTCACACCCTATTAATGGGTGGCTGTTTTGGAAACTACTCTAGCATCTGCTGGGAGATAGTATTCCTTCCTGGGAGAAAGGGATGGCAGTGGGGAAGAGCAGTGGTTGCTACCTGGTTTTCTGGATATTGTCTTCTCCCCATTCTCCTCTCAAATCCTTGGTCATCAACCTCACTGCCTCTTATACCTTGACTAGTGGCCCAGTGCATGGAATTCGTGCACAGGGGGTGGGGGCGGCATCCCTCAGTCTGGCCTGCACCCTCTCGCAATGCAGGACTGCTGGCTCCTAACTGCTCGCCTGCCTGCCTGCCTGCCTGATCGCCCCTAACCGCCTCTGCCTTGGCCCCGCCACCATGGCTTTGTCCGGAAGGACATCCGGAAGGTCTCCTGGAAGGCCTCCTAGTCTAATTAGCATATTACCCTTTTATTAGTATAGATACTCAGTGCAAAGTTCATTCTTACCCTCACCAACCTTTCCAGCTAATTTTCTATTCCCCCTCCCTTTTTTTCCCCCCTCAAAAGACCCTATGTTGTACAGCCTCTCCACTCAACAGTGTGAGCCCTCTCCAGCTTTACTAAACTGCTCCCATGGCCGCTCGATTTCTGACTCCGCTCCATTTTCCATTAACAGGCCCCTGTTCACTTTGGATTCAGTTTGGTATTTGGTACAGCTCTCCCAAGTTCTTATCTAATTGCTCTCCATTGAGAACGCAGATAATGTATTATCATCATGGTAAAAACAAAATCTTTGTGGTCAGACAAGACCCAGCTCCCCCACACTCACCAGCTGTAGGACCTTGGGTATATCATTTAATTTCCCTAAGCCTCAGTTTCCTTATTCATAAAATTGGGAAAAGATGTGTTCTGCAGGCTTGTGAAGGGTAAATAATCTTTGCAAAATGCTTACCTCGGTGCTTGGCTTATGGCAAGCACTCTCTAAATGTTAGTGTTATCAGTATTATTGTTGTTGTTGTTGTTTAGATTTTACCTACTAGCTCATTTCTCCTGCCACCAAATCCACACCACCCAGTCCTCAAGGGCAGATACTGGTTCAGAGCTTGAGCCTATCTGTCCGGTGCCATAGTTTCCAGCTACCCCAAACCTCTCCAATCACCTACCATGTGTATATTCGCATTCTTCACCACATCCATCTCTGTTGGACTTTTCCCTGCATCACATAGCTCCCTGCATGGCAATTCCTGACAAGAATGATGGTGTTTGATGTAAGTGGACATTGCCGCAGATGTCAGTTCTGCAGTTAGCTGCATGGAAGGGCCACAGCTAGGAGGCAAGCCCAGGGATTCCATGCCACCCAAACAGGTCGCAACCAGACAGCCTCGTTTATCCCATTTACCAAGGGGGAACTGAAGAGAAGTTATGCAGCTCAGGGACCCCACCCTGATAGCCCACACCAGACTGCATACAAGCAATATCCAGCCAAGACTAGAGTTTGCAGCCCTGGTTCCATGAACTGTCTCCCACATCAATGGCTCTGTACCTTGCTCATTAATTCCATTCCAACATGCCTAGCTATGCTTTCGCTCCTCATCCCACGCCTTTGCCTTAGTCCAGCGGTTCTCAACCTGTGGGTCGAGACCCCTTTGGGGGTCGAACGACCCTTTCACAGGGGTCGCCTAAATACACCCTGCATATCAGATATTTACATTATGATTCATAACAGTAGCAAAATTACAGTTATGAAGTAGCAACGAAAATAATTTTATGGTTGGGGGTCACCACAACATGAGGAACTGTATTAAAGGGCGAGGCATTAGGAAGGTTGAGAACCACTGCCTTCGTCCTTTGATCCAGTGGATCTCTTTCCTTGGCTTTGTTTGGCCTGTTTTTAGTTTAATGTACTCACAGATTACCCTAGTTAATCCCCTCATACTTACAGGCCCTGGTTTATCTCAACCCTAATTCCTTCTTACTCTAGGTGGCTGTCTTTTACCCTCTAACTCTGATCTGTTCTAGCCCCATGGATAAGACCATAAAAAATAAGTCTTTGATATAAATGACTTCAGAAAAGAGTGTCATTGGTTTATATTTTAAACCCACAAGCAAGACATTTGGGACATGTTCCCTTACTCTGTTATCTAGATAATAGTCATCTTTTCCTGGTAAGATTATATCTGCTTAGACATCACTTATGGCTGTGTAGGAGGCAGTGATTAACTTACCTTAAAATCAGGATCTTCCATCTTCAGAGAATAATGGTTAAATCATAGTAATTAAGAGCTCAAACTCTGAAGCCAGAATACTTGGGTCTAAATCCTGCCTCTGCAAACTACGACTATATTTTTACGTGTCTTTTGTGTTTTGTGTTGGTGCTCTTTAGATAAACAAAATAAGATCTTGATCTTATCAAGTTAGAAATATCATACTTATTTATTAAGTTTTAGATGTTGGCCTCTGCCCTGCTTTCTCTGTCACCTAGCTTTCCTCAGCTCCTCCTTTTTGAATTTGTGCATCCCTTTGTATATCTATTCAACTGCATTATTTATCTGTCATGTCTGGCACTGTGCTGGGTCACAGAAATACAAAGGTGACAAATCATGGACTCTACCTTTAAGGGTATGCATATATGCATATACAGAAGTGGGTAAAAGTAAGTTTACAGTTGAGTACATGAAACAGAGAGTGAATAAAACTACTGTAATAATCATAACCTGCATGTATTTTTCCATACAAACTGTAAACCTACTTTTGCCAACATATATATACATATGTAATATATATATAACTAACAAACACATTCATCAAAATATTAAGGGTGCTGAGATGGAGGACTTTTCAATGTGCACTGGAGCATTAGAAAGGGCCTAGTGAGTTTGCCTGAGGGAACACAGTGGAGGAGGGTGTGGAGAAGTAAAGGACATCTACGTGGAAAAGGTAGACCAGTTTCAACTGTGAGGCAATCTGAATAAGACAGTCTCCTCAAATAAGCTCAGAAATAGCCCCCATGTCCTGGACTCTAATAGCCTATTGGACTCTAGTTCTGATGGTTGAGGCTCCCACATTGCCCTCCTGGTCTCTGTTGTACAGCAATCAGTTAAGGAAGCTGCTGTTATCAGTGACTCATGAGCCCTGTGTCAGAGCTCTGTGATCTTCCCTCCCATAAAAGGCTCAGTCCTTATGTTTCAATCTTTATCATATGTAGCACTTAAGTCCTCCCCTAAGACCTAAAGCCCTTCTTTGAACTTTAGCTTAGTGACCAGAGTCTCTGCTGCTTATCAATCCTGGCCAGCCCTCTTCTCTGGAATCTGGGTTTCATTTTCTATCCCAGCTGGGTTCTGCCATTAGAGAGTGATAGCCAGAATGGCCACCCTCTCCCCTAGGCCTACTGAGTTGCCCACTGCTGGGATCCCCACTTAACTGGAAAGCCCAGCCCCAACTATGTCTAGGTTACAGCTAACTTTCGACAAAGATCAAACTTTAAGTCAGGCTCTTCTGAGCCCTCTTGTTGACCAGATCTCAACTCGGTTGTCTATCCTATCTTTGGCCTGTCCAGGCCAGTTTTAGCAAAAATACTGCTAAGTAGGTTTAGTGAGAGTGTCCCATCCACCCTTGAGCTCTGATCACCCTTGACATCTGATCGAGTTCCTCATCTTCCATCTTTGATGTGTAAGTCCTTGGCCTGCCTTCACCAAGAATTCTATTAGGTTAGTTTAGCAGAAACCCCTTATCCTTGATGTTTCCTCCTAATGATTTCTATTCACTGACCCCCTTACCCTGTTCCTTGGCTATAAATCATGGTGTGTCCTTGCTGTATTTGGAGTTGAGCTTGATTTCTCTCCTCTATTGCAATAGATTTGACCCCTGTAACAATAGTGTTGAATAAAGTCTTCCTTACCATAGTGTCAGAATAAATATTTTTTTAACATTTGCCATGCCCTTTGGACAATAACAATGGACAGCCCATGGGCCAGCTGCCCTTCTAGGACTATCTTCCCTCCTTGGTCTACTCCAAGAATCAGAGATCTTATTCCAGGCTCTTGAGCTCCTCCTCCTCACCAGCCTCCAGCTGACGCATGTGCAGCAATACAGCCCAGATAGAGTTAGTCACCTGAAAATATGGACCTGGAGAATATGGGCCAATTCTATTCTAACCAACTTCACTTAACTCATTGTCAGTCAGATCATCAAAACATATGAATAATTGTAAATGGTTCTGAACATAAATATATTTTTAAAGAGCTTCCTTAAACAAAATACATTTACTCAAGGGATAAAATATCTGTCTTGTGCTCTTTTGAATAAAAAAAAGATAGTGGATGCAGATCTCTGATTCTCCAATGGTGCCATGAACAAATTCATTGGCCTGTTTTTGGATAAATAATTATTTGAAATTTTATCTCTTGGGTTCCAAGTATTTTTGTTGTTGCTGTTGTTTTAATTTTTTTTTTTTTAATCCTCACCCAAGGATCTTTTTCCATTGAATTTTTAGAGGTGGAAGAGAGAGGGAAAGACAGACAGAAATATTGATGTGAGAGAAACACATGGATTGAGATTGGTTGCCTCCTGCATGAGCCAACCAGGGCCGGTGCTGGGGAGGAGCCTGCAACCGGGGAGGAGCCTGCAACCGGGGAGAAGCCTGCAACCGAAGTACATGCCCTTGACAGGAATTGAACCCGACACCCTTTGGTCTGCAGGCTGATGCTCTATCCACTGAGCCAAACCGGCTAGGGTTTTGTTGTTAATAGAGAGACTTTATTATAAAAAGCCTCCTCACCTACAGCTCTGGTGATTTTTCATGTTTTATCTCTTTCATTTAGCTTCAAATAAGGTAAAGACTCGATAAAATTCAAAATTTACTGAATTTTGTGTTAATCTCAGGTACAGAATTTTCCTCTTGAACATCTCCCTTCTTTGGGGCTGTTGCTGTTGTGTTTTGAAGGAAATGGCGTGTCAACCATTCATTGGTTCTCATGGCTTTGCAGTGGAGGCAGGGCCTTTCCCTGATTTGGTAGCTACCCACACTCTTTTGCCTCTGAACTGTTTTTCTTTTAATACCGGCTGATGATGGGTGTTCATTTTCACTCTCCTTCCACGAGGAGGCTCCGGAGTCAGATTCTTCACTGTCATACTCAGTAGTATCACTGTCATGCTGGGTCTGATTCACCTGGCTGAACTGAGAATGGTGCATAGATCGTCTTCGTTTAAGATAGGCATTTACCAAAGCCACTTCTGAGTCAGTTATAGGAGTAAGCTGGATCTGCTTTGGTTTTTTCATCTTTTGTGGAGAGTCCCAGGCACCATCTTTGTTTTGCCACTTACGGGAAGTATCTTTGCTTGCTAACAATCAATGAAACAAATCAACGGGTTAGGCACATTGTTGGTTACCATACCTTCACATTACCTAAGAGCTTATAACATGTGTGGGCTCACTCTTAGTTGCCATTTGCCAAGCCACCACTTTTCTCCACTTACTTGCAAGTGTTGGCAGCTGACGGCATTTTCCAGTACCATACCAGGTCTTCCAAATATCGGAAGGTCAAATAGATGCTTGACATATGACTTTTGAAGTTTCATGAGCCCTGATATAAGATCAAGGGGAAAATCTCTAAACTTTTCCAGAGAAGGACCCTTTTCTCCTTTGAAGTCTTAAAGATTCACGTGTTTATATGAATGTGATTTGGATAGCAGGAAACTAAAAAGAATCTTTTCTTTATACAGTGGTGTACTGGAATTGGCTGGTCAATAACTTAGTTAAGCTTTCAGAAATTTTGTGAGATAGTTGTTAAACACAGACATTAGTAAAAAATTAAACTATCAACATTTACCATTACATCAATTTATTACAAATAAACATAATGCTCAAAACATCACTTCCTAATTATTTTATTACATTTTATTATGATGTATGCTCTTGAAGCTATTTGTCTGTTGTTGGGTGTTGGAAATACCACATAATGATGTGCTACTGTGCATCTCCTTCCCAGCTCCATGTTCAGTGACATATTAGTGACTTGAAATCAGTTTGGGAAGGATAAAAATCAACAAGAGCCAAAAGTCAGGCATTGTTTTATGGTTTTGTTGACTGTCTAGGTTTAAAGTGATGGAGAAGATGGTACTAACCTAGATTTACATTTAAAAGTATCATGCCTATAGCCACTACATTGAGAATAGCACCTCCAAAAAATAAGGAAATATTCTTCCAGAATATTGTAAAGCTATTATCCAATTTGCCAAGAAGTCACTCACATCATTGACAACCAAGTTAAGTTCCAAGATACATCTTGTTTCTTTCATATTACTCTTTAGGGAAAGTAACATTCATAATGGAACTACACTTGTTGATCAATTGCAGACATAAGTTGGCTAAGGATGCAAGAGTCTGGTAAAAATCAAGGAAAGTATTTTGTGAGAATCAATGGTCTCTATGGAATTTACCATAAAGAGTATTATATATTTTACTAGAGGCCCGATGCATGAAATTCATGTGTGTGGGGGGGGGGGGGGAGGGGGGGGGAGGGGTGCCCTCAGCCCAGCCTGCTCCCTCTCTTGCAATCTGAGACCCCTCGCTCCTAACCGCCCTCCTGCTTGCTCCTTACCACTTGGCTCACTGCTCCTTAGCCCTGCCATGGAGGCAGGAGAGGCTCCCGCCACTGCAGTTGTGCTCGCCAGCCATGAGCCTAACTTCTGGCTGAGTAGTGCTCCCCCTGTGGGAGCACACTGACCACCAGGGGGCAGCTCCTGCATTGAGTGTCCCTTGGTGGTCAGTGTGTGTAATAGCGACCAGTCATTCTGGCCATCCGGTCGTTCCACCCTAATGGTCGCTGGGTTTTTATTATATAGATTGTTTGTAAATTACGTTATACACATCCTTTATATTTAATTTTTTTTAAAATGTATACACACATCTTTGGAGAGTCGTTTGTTAAACATTTTCCAGCACATAACTGCTTATGGGTTATTGAAAAAAGATATTATTTACAGCTCATAATCCTGTAGTAACACTAACCGTAAGTGTATGTAAAAAGGAAGCTGTGTGAAGGGAGAATGCTGAGGAATGAAAAGAACTTGAGTTTTACCTACCAGTAATTCATAGCCCCTACTAAATTACAGCAGCTAGATTATCCTGCACTAAAGCAAGGAGCTTGTCCAATAAGCTGCCACAGGTCTTGGGGAGGCCCTATAACACGCTTGGCTGTTCACCTCTGTTGCCTGCTTTCCACACTCGCAACATAGTTCTCTCATCAAAGTCCAATACTAAATATGCACCAACTCTCACCTTTGCTTACTGAAGTGCTTGACCCACTATCTTCATCCTTTTTCTTCTCAGACATCTGTTTCAGAAATATAGATTAGTGATGGTGACCTTATATCATACACACCCTCAGATCATTCACACCCCCATAAGTCCCAACTAATATGTACAGATGCAAAAGTTTCACGGTAAAGAAGGCTGATGGGGGGGAAATGGACTCATCTGGAATGTGGTGCGGAAGGAAAACTCTATGGACACCCTGAACCACCAGAAAGATGAACAAGTGGGTCCTAGAGCAAGTTTAACCTGAAACATTTCTGGAGGCAAAAATAACAAAAGTGAAGCTTTCCTATTTTGGGCACATCATAAGAAAGCAGAGAAAACGGATTCTTCACTAGAAGGGCCAAATACGAGATGAATCGACTTCCCCAAAGAAGCCATAGGCATGAGTCTACAGCAGTGGAGCAGGGTTGCTGAGGACAGGACACTGTGGACACCACTCATTCATAGTGTCACCAGGAGTTGGAGTCACTCAATGGCACACACAACAGTCATCACAGTTGGTTGCCTTTCAGTTTCACTTCTGCTGCCCATTAGGAAGACCATACTTTGATAGCAGAATCTACGAAAATGTTTGAACCAAGCAAAAGGAACAAAGACTTGAGGGAAAATAATAATGATAAGGGGCTATAGGTTATAAAGTTTTTCTGTATTCATATTATAGAGAAATATCATTTAAAAAGAGATTTGATGCCGAAACCGGTGTGGCTCAGTGGATAGAGCGTCGGCCTGCGGACTGAAAGGTCCCAGGTTCGATTCCGGTCAAGGGCATGTACCTGGGTTGCGGGCATATCCCCAGTGGGGGATGTGCAGGAGGCAGCTGATTGATGTTTCTCTCTCATCGATGTTTCTAACTCTCTATCTCTCTCCCTTCCTCTCTGTAAAAAATCAATAAAATATATTTAAAATAAATAAATAAATAAAAATAAAAAGAGATTTGATAGTACTATTAGTGTTTTAAATTGCTTAAAAAATTTTTTTTAAGCCTCACTCGAGGATATTTTTTCCATTGATTTTTTAGATAGAGTGGGAGGGAGAGAAAGGAGGGCGGGGGGGGGGGGGGAGGGGGAGAGAAACATCCATGTGAGAGAGACACATTGACGTGCCCTTGACTGGGAATCAAACCTGAGGCCCTTAAGTCCGAAAGCTGATGCTCTAACACTGAGCAAAACCAGCTAGGACTATAAATTACTTTTTAAAGGGCATTTTATCAAGTCACATTATCAATAATTCTTTCAGATCTTTACCTCAATTCATAGACTTAGTATCTCCTAAATCCTTCAGAAACTTTCCTTCAAAATGCAACCAAAACATATATTATCTGTGAATATGGCAACCAGAATAAATAGATTTCTCTGAATAGTTCCAATTTCAAATATTCTGCCTAATACTCCATAAATGTATTTGTCCCATTTATCACATCAGTCTCCCAATTTTTCATGCTGAAGATGGTTTTGTCAAATAATCCTATATAATGAGAGGAATATACTAAACAAATGTTATAATATTAAGTTAAAAATCAAGATGCAAAGTTGTATATACAGTATGATCACAAGTTAGCTAAAAATATGAAAAGAAAAAAGATTTTAAAGGATTCCAGGAGTGTTAGCAATGGCTAACTTTGAGTGGTAAAGTAATTTTTCCACTCTGAGGCATAATGACCAAGTGCATCACGACCAGATCACAGATCAGCAGGAGGGTGGGCCAGCGAGGTATGAGGTACAAGCGAGCTGCAGGAGAGCTAGAGGAGGGGGCAGGGCAGCAAACTATGGGGATGAGGGGAGAGAGGGGAGGGGGGGGAGGGGGAGCTACAGGAGGGTGGCAGCACCTACTGGCGCAAGGATTCGTGGTCAGGGCTACTGGTACAAATATAAAGCTCCTCCTCCTTCAGAATATATCAAAAATTTTAGGAATACTCATAACACTTTTGACACATAATTCTTCTGGGAACTTTTCACCAGGAAATAACCCCCCAAAGAGAAAAGGTTTTATGTACAGAAATATTCATCACAGCGTAATTCAGATAATATAAAATGCAAAATTCAAAAATAGACATGGTTAATTAAATGCAGTATAATTATACGATCATATAATATATAGTTGTGGAGATGATTATGGTAAAAGTATGTTATAATATGAAGAAATAAATGTTATAATATTAAGTTAAAAATCAAGATGCAAAGTTGTATATACAGTATGATCACAAGTTAGCTAAAAATATGAAAAGAAAAAAGATTTTAAAGGATTCCAGGAGTGTTAGCAACGGCTAACTTTGAGTGGTAAAGTAATTTTTCCCCTCTAATTTTTCAAATTGTCTAAATACAGAAAAAATGAATTTATGTAAAATCAAACATTCTTTGGGTTGAAAAGTGCCATACTTGGGTATTCATAATTGCAATCTAAGATCTTTGGCCCATTCCTTTCTCTTCTTTAAAATATATTTTTATTTATTTCAGAGAGGAAGGGAGAGGAAGAGATAGAAACATCAATGATGAGAATCATTGATCAGCTGTCCAAACAAACACTAAACAAATATATAAGCTAAACGCAGCATATATAGTCTCTGAAAGCAAAAGGTAAATGCATCTTCAAAAGTGGCAAATCCAGCCCTTGCCAGTGTGGCTCAGTTGGTTTCCCGGTCAAGGCACATACTGGGTTTGATCCCCAGTCAGGGCATGTATAGTAGGCAACCAAACAGTGTTTCTCATATTTTCTTTCTCTCTCTCTCTCTCCCTCTGCCCCCCCCCCCAAATAAAAATAATTTCTTAAAAAGTGGCAAATCCAGAGGAAATCAGTGTGCTTCATGTTTGAGGATAATTACCACCACACTTCCATCACACTTTTACCATTACTTCAAGGTTTGTAAATAAAGGCTTATAGTTTAGCAGAGAAAATGAAGTTCAAAGGGAAGGAAAAATTCCGTCCTCCTTGACTAGTCCTTATATGATTCTCAGATTGCAAATCTGGGACCCTTTAGAAGAAGCAGTTCAGCTGAACAAAATAAAAGATGAAACTTCTAAGATAATTAAGGTTTTAATTAGCACTGAATAAATTAATTCAACATTTCAACTATGCTTTGAAGCAAACAAATGATATGGCAGGAAACTTGGGTTTACTGCTCCCAAGTTTGTGTGAGATTGGACAAGTCACTTAATTTCTTTGGGCCTTATCAATTTTAAAAAGGATAGATAACTGATATCTAACTTGCTTACAAACAGGAGACTGGACCCTAAACCAGTGGTCGGCAAACCGTCGCTCGCGAGCCACATGCGGCCCCTTGAGTGTGGCTCTTTGGCCCCTTGAGTGTGGCTCTTCCACAAAATACCACCTGCAGGCACCCACGTACAGTGCGATTGAAACTTCGTGGCCCATGCGCAGAAATCGGTTTTCGGAAAGGAGATAGACGAAACAAGTATACAAGACGAGTGTGGATGGGAGAGTTGGAAGGGGTCGACCTCAGCGAACGTACCTCATTCAGATTGAGGACTTTTTTAGCAAAGGCCAGCTTAGGAGTACCCTAATTAAGTTAATAACAATGTACCTACCTACATAGTTTAAGTTGAAAAAATTTGGCTCTCAAAAGAAATTTCAATCGTTGTCCTGTTGATATTTGGCTCTGTTGACTAATGAGTTTGCTGACCACTGCCCTATGCAATCTTGAGGTCCTAGAAGCTTGGGTCACTATGACTATGACAGAAGCAAGGGAGAACACAGCTTAGGTCTCTTAAGTGGTCTTCATGATGAAATTGCCAGGAATCAATTTCAATTTTTTGTTAATTTTCTAAAGTAGCTTTTCTTGCCAGACCAGACAAACTCAATAGACTTAGCTAGGGAGTCTAAGATATGTATAAGCTATCGCTTCTAAATCTCCTTTTGGCAAAGTATCTACCTTATGAAGCATTTAAACTTTAGATGAAACTTCTTAAGCCAAACCGGTTTGGCTCAGTGGATAGAGCGTCTGCCTGCGGACTGAAAGGTCCCAGGTTTGATTCCGGTCAAGGGCATGTACCTGGGTTGCGGGCACATCCCCAGTAGGGGGTGTGCAGGAGGCGGCTGGTCGATGTTTCTCTCTCATCAATGTTTCTCTCTATCCCTCTCCCTTCCTCTCTGTAAAAAATCAATAAAATATATTTTTTAAAAAAAACTTCTTAAGGGGGAAGATATGACGAGGGAAAGAGTCTTTGATTATTATAATGGAATCCAGCTGGCATAGACATAACAAACCTCCTCCTCTCCATCTAGAGCTGATATAGCACTCAGTCTAGCTGACCACCGACAGCCCAGGGTTCTGGCTGCAATGCTAAATGACGGTGGTTTGATTAATCGTCAACCTGGTATTAATGGCCAGCAAGGATCCCACATCAGCAACTTACAAGAGCTTGGTCACAGTCATTATATATTGGAACATAACAGTCCTGATAAACTGAGCTACCTCATTCCTAAGAGGATGGTATTTTTTTCTGCTAGGAGGTGGTCTAGAGTAGCGACTTTAGTTCTGTTTAGTTTCATTTAGTTCTGTAGCTTATTCTATTCTGAGAGTATGTTGCCCCATTCTAAAATCCCCAAAATATTACAACACATATCCAATAAATAAAACGACTTTTTTATTTGTAATTAAAATTACCTGGCTACACAAGGAATTTCAAGGTCATTAACCAGTAGGGAATTAATCCCAGCATTACACAGCATATTAACAAAGTACAAACCACCTCAATATCTCAAAATTGCAGATTTGTTATGGTGCAACCACAGACAAAACAAAAGTATGCAGTCACTAAGAATTCTGCTGTGTGAATATAATTTTGAGAAGTGTTACAATATCAAGTTAAAAAGCAGGATATGAAAATATACACTATAACATAAATGCTAACCATGTAAGATCAAAGATAGAGAAATGGAGAAATATATATTGTTATAGAGAAAAAGAAAAACTAGAACATACTACAAAATGTTAACAGTGGTTATCTCTAAGAAATAGGATTACAGTAGTTTAAATTTTCTTCATCCTTTTCTATATTCTTGGATTCTCTAGAACAGTGGTTCTCAACCTGTGGGTCGTGACCCCTTTGAGGGTCGAACGACCCTTTCACAGGGGTCGCCTAAGACCATCGGAAAACACATATATAATTTCATATTGTTTTTGTGATTAATCACTATGCTTTAATTATATTCAATTTGTAACATTGAAATTGAGGGTCACCACAACATGAGGAACTGTATTAAAGGGTCGCGGCATTAGGAAGGTTGAGAACCACTGCTCTACAATAAGATTGTATTGTTTTTAAAACGAGAAAACAAACTTTAAAAAAGTTGTTTCATCAAAGTAAAGTGAATTTTATTTTAATGAAAAAAAAAACACCTAGTGTACAGTAAAGATATTATTTAAAATGAAAAGAATATCCTACCCAGAAAGGAGCTCGAGAGAAGAACATCAAGACCAATATAATGACAAAATACCACAAGAGTAAGGTCCCTACTGCCCCGCAGGAGTCATCCTGCCAGCACTCATGATCCTGACTTGGAATGCTAAAAGTTAGAGGTCTGGGGGGAGGATCCACTGCCCAAAATAAGGAAAGAAGTTCTCCCATGAGGGCTTCTGGCTTCAGAAGTAAAACATGCTCAAAGGGATGACAGCCACTGGGAAGTACTTCGCTCCACATATATGACAACTTCCTTGACAACCTATTATGACATACACTTCAGCAACTGTGACAGGAACTGACAAACCCTTCTTAGAGTCCTAAATTTTTGGAGATTTACTTAAATTACTTTTATGAAAGTTGATGATCTTTCCTTATAACTTAATATAGTGTGTTCTGCCTTATGTCCCCCATCCCTGAAATTTGTATATATAATAGACCCTTAAGCAACATTGGTTTGAATCACATGGGTCCACTTAATAGGATTTTTTTTTTTCAATAAATACCTGTAATGTTTTGATCTGCATTTGGGAGCCCAAGGATGCAGAAAGCTGACTGTATGCACTGATCTATGCCATTTTCTATAGGGGATTTGAGCATTCTTGGATTTCGGTTTGGGACCCAAACCCCTGCAAATACTGAGAGTAGTTACGTTTTAGGGGAGTCAAAAGTTATACTTGGATTTTCTACTGTGAGGAGATTGGTGCCCCTAACCCCCATTTTGTTCAATGGTCAATATAGTATTTTCTTTTTAAAATTGAATTTAGAGAGAGAGAGGAAAGGAGAGGGAGAGAGAGAGCCTCCTGCACACCCCCTACTAGGGATGGAGCCCCAAACCCAGGCATGTGCCCTGACCCAGAATCAAACTGGCCATCTCTTGGTGCATGGGACAACGCTCAGCCAATAAGCCACAATGGCCAGGGCTGTACTATATTTTCTTTACATGCAGTATTTTAATGTCTTTAAATCTTAGTCTCTGAAGTACTCATTTCATTCAGTCTCTCATGATTGTAAATTAACATACACATTCTAATGCATAATAGACTGAACTGTGTTCCCCCAAATTCATATGTTGAAGCTTTAATCTTCAATTTGTCTATAGAGACGGTGCTTTTAAACAGGTGATTAAGTTTAAATGAGGTCATAAGGGTGGGGCTCTAATCCGATATGACCGGTGACCTTATTAAAAGAGGAAGAGACAGTAAGGCTGTTCAAGCACAGGAAAAAAAAAAAAAAAAAGGCCAGAGAGAAGGTGTCCAGCTGTAAACCAAAGGAGACAAGCCCTAGGAGAAACCAATTCTGCTGGAATCTTGATCTTAGACTTTCAACCTCCAAAACTGAAAAAAATTCTTTTGTGTAAGCCACCTAGTCTGTAGTGTTTTGTTAAGGCAACCCTAGCAAACTAATGTGTAATGCCAAGTAGCAGTAGTGCTCCTTATTAAGCCTTGAATAAATGCACAGTAATTTATAGATTGCATTAAAAGGGAAATTATCCATGTGTCTGTTGTGAATGACATCAAACGTATATAATTTCTTCTTAGGTAAGAGCCAGACATGGGGTAAGGAGGAGCCTGGTATTCTCAATTTGACTGTACATAGAACCCTTTCACTTTGAACAATTTTCAAGTTAGTTCATCTCTCAATCTAAAACTAGTGCAAAACACCATTGCTATTAAGACAATCTAAAAATTATAAAAATCCCACTCTAAAAAAAAATCTCTCAGATCTGTAAAACCACAGCATACCTTCATTTTCTCCATATGCAATACCACAAGGAAACGTCATTTTCTTCTATTGGACTTTAGGAACATTTTAAGAAAAATTTTGGTCTTTGGGACTTGCATGATGTAACAATTCACTAGCTTGTGATATGGGGTGTTTTTATTAGGGGCACACTTCTCTGCATCCTCAAGGGCACGTCCTCAGGCCCTGCCCATTCTGATGGTTGTCTGCCTGAGGCCTGCTGCTTCCTCCAGGCAGCTAGTGGGGAGCCCGACCTGGACCCAGGTGCCTCCCAATGCACCTGCCCTCCTTCCCCCAGCAGAGCTCCTGGAGGCAGTCATCAGAGCGCTTTTACTCTTACACCCCTGCATGGTTCGGCGACACACTGCAGGCGTTTGTATTTGTTCAATAAAACCAAACTGAACTCTATGATGAACTTTTCCCCGGGATTACAAGTTCTTCCAAAGAAAATGCAGGAAATTTAAATTTTTTTAAAAAAAAAACACCTCAAAACCACTAACAACTTTAACAAAACACATTTGAGTTTTTCTTGTTACTGCTGCACCTTCATTACACGGATATTTAAGAATTAACATGGGGTCGGAACATTTTTTTAAAAAACACAGTTGTGAGAAATGCTTTGTCATTGCTGATGGTGTCTGGACACATCACAACGTACTCTAACCGACCAATTAGCCACTCTACTGAATAAAATGTCTTAAAATGTGAGTCCATAAGTGCCCTAAAGAAGCTATAATTATATTAATACACAGAAATTTGCTTTCTTATAGTTATCAATGAGGATTCGGAACCTGGTCTGAATCTTTGCTGCTCAGTTTTCTCCCAGCACCTGAGCGCCAGCCACAAATCCGAGAGTGTTTCCCTGGTAACGCGTTCAGTTCCCGTCTCTCCCCGCCCCGCCCCTTCTCTTCTCGCGAGAAGAGAGAACCCGTTTTTCCGGTAACGTAGACCTGTAAGCAGGTCTCTTTCGCCTGACCGTTGGCTCCGCGCATGTGCAGTAGAGTTGGCGCGAGTCAGCGGCTTCCGGCTAGAGATCATGGTGCGTGTTCGGGGTCGTTTTTTGTGCTTCCTGGACGCAAATCCACGCGGGCCGCGGGAATTCAGGGCCCGCGCATCTACCGCGGGCTTAGCCAAAGCGGGGGGTGTGGCCCGGTGTCCCGCCACCCTTAGAGGAACGGAGGAAAGGCGATAGGGGTTGCCGAAGTTCGGACTGGGAGAGCCGGGCGGGAAGCCGGTTGGCCTGGGGAGTTTGGACTCCGGCCGGGTGGCGGGAAGGGCACTGCTCTGTGCGCGGGGCTGCGACTCCATGTAACTGGAACAAATCTTACACTTGTCCGCGAGAGATGAGGTCCAGCAAAACAAAGAAAATGCAAACCCCAATGTAGACCAAGGCCGAATGCATACTCCTCCCCACTCGCCCTCAGCTCCCTCACATGAACACTGGCCCTCCTAAAAGTTAAAAAGCAAACTGAGGTCTGTTTATCCACCTGCGTGCAGAGTGAAGAGCATGGGCAGTGAATGGCCGCTGCGGAAGGCGTTATTTAGGATGCTTTTAAAGCCTTACCTTGCAAAGGGGGTAGTGTCTCCCAAAACTTGGTATTGGGGTTTCCTAAATTAGCCCTTGGGCTAGTCCTTGTGACACATTTCAAAAACACAGTATAGTGCGATTGCAGACATGACCACCAACACACAAATTACAAGCTAAGACATTTTTACCTGTTGAAGCATGAAGCTGTTTTCTTAAGTGACCAGCCACTTCTTTGTTGATGACAGTAGATTGCTAATGAGGTTATAATTCAGGGTTCCCTTTTCATATCCGGATACTAAACTGTAAAACATGTCGGAAAGACATTTTAAAGACGAGGGAAAGTATGTGCAACTTTTACTTGCTGTTAATGAAGGACACGAGTGTGATTTCTTAAACGGAGTCGTTTCTTTTTGATTAATTCTGGTGCTCTCTGTTTTTGAATAGATGCAAGGGGAGTCTAGCCCTAGTGCTTCCCTTATTGACAGAACCATCAAGATGAGAAAAGAAACAGAAGCTAGGAAAGTGGTTTTAGCCTGGGGACTCCTAAATGTGTCTATGGCTGGAATGATATATACTGAAATGTAAGTTAATCAGGAAAAAAATTTTTTTTTTTTTTAAGAGGCCAGTGGTTGGCTCCACAGGTTTTTTGTGTGTGTGTGTTTGTTTTTATTTTGGTGTGTTTTGTATTTTAAAGACATTGAAAAGCCTTTCTAATTTTTTCAGGACTGGAAAATTGATTAGTTCATATTATAATGTGACATACTGGCCTCTCTGGTATATTGGTAAGTCATTAATTTTCACTGTGATTTAGAGTTACTGTCAATGAAAAACTGCACTCGAGTTTACCTCAGCTTAGTATCCATGCCTTCATCCAACAGGTATTTGAGTGCCTACTATGTTCCAAAAACTGAACGCAGCAGGAAGGGAACAAAGTCCCTGCCCTCATGGAAGGGACATTCCAGGAGAGGAGACGATCGCATTAAACAGTAGAATTCTAGAGAATAATGAGGTCTTGTGAAGAAAAATAGTTTGGGGGTAGTGAGATCTGTATGTGTTGCTCTCCCTGCAATGCCTTCCCTACTTCTCTAATTGTTCACCTTTCAAAACCAGTCAGATTTCTACAACATTGATGCCTTCCTCAGCCTCCTCGTTTCTTCATCTCCCTGTCTGCTCTTCAGTAGTCTTTGGGTATAGAGTCCTATGGCCATTACAGGAAATTCCATCGTCTAATGTACACATCAGTCTAAAGTCTGTGATAGAAGTAGTGTGGACAATGGAAGAGCAAGAGTTTTGGAATCTCCATACCTGAGTTAGAATCAACAATTAGCTGTGTGCTCTTGCAAAATCACTTTATTTCTCTAAACTGTTGGTTGATCTTTAAAATAAAGATGAAAGTGTTTATTGCACTAGTTTTAAGGATTAGTGATACTATTTTGAAACTTAGTAGTAAGTACCCTACACATAATAGACATTAAGTGGTAACTGCTAGGAAAAAAAAGTTTTTAATTTTGTTAATTGGCTAAAGTGTAAAGAGTTTTGTTTCCCCTTGTTTTCAATTTTGTTAATTTGCTTAGGTATAAAGAGTTCTGTTTCCCCTTTTAAATGTTTCACACACACACACCCTTTTTAAAAAATAAATAAATGAATTGTTGTTCTCTTACAGAGCTTGCTCTTGCATCTCTCTTCAGCCTAAATGCTTTGTTTGACTTTTGGAGATATTTCAAATATACTGTGGCACCAACAAGTCTGGTTGTTAGCCCTGGACAGCAAACACTTTTAGGGTTAAAAACAGCTGGTAAGTGTTTGCATCTTTTGCAAAGATGGGGGAAAGGTTGGCAATAACTCTTTCTCAGTTTAATTTTCCCTTTTTCTAGACTCAGCTGGAAGGGGCTTAGGCCATCTGGTTCAACTATATTAAGCAGGTCTATAATAAATTGTCTTAAGACCAATGACTATTATTCCTGTTTGTATAGATTAAATGAAATTAGCAATCAATAGCCTCCTGAAAGTTTGTTCTGTTTAATTATAATTAAAATTAAATTACTAATGCTTGCTGCATTGAAGCTAATTTCTTATTTTGAACTCTGGAAATGGTAAACAACTAATTTGTGTCTTTCGGTAATAATACTTTATGTAATTTAACAACCAAGTTCTCTTTACTTTCCTTTTTGTTTTGTTTTTTGAAGAAAAAGATTCAGTTCATTAAATCTGTTTTCATAGAAATGTTATTTATATACACACACATTTTATTTATTTGCCATTTATTTATGTTTCTTCTAGTTGTACAGACTACTCCTCCACATGACCTGGCAGCAACCCAAATTCCTCCCTCTCCACCTTCTTCAATTCAGGGACAGAGTGTGTTGAGTTACAGCCCATCTCGTTCACCCAGTACCAGCCCCAAGTTCACCACCAGCTGTATAACTGGATACAGCCCTCAGCTACAAGGTCTGTCGTCAGGGGGCAGTGGTTCTTACAGCCCAGGAATGACCTACTCACCCATCAGTGGTTATAATAAGGTAAGGACTCTTTTCTCTTGACCAGTCAAGTTATTTCAGAATTTGGAGATACCTATACAATCTATTGAGTTGAAATTCCTCATTTCATCAATGAAGAAATGGAGCAACAGTGGGTAATGGAGTTACCCAAATTGCCCATTTAAGAGCCAATAATAGACCCAGATTTTAGTTAGAAGTTTTTGTTTTTAAAAAACATATATTTTTATTGACTTTTAGAGAGAGAGGGACGGCAAAGGAGAGAGAAGAGAGAAACACCAATGTGCAAGGATATCGATTGAGCCCGAAACCTGGCATGTGCCCTGACCAGGAATCAAACCACTAACATTTTGGTGCATGGGAGGACACTCCAACCAACTGAGCCACCCAGCCAGGGCTATAAAGGATATTATAGGAAAATGTTTGGTTAAATTTAAATAAAACAGGGACATAAAATTAAAAATGGATAGTATTGTCATTTATGTGAAAAAAATACATTGACATAGCCATATACATGTAAAGATTTGAAAATACATAAAATGTGAAAAGGGATTATATTATCTCTGGGTGGCAAAGTTCTAAGTGTGACTTTTTTTTTTCATACTTTTTAGTTGTTTTAAAACATGCATATATTACTTTTTAAAAAATAGGCTTTATATTTAGAGCAGTTTTAGGTTCCTAGAAACATTGAGTGAAAGGTGCAGAGATTTCCCGTATGCCCCCTGCACACAGGCACAGCCTTCCCCAACTGTCAACATCAGGCGCAAGAGTGGTACAGTTGTTACAATTGAAGAACCTACACTGACACATCATTCTCACCCAGAGTCCATGGTTCACATTAGGGTCCACTCTTGATGGTACACATTCTGTGGGTTTGGTCAAATATACAAGGACATCTATCCACCATTATGGTATACAGAGTATTTCTACTGCCTTAAAAATCCTCATGCTGCCCTAACCAGTTTGGCTCAGTGGATAGAGCGTCGGCCTTGGTTGCGGGCACATCCCCAGGAGGGGGTGTGCAGGAAGCAGCTGAATCGATGTTTCTCTCTCATTGATGTTTCTAACTCTCTATACCTCTCCCTTCCTCTCTGTAAAAAATCAATAAAATATATTTTTAAAAAAAATCCTCATGCTCCGTGCCCCTCCCCATTCAGTGTCAGGATTCAGTGTCAGCCCTGAACCTTCCTTTCTGTAAGTTGAGGGGGAGAGGTATCATATCAGCAGCAGTCATCAACCCACCAATGGGATCTACTGAGTGATGAATGGATCGCTGTTTAAATGCTAAGAGTCACTGGCCTGACCAAACCACAACATGGCCACGGGGTTCCTGTAGAGATGGCCCTCAGTTTCCACCTTTCCCCAAAACATTTGCCTCTTGCCGGTTGGGGGAGGGGGTTTCTCAAAACCCCTGATTGGAGCCCATTGAGCTCTCTCTGCCTGTGTAGATAGGTGCTATGAAGTGGGGCTGGGGACCAAGAGCTGTTACTGCCATTTGGAAATACTTGCCTTGCGTAGATCCAGCCTTAATGTTTTTCTGATATCCTAGTGATAGCAGACCCTGCACAAAGTGTTATCAGAGTTAATACTGTGAGGAGACAAAATAATGAAAATAGTTTTACCAAAGAAAATGAACCATCTCATAATGTTTGCATTTTATCATTGATTTGAGTGCATCTTTAGAAAACTGAATGTAACAAAAACCCAGGACATTTTTGGAAATTGTACGCTCTCTAGCAACTTTGTGTGAATTTTTATACAGGCACTGTTTAATGAGTTATAAAATGTTTAAAAATAGAAAAAAAATCCACATGTTCCACTTATTCATCCTTCCCCCAACCCCTGACAACAGCTGATCTTTTTATTGTCTCCATAGTTTTTTTTGTTTGTTTTTTTTGAATCCTCACCTGAGGATATTTTTCCATTGATTTTTAGAGAGAGTGGAAGAGAGCAGGAAAGGCAGAGAGAAACACATCGATTGGTTGCCTCCCGCACGAGCCCCAACCAGGGCCTGGGTTAGGGAGGAACCTGAAACCAAGGTACATGCCCTTGACTGGAATCAAACCCCAGACCCTTCAGTCCTCAGGCCGATGCTGTATCCACTGAGCCAAACCGGCTAGGGCTGTCTCCATAATTTTGCCTTTTTCAGAATATCATATAGTTGTCATTGTACTGTATGTAACCTTCTCAGATTAGCTTCTTTCACTTAATATGCATTTAGTTTCCTTTATGTTTTTTCATAGCTCCTTTTAGTGCTAAATAATATCCCATTGTCCAGATGTGCCACAGTTTGTCTATTTACCTACTAAAGTAGGTTGCTTCCAAGTTTTGGCAGTTATGAATAAAACTATATAAACATTTGTGTGCAGGTTTTTGTGTGGACATAAGCTTCCAACTCCTTTGGGTAAATACCAGTGAGCACGATTGCTAGATGTATGGTAAGAGAATGTTTGGTTTTGTAAGAAACCATCAGGCTGTCTTCCAAAGTGGCTGTACCATTTTGCATTCCCACCTGTTGCTTCATATCCGGGTCAGCACGGTGGTGTCAGTGGTCTGGATTTTATTATTGCTGTATTACTTTTTGAAAGTCAAAAGCCAAAACAAAAGTAAATTTCAATTAAATAAAATAAAGGTTATTTTTATTTTGTATAGTTGGCAAGTTATAGTCCCTCTCCTTCTTCGTACCCTACCACTGTCGGACCCGTGGAGAGCAGTGGAGTGCGATCTCGCTACCGTTCTTCACCCACTGTCTATAACTCCCCTACTGACAAACACGACTACATGACAGACCTACGAACTTTGGATACTTTTCTTAGAAGTGAAGAAGAGAAACAGCATAGAGTTAAGCTGGGTATGTACATATATTTTTAGACCTAACATATATATGGTGTCACTTTACATTATCCTTAGCCTATTATTTCCGTTACTTGGATTACCCGTACATAAATGTTAAGCCTTTTTAACTTATATACCTTGTGTAGCATAGGAGAGAAATATATTTTGTTTTTATATGTTATGCAGTTAGAGTTAAGTTCCAAATTTAAGAAGTAAAATAAAGCTGAACTAACTGAGAAATCTTGAACCTTTCATCTACATTAAGATTGAAAGCTTTTTTATATAATGTAAGCTATAATTTCTATTTAAGTAGTCGGTATAGCAAAGCTCAGTGAAGTGGTAGTTGTCTCCTTTGGGAAGGTTGGTGTGGCCTGGAACGATGAAGGACAGAGCAGGGATTTACGGCGGAAGTGCTGCTGTTTTTCAAAACATTTTAAACTTATCTTTAATTTACCTTGGGAAACAATGTTAGAAAATGTTAATCTATTTGTGGTGGATTTGATTATTACAAAGTCAATTATTTGACACCAGATTAGGTTATTGAGCAGAGTAATGATTTTTCCCCCTCAGGAACTTTCACAGAAAGCACATCAGGTGCTAAAGCATGGCCACAATGAGGAAGCCAGTTATTGGACCATGGCTCTTTGTGTCACTTTAAATCTCTCCATTGATTTTTAATATAATTTGGCCTGGAATTGCCACAAATGTCAGAGAAACAAATCAATATTATCTTGTTATTTGTCAATGCATGCTATTTCTTTTAAATTTTGAGATATTTCAAAAACACTGAAAATTATAGGATATAGTACAAAGAACAATCTATTAACCCTCTGCATATCCTTGTCATAGCCAGAGCTTTTCTGACTTCCGTTTTTATTTCTTCTTTGACATAAAGGAGTTGTTTGGAAATATTGTTATTATTGATTAGTGTTGCTTTTAATTTCCAAATATATGAAATGAAAGGCTTGGTTATCTTTTTTCTAGTCTCTAAGTTGATTGTGCTATGGTTAGAGATTCTGATCTGTACCCTATTGATTTTTTGGTATTTTTTTCAGACTTGCTTTTAGGCCTGCTGTGTGATGACTTTTTATAAATGGTTCTTGTTATATTGAAAAAAATGCATAGTCTCAAATATCGGGCCCCATATTTGTTCATTTAGTAAGCTTTTTGGTGGTGTTCTTAAGTTCTTTATTAATTTTTGTCTGCATGGTCGATTAGTCACAAAGGAACTATGTTAAAAACTCTCACTGATTGTCTTCCAGTAAATATCTCCTCGTAATTGTGTCAAATTTGTTAAGTGTCTATGAGACTATGTTAAGTGCATGTAAATTCAGAATCCTTAATATCTTTCTGGCCAATTACTCCTTTTATCACTTGGGCTTTTTGCCTTCAAGAGTATTTTGTCTGACATTAACACAGCTGTAATGTTTTCATTTGGTTAGCATTT